>NC_054536.1:21000590-21334757 GCF_017654505.1 Polyodon spathula
TGCGAGGTAATTAAACATGCAATCTTCAAGTGTGAAGAAGTTATTGCCCCCCTAGTTAACTCAACCCAATTAAAGAGTTAGTTAGGGTCAGCTGTTTGAATACTTTGGTCAACAATGGAGCCTGATTTGGGCCAGCCCTGTCCAATATAAATCTGATTAACTTTGGCCCTTACCATCAGAGTGAAGTTGTCAGCACACAGGTTCTAGACACACATCATGCCATGATTAAAAGAAATTTCTGAAGACCTCCGGAAAAACAGTTGTTGATGCCTATCAGCCTAGAAAGGGTTACAAAGCCATTTATAAGCCCCTGGGGCTCCACCAAACCAGAGTCAGAGTCATATTGTCCAAATGGAGAAAGTTTGGCACAGTAGCGAATGTTCCCAGGAGTGGTCGTTCTGCCACAATCTGTCCAAGAGCAAGGTGTCACAAAGAATCCTAGAACAACATCCAGAGATCTGCAGGCCTCGCCTTGGCTAAGATCAGTGTTCATGACTCCACCATCAGAAAGACACTGGGCAAAAATGGGATTCATGGCAGAGTAGCAAGGCGGAAACCACTGCTCACTAAGAAGAACATGAATGCTCGTCTCAAGTTTGCTCAAAAGCACCAGGATGATCATCAGGAGTTCTGGAACAATGTTCTATCGACAGATGAGTCAAAAGTGGAACTTTCTGGCCAACATGGGCCCTGTTATATCTGGCGAAAACCAAGCACTGCATTCCACAGTAAGAACCGCATACCAAAGGTCAAGCATGGTGGTGGTAGTGTCATGATTTCAAGTTTATGCTCGAAAACCCACAAATGTCAGTGGGTTGAAGCAGTTCTGTATGAAGGAGTGGGCCAAAATTCCTCCACGGCGCTGTGAGAGACTGATCAATAACAACAGGAAGCGTTTGGTTGCAGTTATTGCTGCTAAAGGTTATTGAGTCTAAAGGGGCAATTACTTTTTCACACGGGGACATTAGGTGTTGCATAACTTTCTTTAATAAATAAATTAAGTATCAAAATTGTGTGTTATTTGTTCACTGAGGGTCCCTTTTATCTAATATTACATTTTGGCTGAAGATTTGCTAACATTCAGTGTTAGAAATATGCAAAAATGCTTTTTCTCAGCACTGTACATCACCTGACACAGTGTGGTTTTTACTTAATTACACATTTTATACACCAGTAGTAACCATGTAAGTTACTACCCAGTTATTAGAATAAATATTTTAATATCACTGATGCACTCTTATTTGCATTTTTTGTCTACCAGTCAAAATAATTTTCTATATTTATTTTCAGATTTTATGATTGAGGGTTGAAGTTACTGATGAACTATAGTCTACAAACTCCTCAGGTGTTTCAATGACAACTCTACACCATATCTGACATAATTTCTCTCCTTGGTTTGTTTTAGTTTTTTTTCAAAGCTTACAACATAAAAGTGTTTAGGTGCAGAAGTGAGCTCTGTGCTGAATCCAGGTATAAAGGTAAACTAATATACATAAGAATAATAAACTATTTCTGTGGGCGAAAGATAATATGGCAGCCATCTCAGGTCAAAGTGAAGGGTGCCATTAGTTTACCCACAGAGTTTCCACAACATTGAAAATTAGACAGCTTTAATGATTTTTGAAATACTAGCACTAGTAGGTGTGGTGGCGGCAGATTCATAAACTCGTACAATCTTCACTTAGCCTTCGCTTCCTGTTCCCTCTCTGGAGCAATCCGATTCATTCATCTAAATTCCACTTCTAGTTTAAAATGAAAACTGCAGCCGGGAAAATGGCAGCAAAGGATAAGTCACAAACATCCTCTCTGCCCCCTCCATGGGTTCAGCTTTTGTGCTGCTTTCAGCAAATCTTGAGCCTTAGCATGCACATTATCTCAGGCTTTCGGTTTGTTCTGCAGTCTCATTCTAGAAGAAAAAAAAAATCTTGTGCTCCAGTTGCACCCACTTCCTCTGTGGGAACAGCTGTGAAAGCGCTGCAGGATTAGAGTGTACCACAAAGCTACGACTCACATTAGGACCTGGCACAGTTCATGAAAGAGGGTGGAAGCTATGATGGCAATATTCAGACTACTGGAGTCTGAGGGACCAGAAGACTACAACTACGGAGAGGAATGGCGAAGGCTTCTATGTTAATTCTAGTAATGCTGCTACAGGTGTATAGGATACAACAGACTTGCACCATTGTGTTTCAGGAATTAAAACAGATGTACAGTAGCGTAGATTATATTATGTATCTTGTTATTGCAGTATGGTGTAAGTGTTGGCTGTTGTTCTGTGGAAGAGCTTTCCTTTAGATATGATGTTAAACTGAGGTGCTGGATGAGAAATGTCCATATCTATGTTTACTATAGACTGTAGACTCTAAAGATCCCATGCAATGGCACAATTGCAGAGTTGTTACCCTAATACAGGTACAAATACCAGACCGAATGTTGAAATGCCTATTACCACAAAAAAAACCACTGATGACTGAGAACAGCCAAAAGTAAACAAGGTTCTAGAATTAATTAGTTGATTATGTTATTGATCATATCGTTGAAGTGACTTGAATCACAACCCTCAATTCTAATAATAATAATAATAATAATAATAATAATAATAATAATAATAATAATCTTTATTTTATTTAGTGCCTTAAAAGCAACATGTCAAAGTGCTTTACAAACAAACAAAACAGAAAATAAAAGCAGTCATAAAAATGCAGTCATTCTATAAAAGTAGGTCTTTAAGCTAGTTTTAAAAGCATTAAGAGTGGCAGAATCCCTGATCTCTTGAGGAATGATGTTCCAAAGTTTTGGGGCATAACAACAAAAAGCTCTCGCCCATAGAACGTAGGTGAAGAGGGAGCACATAACAATCCAAGATTAGTTGAGCGAAGGTTGCGTGACGGGGTGTAGACTGATAACAGATCAGATAAACACTGTGGAGCCAAACCATGTAAAGCCTTATAAGTAAAAAGTAACATTTTAAAATCAACACAAAACCTGATAGGCAACCAGTGCAATGATTCTAGAACATGATTGATATGATCCCTTGCACGTGACCTTGTCAGGATACGAGCTGCTGAGTTCTGAACATGTTGTAATTTGGACAGTGTGCTTTTGGAGACGTTTGCAAGCAGAGCGTTACAATAATCAATCCTCAAAAACAAATGTTAGAACCAGTTTTTCAGCTACAGAAGCAGAAAGCATAGGTCGCACCCTAGCAATGTTTCAAAGGTGGAAAAATGATACCTTAACAGTATTCTGCACATGAGGTTCAGAAGTTAATACAGGATCAAAAATAACTCCCAAATTTCTCATTTTGCATCTAAACTCAAGCATAGTAACATCAACTGACACGTTTACAGCATTGGTTTTGCGTAATGGTGGGCAGTGCCTAGCAACATAACCTCTGTCTTGTCACAGTTAAGATACAGAAAGTTTTGTAACATCCAATTCTTAATATTAGAAATGCAATCAGAGGTAGCAACATCAACATCAGATTTTGTTTGCACATTTTATAAAATAACAAATATTTAAATAAAATGTTCTTTGATACTCTAGCTGTCCAGGTTGTTTTACTGTAACTAAGTCTTATATTTCATTTTTTTTTTGTATGGTGCTTTGTAATACGATGCTTGGTGAACAATTCTAATAAGTATACAAAAAAGTAAAAATAAATAAATAAATAAATAAAAACAAAGAATGAGTGATGACACCGGTACAAATAATTTAAAAATTCATTTATTATTTCCAGATTTTCTTGCCTTTGTTATACAAAGATGTTAAATAACTTAAATACATTCTTACCAGTCATTCAGAATCAGTTTATATACCTACAAGCTGTACACATGAGGTAGAGAAAAATAATTTAGGTTCCCATAAGACACAGATAAAAAGAGAAAATAATAAACATTGGCTTGTTAGTATTTACTCCCCACAAAGGATATAAAAAAGAAAAGTTTTAAAATATAGCACAAAACAAACCTTCATAGCAAATACCATGGGAAGGACTATAAACCGTATGTACTGTATAGATGTAACGGTTTTCCTAAATGTATTCAATAATAATAACGTGGGAAAACTACCCCCTTTTCCCATTTTAGGTAGAAAAAAATACTTATTTACAGAAATAAATTCAATTGTTATACTTAACTTGTATGTACACAGGTAACACTGTGTTATAACAAAATAATATCCTTCTACATTTGAATATGATCCTACTCACACCTATATTCCAGCAATGATCTTGTGTGTTTAAACTACAGCCCTATTCATGTGTTCTTTGAACTATTGGGGTTTGTTTTGTGCTCAAGCAATAGAAAACTAAGCTCTGCTGAACAAAATAAAGGTGCAACAGTTATTTAGGTAGCACTTTCAATTAAAGAGCCTGGTAGCCATGTAATTATATGGTAATAACTGGATATACCAATAGTTCCTGCTCTTACATTGCATATATGTGTAATGGTAAATGTGAATAACTTGTTGCCTATGTAATAACGCTGTAATACAATGGCACAGGCCATTTTTGTATAACTGAACACCTTCTCCACCAGTAGTTACCATGAAACATTGGTACCATGTTATTACATGGTTATGTATGTCACCTAAAAAAAAGTGCTACTTTAGTTTTTTTATATATAAAAAGGGCAATGCTGCTTTAGAAAAACAGGCTTCTTTAGGAATAACAATAGTTTTGATGGTAAAGTATACCATCTAGTCCTAGCATTTTCCAACACATTTTCAAACAAAAAAGTGAAGGACACTGAAACATAAGCGTAAGCTAGTCTACCTGCTCAGAATGGGTTGTGATTACAGCACAACACAGTATTCCAGAACAGTTTAGTGGTTAAGAGATCATACTTATCAGGGAACATCTCTTATGAATAATAAAATGGAGGGTGACTCTGCGTGCAATGAAACAGTTCTTTTTTTTAACAAGGATATTCAACTTTCTAAACCACAGCAGTCCTGAAGAAAAACAACACAGTTAAGTTCATTGCATTTAGACGCCATTCTCCTTGAACTTGTAAACCAACTTATAATGATATCATTTTCATTTCTGGCGAAAAACACCAAAATTTATTTTGACTTAAAAGCTGGAAGTGTATAGACCTACCACATATAAAATCATAAAAATATTAAAGCAATGATAGTCATCTCAATACCCTTAAACGTGTTTTAAGAATGTATTTTATTTCATATTAATAGTCTGGATTGGATACACTTGGGTGTAGTCAATGGTAATGCCAGTGGACTGGTGTAATCAGTGACAAAGGCCTGTTTCACTGCTATTACACCACACCAATACAACCTGTCAATATCTGGAGGAGAATATAATTCTACCTTTGTCTTTCATGGCTGGCTAAAACAATAATTTGGTATAGCAGAATATAGTGGTGGCTAATATGTATCCATGGTAAAGTAAAGCACAAATTCCTAAACACCTAGCATACCACATCTAATGTTTCTCTGATTGTAGCCCAGATATGAGGAGTGTTTAGAGGTGTTAAGCCCACTATACTGACAACGAACAGACTGCTCCTTTAAGGACAAAGCTGTTTCTCAGCATGCTAAAAATGAAATCTCTACACCACTGCAGGAACTAGCTAAAAGCCACAGCCTGGGCCTGAGCAGAACTTGTTAACCATAGAGACCAACTGTTTACAAGCTTCATGGATATTTGAACCCAGCCATTAGGATTTTTCATGCAGCGAGCAATCTCCTTAAACTAGAAACTTACACACAAAGACTAGAAGCTGAAGATTATATCAGATATATGTTGGTTTCCATATACTTGTTTTCAGAGTTTGTTTGGAATTCTTCCCAGTCATTTTGAGTTTAATACCTAAACCTTTATTCAGCTGTGAGCATAAACTCCCCTGTGCAAATCAGTTTGTATTCCTTTTTTCATGGGCTATATATACAGCCTTTCTCATAAGCTGAAAGTCATTTGCTGACCTGTTTGTTTTGGAGGCCTATGCTAAATGCATTCTGGTGGCCTCAGTCTGTGTTCCTGGTATGTCCACATGGCAAAACAACCTTCATACCACTATTGTAAATGAGATCATTGATCTCAATGGTGTGAACTTGGTTAAATAAATAAAAAAAATGAATACCTGATATTTTACTGGCAGTCTCGCAAACAAGCATGTGGGATCCAGATGCATTCAAGTTTGGTTTCTCAAACCCAAGTGAATCCAGGTACAGGCAGTTTTTTTTTTTCTTTCTGTTTTTTTTGTATTCATAAAATATTAAGGTGCCAGTAAATGCCAAGGCATTTAGGCCTAGGCACTTACTTAAACGATTGTCCTTCCAGAGAAAGGCAGGGACCTGGTAATGGGTATATATAATAAATTTAACTTGATCATTTTACTAGCCTTAAGCTAGCATATTTCATTACCACTAAATACTGTTCATTTGAAAAATTAAGCACGTTTATAGCACCTCTACGCAGACAAAAGCTTGGAAAAGAAATGTTGCACCACACTAAATCGTCCACAGCAACTCATTAGCCCCCCCACCCCCCCACAACCCCCCACCCATCCAACTGCCTGCGAGTTTAAAGGATGTGCCCCATTTGTCTCTATACCACAGGAGAATAAACCTTAACTATTTACAATACACAGAAAAAAGCAAATATATCAACATTATATATAAATACAATATTCTTCTTTAAATACATAAACAGAAAGCTTCCAGGCTTCAGTGCGTGAATTGGGCTATATTACAACATAGAATCTCTCACTCAGTAGTTCACACACTCTTGCCTAAAACAAAACAAAACGTTTATATTTATAATATATCTATATATTTTATTATTTTTTATGTTTCCATTTGCTTATATATTTGTTTTCTTTTTTTAGTGTAGTCATATAATCGGTTTTGCATACACAAAATACGTAAGCTCATTCACTCACACATCTGTGTGCTTGCCATACACTTGTGAGTACATTAATAATATTAATTGTAATATTGTTAAGTACAGTAGAAGGCCTAATGGAGTATTTGCTTGACTCAGTTTTTATAATTTTGTTACAAGCCCATCTCCAAGAATATCAATGGGCAAAGTCAACAATTTAAAAGTAAGTTGTCCACCAACTTACAAATGTATTTCAAATCAAGTTTTAGACTACATTTTAGACTTTGCATTGTAGCGGTATAACCAAAATGGCTGTGAATGTCCTAACTAGTCATGGCATGCAAACACAAAGCGCATACTTTCCCTTTGCACACATGAAAGCACACACATTTTTGTCATGTCTAAAGATTTCATGTCAGTCTTCATTGGAACACCCATTCAGTCAGAACAGCAGGGAGAAGTAGCCTCCTGTATGTCCCCATAGAACACCACAAGAACTGAACCTGACAACAGCTCCACTTTGTATGTTGGTATATTCTGACCAGTTCGCAACTCTGACCTTCAAGGTCCTTTCCAGTCCAGGACTTTGTTCCAGCCAAGTCCTAAATTAGTTAATTATTCTTCCCAGGTTCAAATAGCTAATTTAGGACCTGAATGGAATTGATATATAGGCTGGAATTGATATTGACCAGTTAGGAACCTGTTGTTCTTGTCACTAGTGGGTAACAGACTTTCAGTTATTAAGGTACAGAGCCACTACCCAAATTCAGCCTGTAAGACACATTATGTAGTCTCCAGTGTCAAATTAGGCTCTTCAACTTACCGCTAGCAGAATACAATTTTATCTACAATAACTATAATAGATGGTTTAATTACAATGCATGGTTTCAAACATCTAAACCAAGAAAACAGATCAACTGAATATTACTCAATACATGTACGTACATAGTTTATTTTCTTTAATTCAATTAGCTGTAAAGGCTGCCAATGAGGCTTGATTAAAGTGAATTGTTAAATATTACTTTTCACTGCAAATGCTAGGTACCCGGATTTCTCTCAATCTGATGTAAGAAGTTGATTTAATTGGGCCTCAGATCTCCTTCATGGTAGTTTAATTTTCTATTTTTTTTCAAACTGACACACCCCAAATTTTCTCTATTCCCACCTTTATTTTGGTTTCCCTAAAATAAACACAGAAGAACAAATCTAAACTGGTATCAAAGTCTTATTTACAATAGGGAAATTGAATGCAAATAACTGAAGATGCATTACATGTGAAGCCACAAATCAATTCACAAACCTTTTAAAAGCCTAAACAAGTATAATAGTGCACATTATTTAGAAAAAAAAAAAAAAAAACTACCTACTACCTATGTCGTTATTAAAACTATGTGAGATATCAGTTGAGGCTACCCAATATATTTATTTAAAAGGTGGCACCCACTTTTTTTTTTTTTTTTTAAGAGTCAAACAATAGGAACAGGATAGCCTTTGAGCCACATTATCATCAAGTCTTGGAATGTACAGCTTTAGGTAAGACTTGCTACGGAACAGGTCTTAACTGGAGTATTTGTTTTTTTAAACATTAGGATAATCAGACTCAGAACTATGGAATCACCTTACATGTGTGCAACATATACAGATACGATCTGTTACTATCATTGACTCCACAAAAATAACCACTGTCCTAAAATAAACCTTAAACTAATTGCATAAATGGATAAATTGAGCGTACCCATTACTATTAAGGAATGGCTTTCCTGATTTTAATGGGGTTGCATTGGCATTTTGTTGGTCCTGAAAAGGATAGCACAAATACCTGTGCACAAACTTCAGCACTGTAGTCATGACATAACTTGCTTCAGTCTGCTTGATTGAATGGCACATATTAAGGATGGAATGAAGGAAAAAAAAACTTGTTTTGGCCCACAGGGAAATGAAAGGCTGGGCTAAAATAGTTACAAATTCCTCCCAAGAAAAAGAAGCAGATTGATTGTCAAGGGAAAAGGTTGAGATAAAAATAACATGTTTTTAAAGTAGTGAATTAGACAATGATATTTTCATAATGTTTATACAGCTGTTACCTTTTTGTCAACTGGGTGTGGTTCTTATATATATATATATATATATATATATATATATATATATATATATATATATATACACACACACACACACACACACATACACATACAACACCACACCAGACAGATGTATATAAGACCTATTCCCGGATTCAAACCAAAAACCACCAAGAAATTGCTCATAGTTATCAGGGAAAAATAGAAAACAAACAAATCTAAAAAGCATTTATATACATAATTGGAAGGTAAACAGGCTGTATACACACCATCAAAATATATTTATGTGCACTTAGTATACTGGGGTTTAACATACAAAAACCAAAATGAAACCAATATAAAAATAAACGTCTTTATAAGTTTCTCATTTGTTAAGGACTGTAAATAAGCCTTTATCCAAATCCAAATTGTATCGATTCAGAAAACTTGTTCTTGCTTTGGGACCCCTCCTAGCAGAGTCATAACAGAGAAAGCATCCTTGAGGATAACCCATTATGATGTCATGTCATTCTAGCTGCAGCTTTGACATGGTCATAGAAAGGTGAAAAAGGCGGCACAAACAAAAGAGCATTTTTTCATGAATTGCATTCCTCAATTTCATTGGCTTTCAGACAAACCAACATGTCCTCTTCTTGACCTTTTAGGTAAGAAAACTGGCACACTGCAACACTTGGTCAGGTATTCCAAGTGGAGCATTATAGCTTATGTTAGAACAATGGGGGTGGGGGGGGTTCTACCAGGAATCCCTGGGTTGAGAGTAGCAGTCATTGTTTTCCTCCATTTTCTGGGGGGTAATGAAAAACAAAAAGGTAGGTTTGTAAAAAAATAAAAATAAAAAAAATGGCATCTTCCCATTATATTGGGAATAACTTTTTTTGGACTAGACACAATGTTCCAATGACACATGGGATGGCCAGAAAATGCTGGTTAAAATATTTAGCACCCTTGGGTCAATGACTGCAGTTGTTGACAAATGCTGGATATAAAATCCACCAATGGTCTCCATCATAAGGTATCCTCTCATATCATACATGTCTTGTATCAGTGGTGCCCACAGTAGATTTTCTGTTTGTGCCAGGGAAATACCCTGCTTCTCTCAGTTCAAACCCGGTGTTGCTATACAGTAGCATCACCTTGTCCAAGCATAGTGGTTAGAGTTGGTCCCTGAATATGAGTCGTTGGGTTTAATTACAGTCAAAATAGCCGTAATAATTGACTGGCATGATGTCAGAATTACCTGGAAGATTGTGAATTGTGGTGTTTTATTTTTTTTTTTCAGACAAAGGGAATTGTCATATAATGTTTTGTTTTTTTGTTGTTTTTTTTTCCTGTGAAAAATCTGAAAAAGACTTATGATCCAAGTTAAGCAAGCTACAAAACGAACATACAGTACACTGTACTTCTTAAAAGTTCCCAAAGTCATTCCCACATAAAGAAAGCGAGAGCGACTTTATTTCTACAAGGCCTTGTCAAAGTAAATTTTAATTGAAAACCCCACAATACTCCAGCAGCATGTGTGGCTAGTGGTTTTTAGACATCAAAAGTGGTAAAACAAACAAACAAACCAAAACATCCATACCCTGTTACCTTACTCAGTCTATGTCTTTATTTATCCAGATCCCATTCAGTAAGTCATGGCCCTTTTTTTTCTATCAGCTATACATTCCAGTCAAACCTGCTTCAATCAAAGCTATGGTTATGGTGCAAGGGTTGCATCCTTGACCATTCAATACAAACCATGTTCAGTCAACCTGCATGTCTTGTTGGTCTATTGATGGATCCAGCTGAATTTGGCTTTTGAGAAAAAGACCAAACCTTTTGAGGATTCGTCATTCCTGACCTGACCCTTCTTTTTATGACAGGGGATTCTTCTTGAGGTTGCACTGGACCCAACCCTGGGAGAAGCTTCATACAACAGCTCATTGGAACCACTCAAAGTGCATACATCGTCATCATCAACATCATAGTGAAGGTTCCTTGATGTCCCTCAGACTCTGTTTTTACCTCTGTATGTAGATAATTTTCAATTTAAAGACAATAAATTTCCCATCCAGAATATGCGCCTGTTTTTCCCCCATTTGGACCCCTGAGGGGGTTGACTGTGTTAATTCTTGCAGGTATAAACCTCCTCTCTCTGTGTACACTGCTTGCACTCCACATAGCAGCACCAGCGCACCTGGCACTGGCAGGGTCTGGTCACTACCCGGCTTTGAGTGTTGTGACCTCGGCCGCAGCAGATGCTTTCGCAGTTCTTGTCCTTATAGCACTTCCTCGCGGAGGTCCCCGGTGAATACTTTGTCATCCGGCAGAAGCTTGGTGAGTCGTCAATGTGAATGAGATCGGTGGTCCTGGGGATCTGGTCGCTGGGGCCAGGCGGGGGCTGCATCCTGACATGGGAGATGTCTCCTTCCCCCGTCGCCTCATTGGTGGTGCTGCCCACCTTGAGTGAGGTCTCATACCTCTGCTTCAGCTGCTTGCCAATCTCGTGGAAAGGGGAAAGCTGTCGCCAGCATGTCTGGACCGTGCAGGAGCCAGATACTCCATGGCACTTGCACGTTGTCTCCACTCCTGCCTTGATCACCTGTGGGAGATAAAAGAGACCATGTTAGACAGCTGTCAACCTAACCTATTTCTAACCAGGTGGCTATAACAACGAAGACCAGAGAATCCATGTTTTTTCCCTATAGCCACTGCCTCTCAATTTCTATTGCTTGATTTCATCGAATGGCTTAAGTACTGCAGATCTAATGTTTCAGCCCTTCTTGCCCCATCAGAACTGAATACGAACTAACTAAAAAAAAAAAGAAATATATTCATATTGCACGTAAAACTTCCAACACTACAGTTCACAAAGACGAAGCCTTAGGAAATAATGATCTAATGCACAGATAATTTTAAATCAGTAATAAAAGAACAGCAAAAAAATAAAAGGCCCTAAACCATGCCATGCCAAAGAATCCTATTTCAGATTAAAGTTTCCTTTGGGAGTAGTTTGAAAGTCAAGATTAAATATATTCTGAATGACAGAACTTGATTAATCCATTGCTTATTTCTAACCAAATGGGACTAATTCAGAACTTTAATATTGTGCTCTTTAATTAATGGATCTCAAAAAAGAGTGAGGAGGGAGGGAGGGGAGGTTTGGGAAAGGATTTACTATTTAATCATAATTCTGTAACCTCCATTTTATTAGAAGAATTAGGGGGCTTGGTTGAGCTGACTGTGCCCTAATAAAAATTGCCTGAAAGAAAGTTTCCTTGGGAGGGGATAGGAAATTGCTTTTTTAATAAATGTCCCATTGAGCTGGTCCTGATGGATAATGGAAGGCCTGCAGAGATTCTTGTTTTAATTACTGAGTCCATGCCCTGGCCAAGCTGGGCCTTTCTTTGCCAAGTCTGATTGAAAACACGCATAGAGACCAAACAAGGGTGGATCTCAAGACCTCTGTTCAACTGTAGGCCACAGTGATATTCCCTGGCCAAAACTGGATCTGGCCTAACTGTTAAATGTATACATATCTTATGACAATTTAAATGAAGATTGACAACATTGGCATTTTCTTTTTTATTTTAACTATTGTGCATAAACCCCTCAAGTGATTGTATTAGCCTAATGGAATATTTCAGAATTTTTCCAAAGTAGTTCAAAAGTAGTTTTTTTTTGGCAGACCTAACACATTTCTCACTTCAATAGGTACTCATGGTTTGAATGTGCCACCTGTGAATACCTATGAATATCAAAGGGCAATATAAACATGACTACTAAATAAAATAGCATACTATACTGAAACATAACAGATTTGTATACAGGGATAAAGAGACAGAAGACTTTATTTTTTGCTCCACTGGGACCTAACCATGGCGGTGTTTACATGCACAAGTCATGACCGTTTTCCTCACTACCTGTTTGCCGTATTATTCAGGAAATGCGTTGCTATGCAGTTCTGATTTAGGAAAAAAAAATCGTCCGTACCAATGCAGATTACTCAATTCATAGTCATTTAGGAGAGGGGATATTTAAATGTCAATGTCTGCTTACTAAGTAGGAAAAGAACAACTCTGAATATCGTGAGGAGAGCTTCATGCGTTGCCATGAAGATAAAAAAAAATGAACAAGAGAATTGAATTCAAGTACTGTCACGCACATTGTGAATTACGCCCCCTTTTTATCGATTCCATTTGGTTCCTATCTGCATCGACGATCCCCAGCGCGTGTGAAAATAAATTGGACCTGACGCGCTTGACAAACGCTAAATAAATGGAGAGAATTTAGAAGAGAATTAATGTTATTGAGTAGCCCAGTCAAAGTCCTGACTTAAATCCAATTGAAAATGTATGGCGAGACTTGAAGATTGCAGTGCATTGACGATCCCCAATAAACTTATCAGAACTGGATCAATTTTCCCATGAAGAATGGGCAAAAATTTCACCATCCTAGTGTGCAAAGCTAGTAGAGACCTATCCAAAAAGACTCATAGCAGAACTTCCAAAAGCACTGACTTAAGGGGCTGAATACTTATGCAACCAGTAAATTTCATTTTGTACATTTTCTTTGCAAGATTTGCTGACATTTAACCTCCTCCTCATATTCAGTGTTCAGTTTAACAATTACAGCTTTAAATAAAATCAGTTTGTTTGAAAAACTGTGGATACATTATTTGTAATTCAACAAAATGTGACATTATTGGTAGGGGGTGAATACTTCTGCAAACCACTGTGTGTGTGTGTGTGTGTGTGTGTGTGTGTGTGTGTGTGTGTGTGTGTGTGTGTGTGTGTGTATATATATATATACAGTACTGTGCAAAAGTTTTAGGCAGGTGTGAAAAAATGCTGTAAAGTAAGAATGCTTTCAAAAATAGACATGTTAAAAGTTTATATTTATCAATTAACAAAATGCAAAATGAGTGAACAGAAGAAAAATCTACATCAAATCAATATTTGGTGTGACCACCCTTTGCCTTCAAAACAGCATCAATTCGATTGACCCTGCCTTTACAAGTCGCGCTGCCAAAAGAACGTCCTTTTGCTGTTTCACGATGTATTCACGTGACAACGTCACACAGTCAAGACTGTAGAGCCGATTTTCAAGTGCAAGTAAATCAAGCCCATGTTTGATTAACTTTTCAGCTGTGTTCCTTTCTATGACTTGCATGTGTATTAAAATGAAGATGTCAAAAATATGAGAAAATAGAAGTTAAATAATTCTATGCCAGACCTGAAGTTTACATTGGCTCCTATTATATGACATCCAACTATTTCACACACACACACACACACACACACACACACACACACACACACAATCACACTGACAACCAACGTTCCTTGCACGTGTCATAGACAGACAATCAGATCTAGTCACATTGAAGAAGTACAGGCTTTCATCTCTGCTTCTCCAGTATCATTTTATGGTACAGATTTCAGTGAAAGAGAGACAGTAAAAATGAAAATGCACCTCTCTGACCCTAGCCCCTACATTGTATGTCCAAATGCTATCAAGTATGTAAAGCACAAAACATGCACACAAGTACACATAAACACTATCTACACTACACTCTTACTTAACATCTAACGACACTTCTGTGTACAAAGTCAAACTCATCTACCACTAAACATGCAACCAACCTAACCCTAAGTATTGATTTTAGACACGTCAAGACCGCGCAACCACAACCACGGAATCAAACCTAGGATTTTTCCTTTTAAAAGACAGCTAAAGCAACCACTAAGGTAATGCATATACTGTCAGGTTATTAAGTGTTAATTATAAGATGCTTATAGAATTCGTAAAAAAAACCCAAAAAACATATAAATCACTTGAAAACATGTGGTTTACATTGCCTGCTTTCAAACTGCAGTCCAGTTTCCATGAGAACCCGCCAGAAACAAGGAGGGAAAGGCTCTCCCTGGACGAGTAAACCTGTCAACAGCTTCCCTGGTCGAGCAGGATGCTTCTCTACAGCATCTTAAGAGTTAAATATTTCCTGTCATTGTTTAAATAATGACACACATTGGGGATGGGATTATTAACAGACAAAAACAAATGTTCTGCCTGAGCATCTGCTTCAGTGATTTTTTCCTTATATTTTTTCACTCTTTTTTAGTTTTAAAAAAACAATTAAAACATTTTTAATGAGCAAAAATGGGGACTGCACTGGAGCTCTCACATGGACATAACTGAGCACTTACAGTATACAATGAAATGTGTTGAGAACTAGCAGCAATTATCATTATCATTAATGTCTGTTTACAGGTTCTAGATCAAAATGCATTCCACATTGTCCTATCTCAAATATTATTTCATGTTAGTGTAAGGAAACTGAAACTAACACTAACCTGTATGTGTATGTATAATATGTAAGGCTTTTTAAGACAATGTACTTACTTCTTAATGTGTAAAGTAATATCACCACTAGTACCCTTGATTTTTTTTAAATGTATTTTTATCTTTTTATTGTTCGTGACTTGTTTTTCAGAAAAGACCTTCAGCAAAATGGGGACCTGTGATATTGCTGTTAAGGCCAATAACATGTAAGTAAGGTAAATTAGGTTACGACTCTGAAGTTTTTAGCAACTAATCACCTTCATGCCAACGTTGGTGTTGTGCGAGTCAACTCGGGCCCGGAGGTCCTTGCTGGATTTCTTGCCCAGGAACTCCTTGACAAACTTGTTACTGTACTTGAGGTTGTCCCCGCAGCCTCCCCACTGCCAGGCCTTCCTGTTCTCCAGGTCTGGTGCCTCGTCACAGGTGCAGCGCTCCATGCGGCCCGCACTGCAGGCCTTGGCCATGGCGTGAGTCAGCCCTGCTGACGAGATGGCATATAGGAACGCAGTCTCCTTGAATCCTGTAAACAAGGAAGGAAACTTCATAAGCAAGGCATTGCATCACAAGTTGCTCTCTATTTCAAACCTACTTGCTGCAGATCATTGTTTCTTTATAGTCCCAAAAGTACAGGATAACACATGGTTTTATTTTTTACAACCAGTAACTTAAACCTTTACTAAAATCTCAGAATGAAACATATTGTTATCAGCTAATAAAACTGAGACAAAAACAGTATTAAAAAATAAATGACTGTGTTCTACCTTTTGGTTTTGACAAGCAAATACAACATTACCCACAGTAACTTTTGGATAAGAACCAGTGAAGAAATTCATAATCATTTACAGCACATCACACTGCAAAATGTACTGCCTGAGCTTTCTGTAGGTAGAAAATGTGTTCTTGGAAAACTGAAATATTTTTTTACTATTTAGAATATATATATATATATATATATATATATATATATATATATATATATATATATATATATATATAGAGAGAGAGAGAGAGAGAGAGAGAGAGAGAGAGAGAGAGAGAGAGAGAGAGAGAGACACACACACATTATATATATATATATATATATATATATATATATATATATATAATATATATATATATATATATATATATATATATAAAAAATCAGGTCTAATGGATTTAATGAAATATTTTAAACACAGTTATCAAACAGAATTATAGAAAATGCAAACAAAAATACAGATCAAAGAATCATGATAAGTTTTCAGTATGAAACGTGACACACTGTCAAAATGAAAACATTGCAAAGTTAATATCAGGTATGACCTCTCTGAGCATTAACACAATCCTGGCAGCGTTGATGCATAGACCTGATCAGCCTCTGGACAGACTGTTGTGTAATGTTCCACCACTCTTTCTGTACAGCTGCAGCCATCTGACGAATAGTTGGCTGGTCACTGTTGTCTCCTGTGGACGGCACATATGTTCTGTTGGACTCAGGTCAGGAGAAAAAGCTGGCCATGGCAAGACCTCAACATTGTTTTCTTGAAGTTGTGCAATTGTAATCTTAGCACTGTGTGGTCTTGCATTGTCCTGGTGGAAAATCGACACAGAACGAAAAAACTGTTGCCTCAAGGACTTCGTCAATGTAGCAGTAAGGTTGCCCTAAATCTGCACCAAAGGCGTTCTTGCGTTAAAGGAGATTCCTCCCCACATCATCACACTTCCACTGCCCCACAGGTTGGCTTGAACAACGCAACAGTCAGCATAACGCTCACCACAGCGTCTCCACACACGTTGCCTTCCGTCAGGTCTGTCAAAGGCAAAACAGCATTCATCGGGGAATAAAACACTCTACTACTCTCTCTGCCACCACCTCAGATGTTCTCTGGATGGCGATTTCGTCTCTAGGTGTCAACATGTTACCCCTGGACAGCCTCCGAGCATGCAAATCATTTTCATGCAGACGCAAGCTACAGTCATTCTGCTGATGCGCGGGTTATTTCTTCCTGGAATTTCTTGTGCTGTAGCCACTGTAGTCTGAAAACAATTACACAGATGGAACAGTCAGATGTGACGGCCCTGGGCCAGTGTGGTGACCCTCTGCATTCCAGGACGTGGCCTGTCCCTCACAGAGCCAGTTTCCTGGTTTCTCTGGACTAGTCTGCTGATTGTTGAAGCAGAACATCTCATTCTCCGGGCAACTTCTCTCACAGACAGTCTGCCTTCAATCATGCCAATAGCAACCAGGCAATCGTAATTACTCAAGCGTGGCATGATTGTAACGTTCGCTGAGTACCTGGCGTTTTTATGAAACCACATGACTTGAGCTCAGTATTCTGTTATCCCAAGGAACAATGCTACTCAAACAATCAGTAAAGCTATTTAAAATGTAAATAACAACATTATGTATGTGCCCAATGAGCTATTCATGTAAAACTTAGACTGTTGCATTTTCATTGTGTATCAGTATATTTGTGTTCTTACTAAAGGCATACTGAATGAATTGAATGAATGTCCTTCACTGAGAATTACAGTTTGTAGAAAACAGAAATTTAATAAATCTATCTTGCTGTAAAAAATTGTTAAGTTTTAATTTTGATTTAGCCTAATAACACAGTGTAACAATTTTTTTTTTTTTTTTGTTCCTGGGTGGTAAGTGTTATTTCCTAATTGCTTATGCCTCAAAAGTATAGAAAATGGCTATTATTCCCCACAAACTTTGCTTTTGTGACCAGGACAGTGATATATCACTATTTCCAATGAGAAAACGGGCAAATGTGTGTCTTTTCGTTCACATAAAGTCAGAAAAAAACAACATATGAATCCAACTTAACATGTATTTATACTAAAGTAATACAAAAATGACTACAAAAGATTTAGAAGTGAGTAGTTTTTCGAGATTTACGATTATACTGTTTTCTGACTTTATGTGAACGAAAAGACACACATTTGCCCCTTTTTCCATTGGAAATAGTGATATTTTGAAATATCACTGTCCTGGTCACAAAAGCAAAGTTTGTGGGGAATAATAGCCATTTTCTATACTTTTGAGGCATAAGCAATTAGGAAATAACACTTACTACCCAGGAACAAAAATTGTGTTACATAGTGTAATGTACTTTTATTATCTAAAAAAATAACTTCAGGAAATGACTTGTGATCTCCTAAAACATCATAAGATTGGAAAAGTTTTGAACCGAGTCATAATGGATCTATTTGATGTCTGAAAATATATTTTACATGCCACTTGAACTTATTTTCATAGCAGTGACTGCTACGCAAATTGATCATCCATTTTTTAGAAGTTTTAAATTAATCTTTAACAAACCTCTTTTGAGCAGATTGGCACGATAGCGTCCCTCCAGGGTGCAGTTCCACCTCTCGAACCTGAACTGGTACTGACACTCGAGGGCACTCATGCTGATGGCCTCCATCAGGGTCTCCGCCACACCAGGGTCTCGCCTGCACATCCTCCGCTGCTTCTTCTCCAGTTTCAGCCGGTCACACAGTTTGTAGTGGGCTTTGCCTGCTGTGTCCTCGGGCTCTGTGTTCAGGGGGAGGATGGACAGGGGTTCATTACCTGTCAGCCTGACACCAACAAGAAGACAAAGAGAAAAAAAAAATACATGATCACAGGGCAAAAAGAACTAGACATTATTATTGTTTACAACTGATCATGTTGTAGACGTATTACAATAGACATTGCAGACAAAACAACAGATAACCTGCATGTCTTTCAGTGTCTTCCGTATATACTTACATCAGAAGAGAGAGCAATAAATTGACCTTGGATAGTGCAGTAGCAGATAGAAAACCAGACTGAAAGATAAGAGGTTGGATTTATCCAGGAATAAGACTGGCATTTGTTTACTACTAATAATCATTTAGAAAGTCAGTGGCAGGGACAGAATGAATCTGAACTGTAAATCTCCCTCCCGACCAGAGAAGGCGCTGCATAAGGGGAATTATACACTCAACACAGGGTGTGCTGAACTTCAACCCCGGAGTGAACCAGAAGTTGTATTCGCCGACTGGATAGAACGTAGCGACGTGCTGTTGTGTGGGTGGGGTTTAATCAGGTAATCAATGTGCATGTAATATTTCAAGGAAATATTAAAACAAAAAAGCCATTTTGTATTGCAAAACTTTTTTTTTTTTTTTTTTTTTTTTTAACATGCCCAAGCTTTCCTTATTTTAAAGCATTAAATTAAGGCATTAAAAAGCCATTACCAGTGCCAATCAACATGCTGTTTTTTTCTTCTGAAAAGGAGCTGACCTTAGTCTTTTAAACATTAAAAAATATGTTTGGCAATAAAGCACCTCTGGAGAGTATTACATTAAAAAAAAAAATCAGAATTTCACTGATGTTGGACACCAAGCCTACAGTGTAGTACAGTGCAATATCATATGCACACAGAATAACCTGAAATAAAAAAAAGAGACCAAACACAGACAGAACAAAGCAAAGAAATACAGTAGAATGGGAATGCAATATAAACTGATGTCCTCAAATTAGAAAAACAGCTGTTTGTCAAAACAAAAAACTCATGTCTGCAAACTGGTGCAAGGATTTAGCAAACAAAGGAATGTGGACGTTTTTTCAGAAGATAGTTTACGTTTACATTCTGTTACTTTTGTACCTTGGCTTCACCTTGACTTGTAATTTTGCAGAATAGCTAAACCCTCAATACAGTACAGTATGTCATCCAAACACTGTTAAATGGTATGTGTTCAGTTCTCTGCACATTAAATGAGGACAGCAGTTGAAAACTGAAACTTGAGACTCCAGTGTTGGTGAAGTGAACGCATATTGCTGACCCCGGAGCAGGGCCCCAATGGAAGGTGTACTTGGCCAACTCCTTTTAAGATATTAAAGACTGAAATAGAGGTGAAGTTCTTCCCCATATACATAACCTGAACATAAACCAAACCAAGCACAGAACTTGCCTGAATAATCTCACTGAATGTGTTTCTGTTAATACTACAATAGCTTATCCTCTGTAACAAAACACAACTTTTTTACCTAAAATGTGGATTTTTGTATTATAATTTCATGGTTACTAAACAGTCAATGTACATTATACTGTAAGAGCCAATGAAAACAGTTAGGTAACTGGAAACATTTGCTCAATATTACATGAAGCATGACTCACCTGCTAAATAATTGACAGTTAAGATTGCTGAAGGTGAGGGCCCACAATGGAGACAAATTGAATTTTGCCATGCCTTTTTCATGCCTATGCTATGCCATTATTTACTCCATGCTGTATAATGTTTTCTGTGCTGTACCATGTTTTCATTTTACTACACTCATGCTTTTCCCTTGCAGTCCCTTTGAACGGGATGTTAAATCACAGTCTTGGCCACTCCATAAACATTAAAGAGTAAGGCGCTTCATAGTCTGAACTCAAAACACCTTGTATTATTAATTGCAGTCAACAACACAGAATGATAGCAAACATAAATAAGAGTGCACAGTATATAAAAACTAAGAACCCATACATTTAAGTTTCTTAAAGATCCTACTGACGTCTTTAAAAAAGCAAGGGGTGTTGACCTCCTGAGCTCAATGACAAATTCGGGTCAATAAAATTCTGGACTGGCTAAATTCTTCCCCAGTCTATTTCCAAAACCAAGGCTACAGCTCTCCAGAGATCATGGAGTATACAACTGGCAATAAAATGTTACCTCTCCTGCACTTACATTTTTAACAGAATCTTCAATGTTTTAATATTTTTATTCAAATCAGCATGGGCATTGCTCCCAGACTCATCCATGGCCTAGCATCAGCACTGGCTTGTATAAACTGGAAGATTTTGTAGTCAAGAGCTCTGTCTGTAAATAGTGTGGGTGTTTGTGGGTGTTTTTGTGGTGGTTGGCAGGGATGGGGTTAATTCTTGTCCCTGCCAAACACATGTGAGAATGTGTCTGCTCCAAACAGAATAACTGGTGATAATTGGGAGCAGCCACATCATATAAAAGGAGAGCTCTGGGCTCCATTGAAAGAGAGACTGCCAGGGAGCTGGAACTAAGAAAAGAGACTGTGTGGATATTCTGGTAAATGGCTTAGCCGTCCAGTTTGTTAGATTAGAAACCTGAAATGTTTAGTTAGCACTCCTGGAAGGAGGTAGGTTTTTATTTTGTTCATTTAGGTTTATGTTTAAAATAAACATACAGGCTTTCCCTACTAGAACCTACCTATTTTTGTGGAGTGTTGTTCCTTTTGAACAAAAAGACAAGTAAAGACGGCCCTGCATGAGGCAAGCTCAGCCCGGTTTGTCACGTAGTCTAAACATCAGACTTCAGTGTTCTCTAAGGATGGAAAAGACCTATCCAGCCTGGAGGTCGACAACTGAGATCCAATAAGCCATGCAAAACATTCATCTAGGATTTTTACTTTTCATGCAAAACAAACAGAAACAGCATGGGAGGTAGAACAACTTCAACAGTATAGATTGGTAAACTACGTATAGCTGTTTCCCAGTATACATGCATGCATCTCCTAGCAACAGACCCCCCACAATGTAAAACTGTAACCTAATTGTAAACTTTCCACTACCTATGTACGTCAATTGCCACAAAGCACTGGTTGGCTTCAGTTGATGGTCAATTGTACACTTAAAAGTTTACTGTTTCCTTTGTCTTCATTGAATTATACATACACTCCCCCATATCTTCTTAATTAAACTCTTAACATAATTTGTGTCTGAAAGATCACACATATTTCACAATGCATTCCACATAAAACAACATGAAAAATGTATTTACAATCTTGTTTCTGTTATTGAAGTTTTTCTATTAAATGGGTATTTTTTTAATTAAACAATCTCAGAAAACTTAAATTGCTTTAATTGTGTTTTAAAAAGACTACCAGGGAAATCACATATGTTCATTAGCTAATTAACTGACACTTAAAGCTGTAACCATTGTGTCTAAATGTATAACAACATTTCTGTTTAGAACTATTGTCTAACCATTGAAGTCAGGCTGTCTCTCTGCAAATCACAACCAACTGCATTGATACAGCCTGCCAAGCATTACTACTTCATGAGACTGTCTTCCAAATATATCAGAATACCTAGGAATAGGTTGGTATTCTTAGAATATAATAAACAATGAAAAAGCAAAATGAAGCAATACACAACATGGTTAATTGTATTTGCTTTTACAATGTCATGCTAATCTAATCTGTCATATCATACTGACATATTTCAAAAATGATAAATTCAGGTCAATACAATTCTGGCGTGGCCAAATCTAATTAAAAAAACAAGACTTAAATTCTCCAGAGGTCATGAAGCAAACAATAAAACAATAAAACTTTGCCTCTGCTGCATCCTGCACCTCATATTTTGTCGCATTTTCTTTTTAAACAGATTCTTCAATGTTTTGATATTGTATTCAAATCAGCATAGGCAATCACAAGTTGGCAAAGGTTAGACAAATAATTGATTAAATGGTTAAAGGCTTCTGTGTTCTGTTTTGTTTTTCATTTCGGAGAGACCTGACTCCTGCTGGGTTACCTGACTGAATCCTTCATGCATTTTCGATTTACATCCAAAAAGTTCAAGCCACTAAAGCGCTATGTGAACAATAACTTGTTTTCAAAAGACTACAGGAATCAAGATCTGCTCACTGCACTAGAGGAAACCTGTCATTCAAATACTGCCACCTTGTCATTGGAAGAGAACAGCCCTCGGGTTCTCTTTTTCTACAATAACTTGTTACGAGTTAAGTTCTTAGAATCATGTTTGTTATAAACATTTGCAAATAATTTATTAAGGAGTTGCGTTTTCAAGACCCATAATCCTGACCGCAAATCGAGAACGAGAGGATAAATATAGACAATATAAATGTCAATGTCCGTAAAAGTTAGCTCAGGGGAACTTTTCTGAGAGGTGCATCTACTAACTTGTAACAGGGTGCACCATGTTGCTACTGACTGGAATGAAGACGCTAATTCCAGGAATGCAGCCAAAAAATGTAAACAATCCACCAAACTTCAGGGTCGATCGGAGTTGCCAGAATCAGTTCATAAGGCCAAAAAATACTGAGTTATTTCAAGTGATCCAGGAATACAGGAACCTGCACAGAAAGGTCCAATACATCTTACAGATATTATTGTTGTTAAATGGGCCTTATACTAGCTCTAAAGAAATTACTCAAACATCTGTGAGTGAAGCACCTAATAAACAGTGAGCTACTTGACATAAAATTTAATAGCTTTCTGCTGCAGGTAGACACAAGTCTACCCTCCGTACCTTACACTGTTTCCATCGAGTGGACTCATATTATTAAATTTAATATTTGAACACGCTGTCTGCTTTTCATTCTTATTGAAATGGATCAGCTAGTATATTCAAATTGCAGCACTGGAAAAACATCACCTGAGGTCAAATACTTCAGCATTTAATTATTCAAGGACTACCTTAACCTTAAACTGTTGAGTGAATGTGGCAGTTAAAACACACTATGACATGCAGCTGTTCAAAAAGTTATAGCAAGTATGCTAATGACATACATCCCAGTCACGTCCTGAAAATACAAAATTACAGCTATGAGAATCAATGGAAAAATGTGATCGCCATGACTAGGGCTGTATTTTTTTCAGTCTAGAAATAGGTTTAAATATAATGTTTATTAAAATTCAAAATTGATCATTTTCTCTAGTTATTATACAGCAAACAAATGTTCCTAAATATTTAAATACTTACCTGTAAGTATTACTTACCGATCTTTACCAGAAATATTTCCGATCATTCATGCAACATTTTTTACACATTTTTAAGAAACTGTGCAGCTTGATGCAGTGTGTTAAATCATTTACTGGAAATAAACTAAACTGGCTGCAATGTTCCTAAATGCAGGGTAACAGGTAGTGCGTCAATAAAGCAAATATTTACTTTATTTATTTTTATGTGATAAAAAAAAAAAATATGCATGTTTACACTATTCATTCAGAAATGGGTATGCTCACAGGGAACTACATATTACAGAGCATTGGGTACATTTCACAGAAATCGCAAAATCTGTGATAAAAATACAGCCTTAATCATAACTATGTAACAGGCAGTGCTGTGTGATCCACTGCCGTTATGAATTCCATCCCACGACGGTGAGATGAGGTTAGAAGCTTCATGATCACGAATGCAGACGAGCCTGGCTCTTATGCTTAGTGCTTAAAATGTTTGTTTTAGATAAGCTTGCAAACAGGTTCACACCGAGCCTCCGCCCTGTTACACCTACATCACGACAGTTTGACGTATGGGCAGACAGAACAGAATGTATAACGTTATAAACAAGAAAGGAATTCCCCATGTGTGCTCCTTCAGGCTTTATCAGCTCTGTTACCTGTAATCTCACACTGCAGCTGCGTCAGGAAAGTTCAAGCAGATGCTGTGCGTTACCTGTGTAAGCACATACATTTCTGCCAAATCTTTACATACAGGAGTTATTTCTGGTCAAATACTCTGTGGTCAAATACCTTCTTGGCATTTCATTAACATTACACTGCGAGTCATACAAGCCCCATGCTTGTATTTTAATGTAAATTGATCTTGCCAAAAATGTCATTACAGTGATACTGTTACACGATAATAATAGAGGGGATTTGCTGTGCGAGGACATGTTATTCTGAACAGGCTTGCTGCATTAACTGTGTAGAGGCTGTGATTCAACCACTAACACCTTCACTGCCTCCCAAGTCCTTCACTCTGGGCTGGGTAATGTGAAAAATAGCTGCAATAGTTTATTAATAGTAGTCATAGTAGTAGTAATCATACTAATAATATATGTTGAACTATTTGTAATATTTATTCTAATACTCATAAGAAAAATGTACAGATTAAAAGCCCATATGCATAAAACTTATCATCTCCTTTATCATGCCAGTAATAGTGTTTAACATGACAGTGTTTTATTCTGTGATGCATGAACGGCATTTACCGTCAAAAAACATCACTCATCGGAATGTTAGAATAATGTGAGAATAAGACCAATTTTGTCATTAACATATTACTAATCTGATTCATAAGTCTGTATTATGCCATTAATTGATCCTCACCGGCATCATAACTAACACATGCCTCAGACCAGGTGAAGAATGAGATTTGTCTTAACAGTGTCATTTCCTAGCATAACTTCTGTGTTTAGGAACATGTATTTAAGCCAGTAGTAATAATAAAAAAAAATAAATTGCATTGTTAACTCGTCTGAACAGGATAGGCTTCTTACTGGTTGGAAAACATACAAATCACTTTTGTCGTCTACTTGCTCTAAGAAAACACCAGACTTCAATGTACTTGTGTGGACTGTACATCAAGAGGAGGGAGATATCTTGGAACATGATCCAGAAGAGTGAGAAGACCCTGCAGTTTAGTGTACAATCTGACGTTCATCTCTTCTGGCAGTACATGTTCTCCCTTTTTATAGTACCAACTGCATTAACCTTTTTTTCTCAGTTACAGAACCTTGTATTTCTGAACAGCTGATCTGCATTGACGAATAAGTCTTCTTTTAATACTGTGTGTTACTGGGGAGTGAATGTAGGTTTTCATAACCCCTCACTCGCATCCAGCACCTTTTAGTACATGACTCCCTTGCTATACAAACACAGTTATGCTGTACATTCTTACATACCTGATATGTCCCTGATCACAACCAATTTAGTGTGACACTAGGAATTGCATTATTCAAAGAGACCCATTGAAAACAACTGTTGTACTGAAAATAAACCCAACAACAGATTCAAGTAGCCTACTAAAACAGGATTAAAAGAGGTCATATAAACACACTCTACAGAGATTAAACAAACCGCGAACGATCGGTTGGAAAAGGGCAAGAAGCTTTTAGAAATACCGATAGACTCAAAATGTAAGATGTGGACGACAATATTCTGAATTTGAAGTCTTTAATTGCTTTTTGCAAAGAAAATAAAGTTTGACTCATGCCAA
Organism: Polyodon spathula; assembly: GCF_017654505.1. Lineage (NCBI taxonomy): Eukaryota > Metazoa > Chordata > Actinopteri > Acipenseriformes > Polyodontidae > Polyodon > Polyodon spathula. The sequence goes on from NC_054536.1 coordinate 21,026,774, forward strand.
AAGAAAACAAAAGCAGTAGATAGGCTATGTGTTACTTGTAGCCACCAGCACGCTGCACAGTTTTCTATGTACATTTTAAAAATATGTATTTCTATAAAGTTTGTGCAGTATATGTAAGGTACTGTAAAGTACTCGCCTGTCAATCCAACAGATATTTTGGAGCGCAATTGAGTGTGCGGTTCTCTCTTTCTCTAGACCGACTTATGGTTTGAGCCTTGTGAACTTACAGCTTGTCTGCTTCGGTGTACGGATCCTTTTTTCTCTTTAATTATCACTGTACAGTAGAACAACGTGTTAATGCGGCATCATGATCCGTTTTGTGTACTAAGTAGGCTACGGTAAAAGAAAATGCTCTAAAATTTTGTAGTTTCAATTTAACATGATGTTTTTTGTTTTTGTTTTTTAACATTGTACAGTACATGTAATGCAGCAGCATGATGTGTTTTGTGTTACAGGCAGCCTATAGCCAAAGTAAAAAGAAAGTGCACTTGGTTATTCATTATTAGATTTTACTACTGTGCTGTACAGCTACAGCCAAATGTTTTGCATCACCTAGAATTTTAGGACTGAGACATAATTTTAAAAGAAAGACAACATGAACATAATTTTGATCTTTTATTTAACATCATGTAGCCTAAGAAATTACAAAATTACATTGCAAAAGACCACTGAAGCCATAATAGTAGTACAGGATTTCATGTTAGATTTTAATTTGTCAGGTTTTCATTATTATATGGAAAACAACAAAGCATTATGAAATTCAACATGCTAATGCAACATTATTCCGCAGGTTTCATTCGACTTTATGAAGCAAAATATGTTAATAAAAGCAGGGGATAACAGGATTGCTGTCTGATGGGGGAGGATCTCTTAAGGAAGGATCAGCAATCACATAACTTTCCACATTTACAGCAACACGCAATGGAAATAATGCAGGGGAACAAATACAGATGGCTGTAGGCGTGCTGCTGTCATGTTCGCCTTCATGGCATTTTACACACCAATGCGCTTGTTTGTCTTCACCTGCCAGTCTGCGCAATCCTTGTGTATTTATTTAGGTTGTGGTAACTGTGCACAGGTTGTTGGTATGATTATTTTGTTATTGTATTGAAATTCTTGGAATATGGATGGCTATTAAAAATATTGTGGTTTTGTACTGAGTGCAATTTGATCTCTTCCTTCGATATCTAAAATATTCCCTAATGTAAACAGTAAAAGTGCCAGTATGCACATTCACCAACCCAGGATAAAGAACATAAATGTTGGAAACGGTGGTGAATATAAACACTGCCATTGGTCGTATTTCTATCTGCCACTGGGACTGACTTGAAAGCAATCTGAAATCAGGTTAGGATCCTCGAACTCTCCAACTTGCACGATGGTGGCAGTTACTAAGCATCCAAGGCAAGGGCGGGTTTAAAACTTGGAAACAAAATAAGTGACACATACAGGTGATCTTTGTTCATATTGTACTGTAGACTGCAGAATGAACAGGAGGCAGTCCCAGTTTGACACTGCAAGAAGATGAGACAGTTGTATAGACTGGTTTCAAATGTGGCACTATCGTTTCCAATGCTAACAACGGTTCATATGTACAGTACAGGTTTTGAATGTCTATAGTGTCATTGTACATGCTTTACCAACACATGCCATCTGTAATGTTTACCACTGCCTAGTTTCTATTAACTTCCCCAGAAATGCAGATTTGTTTTTATTATTATTTTACAAAATCCTCCACCATGGTTTGTGATAGCATAACACTGTGGAATTCTCTATATGTCATTCTTGTTTCAAACATTATCTTACTTTCTCCAGAATATATTTTTGCATTGTACCTTGTAAATTGAAAACTATATCCTGCTTAGGCACCCTATTTAAAATCCTACTCCTCATATTTAACAAAGATCCACAATTAGGGGGTAGACTCGTGTGTATTGCATATTTTGAATTATTTAAAGTATTATTTTGTTTAAGTCTGTTTTGGTTATGATTACAAGTAACTGAGCTTTCTTTGTGTCTTTTGCAAGCCTGCTTTAAGCTATTAACCCGTATTACAGGATATTGTGCTATATTGTTAAACTATTTAATATTATTGGCTATCTCTTCTGTTTCCTGTCAAAATGTATTCTTAAGATTCTCAGCAGACATCATAAATCATATTCATGGTTTTGCTTTGTTTTGCTCTCATGCCTGTCCAGATCATCTGTGAGCTTGTTTTTCTAAAACAGTATAGCATTATACAACTTGTTTTTGAGAACAAAAACCTCCATAGTCAAAGTGATCAAAGCAGATCTCAGCCCTTTATATGCTTTGCCACTGCTAGGTTGCAGTTCCACAGTGTCACCTATTAATTAGTGCATGGGTTTCTTCAAACATTCTTTCAAAATGAAAAAGAATATTTTAATATTCATTAAATTTCAATCAGCTGGGAAACAATGAGAAAAATATCTCTGTGAATAAAATAAACCCCATGAAATGACCTACAGTATTAAAGAAAGGAGAGAATGCCTGTACAGTAGAATGTGTGTAATGTGTTTCAGATGTTATGGGTGCATAGGTTTTAATATATTTTAGACACATACAGATGGAGAAAGTATTCTGTTACATGAACAGAATGGTGACATGGTCATTTTTGCCACCATATAAAGTATGTTCCAAGCTGTGTTTTTTCTTATATTTGAATATTTGTCCAAGCACTACCACCTATTGAGTAAAAAACTACTTCTGTCACTCTAATAATAATTGATAATGAATTCCATTAGAGTACAAGCCCATCTTGAGATTCCAACCCAATACAAAAGAGTATTCCATTCCATGAATGTGTTCAAGATGAAGGCTGGACAAATGTTAAGAGCACAATAGTTATATAAACAACCTCAAACCATGTCAAAGCTGTACAGTTTTACCAAATGCACCATTAATATCCTAAAAAATGTTCAGGAAGGAAGCACCCGAACTCTTCAAGGAGACCACCAGAAAACATTTCACACTTTCTGTAAAACAGCATGAGTTTGATGGAAATAACTAGGGGTCTACTTAAATCACGATTTGGCAGATTTCGCAGAAATCAAGAAATTGAGGGGTCACCGCGAAATTCATCTCTTTTAGGGGCCAATGCATACCGAACAAGTAGGGAGAGAAAAAAAAAAAAAACTTTAAATGAACTACTGCATAACACAAGCGATGCAAACTACGTATCTTTATACTGTAGACAGGCTTTTATTTTTTCGCCATCCTGTGTGCATTGCAAAAAAAAACCCTCCTTAGACAAATAACATTTACAGAAATATACCCCAAAGTGGTTAACGTTCTTGTTTACTGTTCAAATGACAACGATGCTTTAATCAGCCTATCAGTGTGTCTGTACTGGCTTTTCTCTGACCTGTACTGTACAGTAGGGGGTGGGACAAAGTCAGTGCTGCATTGTTTTGATTTAGGTTGCTAAAATTGGTATTTTACCAAACTATTTTACCAACCTAACCTAAATGGGCAACGACAAAGCGAAAAAGATAATTATATTTCGGCTGAGGATCGTGTCAAGCTATTTCCCAAAGAAACTGTACATGCAGCAACTGCTGAAGTTGCATGCTTGCCTTTAACAAATGACAGCACTCTGTTTTAGTAAGGAAGCAAGTACCACTATTTTTAAGTATTTATAGTACTCTGAAATATTGTCTACTTAGGTTTATTTAATGTTTAAACAGGCCTGCAAAATGTCAGTGAAATCTTCATTTTATTCCATAACCTACCTGTGAAAAATACGTACATTTACCGCGATTTAATTAGACTCCAACAAATAACATCTGTATATGAAACTACAAGTTCTAGCTACATATATCTGACCAATCCAATATAAGGCAACCTTGTGTTATAACAAAATATCTACTTGACCATCACTCTGCAAGTGTGTTAGGTTTTGCACAGGAACCTGATTATGTACGTGAGCATGGCTATAGAAAAAGTAAACACAGAGTCCTATATTTACAACTGTCAGCAAACTGTACACTCCATAGTAAAAGTGTTATAGTACAGGCCACTATACAGTGCCACCTAGTTTATATATTACCATGTTTGCTCCTGGAGCGCCTGTGCATGTTGGTCTTATATATTCCTAGAACTCCTGACATCTCATTTTCTATTGCAGAAAAGTATAGCAGGTTTCTTTAAAAATATATATATCAGCAATAGACACCACTTTGTCAAGGTGTGCATTGTGCTGCATTAACATATGGCTTTAATTGGGTTAGAGGCACAAAGTGAAGCTGGGAGCCTTCAACCAACAAAGCAGCATGTTAATGAAACACAATGCATTAAATGCCCTGGAGTGTGTTACCCTGCTTATAAAACAATAAAGAAAACAAAATAATTTATCATTTGATTATATATCCTTCCGCTTTGAAGAAAAAAGTAGTCCCTCAAACAAGGTTCTATTTGTAAACATTAAACTGGAGGTTTTCAACGTTTCCATTTATTGTAATTAATTAAAATGAATGAAGCCTCCTTGCTGGTCTCAATCACTTTGTAAACAAAGCTAACGTAACCCGCAACGTTAGCCTTGTTAGTGACCAAGCATTTAAAAATGCCAGTCATATTTTTGTTGATAATAAAAAGATACAGAAAAGGAGGTTGTAGTAGGGCAGAAGAGTGCCCTGCACATAGTTATTGGGGCAAGGCAAAGCCCTGCTGTTAAAATAAATGTATTGTTTGGTTTGTGTGTTGGTGGTGGTTGGCAGGGATGGGGTTCCTATCCCTGCCAAAAATGTAGGAATGCCACATGGAATATAGAAAGAGAAATCCTTTGTTTGGGGTGGTGTTCAAGAGGAGGAACGTGTGTGTGAGAGACAGGAGAAAGACACAAAAACAAAAGTAAAATGAAAAACGTGACGATAGGATCAGTGAAGGTGACTGCCCAGCCTGGCCTTGATTTTGTGTTATGTGTTTGTGATTTGTTTTGTTGAAATATTTACTTTGGTCTGTGAGCAGTGTTTTTTGTGAAAGTGTTTTGTTTATTTTTACATACGCATGCACCAACCATTTTCACCCGCAAGTACCTGTCTGTGATTCTGTCAGCTTTCTGGTCTGGGATGTCATCACTCAGCCGTCCTGCCACAAATAAGTTCCACTGTGCATTGTACTATTGAACTGCACAGTAAAAAAAATCCTCAACAGCCAATCAGCGTGCAGCATCCAAACATTCCATTTTATACATTTTATTTATATACTGTATAAGTATTATGATGCCATTCTTATACCTTGGCATGTTTTTGATATTGAGCAAGCTGGCTGTTGCTGTATATTGTATAGTGCACTACTGTGTTACAAGGGTCTATTAAAAAAAACCTAGCGCCACAGTTCACAGTTATTCCAGCTGACTACACAGTGTGGCAGAGATATGATCCACTGTGCAGTGCCAATGTTCTGCAATGCTGTAAGTAAAGCTGCATGAAACTTATTACATTCAATAGGCTAATAACTCCCTTGAATCAATCTCTAGACTCCAATTGACTTCGAAACACTCTGACGCAGAGACGTCACAGGCATGCACCTACTGTAATGACTGAAGGACATTGTGCTATCATTTATCCTGCTGCATGCACATCTTTTTTCACAGAAAAAGGTCATTCAGCTTATTCCTTTCAGTATGTAACAATGTAGTATCAAATCGTTTACTGTTAATAAACAACTGTGGCAACAGTGAATTAGTAAATGTAAAACATCTTTACACAATCACAGCGAGGACAGAAATTACAAACCATCTCATTTCAGCAACCCAGCTTTTTTTGAGTCCTTTCAGAGTCAGCACAGTTTTGCTAAATGAGATTTAAGCTGAAACAACAAAAGAACGTACCAAATAGTGCACTGACATTTCATCCATTACTCGATGGTGGTATTTGGCAATCAATTAACCAATTTGTGATTTGCCACATTCCACCCTTATTTCTACAGGCATGGGATTTTAAACCCATCCCTGCCAAACTTAAATCCACCGTGCAACCCGAACATGTCCTAAGATAACACTTCGGGTTCGGGAACAACCTTGTAGTGAAACATATTTTTCCCATTGCCCCATTTAAAGGAACAGAAAATTTTCTTAAACTTTATTCATTCATATCTTAATTGGCCTTGGCATACTGTCTCCGGTGGTCAACACTGTCTTAGAGAACACTCCGGCTAAGAGAACACTTTGCTTGCTTCCTTAGGGATGTTCTCTTGACCGGAGACTACTGTAGTTCTAAGGGGGTTGTGTCATACATATATAATCCTCTTTTGCAGGACAGGTATCTGAACTTATCTTTTAATAAGTATAATCATTAAGTGCAAGCTGAGATTCAAACCTACGGTAAGATCTTCTTATTATTGTTTAAAGACCAAGAAGACCACACTTCCTAACATTATTAAGATTAGCTTAACTGAAGTAAGAAATCCTGGGAATTGATTGGTACATGGAGCTGGAACACCTATAGGCTCGCAATTTGATTACTACTGTACACTGTTGCCCAGAATGTGCTACCATTAATCTTCACTGATCTATAAAGTGGTTTCTAATTCTGCTTTTAGTTTCATCAGTCATCACCAGACATGAACAGATTAATTTATTTATTTTAAATACTAAACAGAAACACAAAAAGGAACCATGCATGGCAGTCAATGTGTTAAGTATTGTACAAAATATATTTTGGACAAACCAAAGATAGTTATAACTAATGTTACTGTAAAGCCTCTGCATAATTTATTTGGTGGTATATTGTGGTTCTGAACACAACCTTCTCAATCAGCAATTATTCATATTGAGTAATTAGCTATTTCAAACAGAATTAGTTTCTGAGAATAAAAAAAAAGAAAAAAACTACTGCATCATCCCATATAGCAATGTCGAAGGGAGCAGAAAAAGCTAGTCCGGGCCAACCTGGAGTAACAGGGGACTTATAAACAGCAGATGTGGCTGATGAAAACAATTCAGGACTTGCTCACCCTGGCAAACAAAAATATGTTACAGCCCAAGAAGAATACAATGAAGGCACCATCACTGCTCACTCCTGCTATATGCAGCTAATGTTCAAAAAGCCAAAGGTCCAAGTTCAAACTTTTTAAGAAGCACTAAATAGCAAGGAGGAATGCAAACTGTGATATATTATACATTTGAGGATACATATAACTGTGCTTTTTACTAGAGCTGAAGTATTATCTCCAAATCCCCACCCTGCCCTAGCAATCTTAAATAAAGGCTGACCTATCTGTCTCTGAATAATACTGGCCTCCATGCAATCATATCCAAGCAAAGGCGCGCCACACTCAGAGAGCGCTCTTTTAGCTTCATGGCCCCGACTCTCTGGAACTCTGCAGCCTTAGTGCGTGCAGCTCCCACAATCGCTCGCTTCAAATCAACTTTCAAGACCTACTTGTTCTCTCTTGCTTTTAATTCTCTATCAGCCTGGTATCTGTTATTAGCTGTTGTGTAAATTGCAATTTCAGGTTTTTTACTCCATCTTATTCGTATGATTCTAGCCTTTTATTTAATGTATTTTCATTGTTTTTGTTTTTTTTTAATGTTATATTAAATGTACTATGACCTGTATTTAATGCATTATGCATTGTTCCTCACTATCTTACAAAGCGCTTTGTGATGGTGGTCAGCTATGAAAGGTGCTATATCAAATAAATATTGATATTGATTGATATAATCAATATTTATTGCAACAAAAAAATAACACGAGAAAAAACATAACAAATAGTGATTGTGCTTTAATTTGATTAATAATAATATTTAAAACCACACATTTTAGAAACTACTAACCAAACAAAGCTCTACAGACTGCAAGTTCAGCTGGTAATCTCACTCTGTAGCCTCTGTGAAAGGGTTAACAGAACCCCCTGCTGGACAAAAGCAGCAGTTTCTTGAAAATGCAGATACAGTGTAACAGAGGTGATCACTGTCTGTGTGCAGCCATGAGTCCTACAGTTTCCTAGACTAAACAAGTGTTGTCAACACATCCAGGGGGTTACCTTGCTGAATCCTGGAGCTGCAACCGAGACAACACAGTGTTAAGCATCAATGCCCTGGTGGTGCAAACACCATGAAGGAGAGATATGTAGAGTGATCATTATAATATGGAGACACTGAAAGTCATGAATACACCAGCTTTAAAACTGCAGATTGCTCCTTCAGGTGCCTATATTTTTAATAAGATTAGAATATGGCTTTAGGAAATAACACAAGACCATGTGAACACTACAATCACACAGCAGGTTAAAGTACCGGTACATTGAAAAGAAAAATGATCATTCTTTCAAGTGTGTAGTTAAGTAAATAACAGCCCCTACATTTTAAAATTGAGTATACTTAGAAGTGACACGTGAAGTTTCATTTTGAAAATGCCATAAAGTACAACTAGTCAATATGAGAATTCACTATGCATATCACTGTTGACAAATTATTATTATTTATTTCTTAGCAGATGCCCTTACCCAGAGCGACTTACAGTTGCATAAAAAAATACATATCAAGAATTACATTACAATTAAGAGCAAGATAGAAAATACAATGACTTCAGTCCTAATAAGAGAAAATACAAAACACAGTACAATTTGATATCGGGGCAGATAACAGTGCTTACAGTTACATCAGGGTTAGATAAGAGTGCAAGTGAAATACAAAACACTACAGATTGGGTTAAATGCAGGATTAAATACAGTAACATAGGAAGCAGATAAGTGCAAGTTAAAGTGCATTAACGGCTGAGTGCTGTATTGACCAGAAGGAAAGAGTTGAGTTTTACAGGTGTTGTCTGAAGAGGTGTGTCTTGAGGAGACGTCGGAAGGTGGTCAGGGACTGGGCAGTCCTGACATCCATAGGAAGGTCATTCCACCACTGCAGAGCGAGGGTGGAGAAGGAGCGGGCTCTGGAGGCAGAGGAGCGTGGAGGAGGTACAGCCAGTCTTCTAGTGCAGGCGGAGTGGAGAGGTCGGGTGTATGGAGAGATGAAGGTCTAGAGGTATCTGGGTGCAGTAAAAAATGTGTGCTCCAGAATGATATGCAGTTGAAAGCCAACGGAAGAAGCCTGATACGAGAGCTGGCTCTATTGAAATTCCAGCAATGCCAACACAGGCTATAATGGAATTGGCCTGGTGTGGCTGGTATGAAATTACAACCCATGCTGCAATTAGCATGGTGGACCAAGAAGTTTAAAAATGCTAGCTCACTGTAAGAAGTGGAACTATTGACTATTAAACATTTTAATGCAGGATTTTTATTTTTTTTACGTAAATTGAATGTAATTGTAAAAAGAAAACAACAACAAAAAAAATACAACCATATGTCACACGTGTAATATAGTCTAAACAACTGTGCTGCTTCTATGATTTCTTTGTTTTAAAACACGGTAAAGCCACGACTACTATACTGCAGCCTATGCACTGCATTGGGAAAATAAGAGGGTGCTCAGAATATATGCTATACATATCTGTCCCCATGGTGTTGCTATTGTAAAAAAACACATCAACGTATTATCTTGTCTCAAGTGAAGATTACCTTCCTATACAATAAATATATTGACAACGTATGTTCTTCGGTACCATGTTGAACCATACAATGTTCCTAATAGTGTGTGTGTGTGTGTGTGTGTGTGTGTGTGTGTGTGTGTGTGTGTGTGTGTGTATATATATATATTAAACCCAGTTTGATTCTCTTAATGGCAGATTCGCCACACAAGTAAAGAAAACAAATGCTTCAGGGTAACGTTAGCAATTTTGTTTCATTTTATTAATACATTTGGTAAACTCAGTGACTTAGACTGGGGGTTATCATGCTGCTCAAATGCAAATTTGATAAATTACAAGAATTTTAAATATTTTATTTATTCAGCTGATAATAATTACGATTGTCATGATAATTTGCAGACAATAACTGAAAATGCCATTATTGTCCAACCTTAATATAAAGTTGTATTTACTATCCAACCTTACTTCACTTATTTTCTTGACTGATTCATATATTAAATATGTACTGCAGACTAAGCCAAAGTGGAAAATTAAATGCCCCTCAGGGAGGCTATTGTTACCTCCAGGGCATTATAGCTATCTGTTGGTAACAACAGTCTTTCCTTGGGTCAATAATTTTCTACCATAGTACCAAGAGCAGAATTAACATTAAACTGACCAGACTTAAGAAACCATGACATATTTCCCTTCTGGCAACGACTCCTTCCAAAAATAGAAATTTCTACAGGTAAGAATCCCATCTATTTGGTGTCTAGAGATCTTTGTTGATGAAACATTCAGCTCTTGCCCAGTTCCCAAGTAGCTGCAGTGGCCCCTCCATCTGTTTATGGTTGAGTGAATTGTAAGTTTTACTCCTAGCTATGTATACTGCATAACAGAAAATTCACATACCAGTCTGTCACATATTTTTAGTCCTCCTAACTCAAATTAATGCCTGTAGTTACAAGATGTAATTTTACACAGTCAATGGGAGTATGAATACATTGCCCTTGACAATAAGGACCAGACCCAGCGGCTGGAACCATGCACGCGCGCGCACCTTTATTTTACAGCAAGACCTTACAATATGTAACAGGCTAAAGTAGAAAAATATCCCAGGAGTAAAGAATATGTTGTGTAGGCCTTACTTTACCACTTGAATTAACTACAAAACAAAGGATGCCAGAAATAGCAGTTCAAGTTAAACATTGTTTTGTTTATTTCCAAAAAAAAATAGTACCGGTACAGAAAGCTGAAACCAATTGCAATTTCTTCGCAGCAAACTGTTGCCATAGACACGGTTTCATAAAGTAATAACATGAGGTTTACTTGTGCCTTTTTGTAGCTGAACAAGCAAACAAAAACTGAAATTTAACTTTAAACACTTAAACAGACATGGAAATGGTATTGGAAAACGAAGGGGGAAAAAAAACTCACCATTTTGGTTCTCATTTATTACATTCCACATAACAGAAAGTCATAATTTTAAAATCTTTATAACTCGTAATTTTATGTTGGTATTACTACTTTTATATGGCATTTCCAGGACCTGTTTCCGTTGGATAACCTTGTACACTTCATACCTCTTTTTGCTCTGTCCCCCTCTATTAATCTGAGAGCTCACATGTCATTTGGAGTAGCTCATTCCTTCGCCACATATGCTGGATACATTTACATTTTAAAGAGTTGGGTAAGACTGCATAATGTTACCTCTCTCAATTTCTTACTTCAGGACTCCGCTTGTTTTGCTTCCTGATTGTCAGTGACATGTAAAGCTGCCATTCATTTAGACTGACGGGACTTTAATTGCATGGGGGAAAAAAAGCTGAATTACTCCAGCCTTACTGACACATCCTGAGAGTCAGAGAGCTGTGTTAATGGAAAGTTTAATGTTTCTGTGTTTTCAGGTGAAACAACAACAACAACAAATCTTTTGAATTTGAAGTTGTGCTTTTCAAAGCAAAGGAAAGTAGCATTTCAAGTCAGTGGTATTTGGTTAGTCCAAACTTCATCTTGAGGGCAAAATTTGATTTTTTCATATTTAATTTAGCTCTTAGTAGAGGTCTTCAAGGGTCCAAATTAATCAACTTGACCCAACCACGAACCGACAATTATTTACCTGACCCGAACTGACGTAAAATTCTTGCTATTAGACCTGGATCCGACACGGCCCGGAAAAACAGTGGAACACTTTTCCTTTCCCCAGCTTAGTATATACACTGACTTGATACAGTATTAAAACAGTGTTTTTTTCCAGTCAACCTGGAAATCTGGCTGAACGACAGTGTTTATTCCATCATGAACCTACATAGAGGACTGTAAAATTAAACATATATTTGTGTAAAAGATACAAAGATAAATACATTATCTGAAAATCAAATGAAGTACAGTCTCGAAAATGCGTGATTTTATTACAAACTTAACACAAAAGCAAATGGAATTGAGATAATTTGTGTTTTGCAGTTTTTTGTTCATGGAATTAATTTCTTAAGTTTTTCTTTTACGTCCTTCATAAACAAATCCATTACTCTGACTTTTAAAGAATGATCCAAAGAAACCCCTTCGATATGAGTCATGTGTCTGCTTCTGCGCTCTGCAAGCCATGTCATGTGCTACTGGGGGAAGCCAATCCATGCAACAGGAATTACAAACAATGATTTTAATACCAAAGAGAACCTGTTTAATAGTAATCGACAGCTTGTGTATTACTGAGTAAACTAAATCGGACCCGACCCAACCCGAATGTTGCGTGACAACCCATTCCGTAGGGGTCAGGTCTCGGGTCCGGATAGACCTGTGAAGACCTCTAGCTTTTAGTCCTCCAAATAAAATGAGTTAACCATTTCACTTGCACTAAATAAACTTTAATGGTGTACTCTAACACAGATTCCGACAAAATAATGTAAGGTCACCACAATTGTTTGTTTCTCATTTTGTAACACTGATGTTGGGTTTTCTACTTAAAAAAACAGCTATTTTTACCAATACTTACCCATGTCTTAACATTTACACACAACAACAAAAAAAGTAATATTGGATGCACCATAGCATGCATTTCATGTTTGGCACAGCACTGTGAAACATACCTTAAATAGGGCTGTAACCCACTCATTTTTCAATTTATTTTACTGTCTTTACAGAACTTGGAAAAAACTTTGCAATGGAGCTAATGCTTTAGTAAAAGGCACCCTTTGCTCATCGCAACCTGGAGCTAACCCGTGAGAAAGTTTTCTAAAATATAGCTCTTTTCATCTTCAAGTCTTCACTAAAACAACAACAGTCACAGACCACCATTACAGGCCCTGTTTTCTGTGGCCAGTTATGGTAAAGGTCACACTTTATATTAACCAGACAATCACTAATGGGAATCACCTAGTAATTATCATGTGGATTTCCCAGTAATGTCAGTTAATGAGAGATTAGGGCTAGGGTTAAGGGTAATATAATATTACAAAATATGTTTTTCAACAGCTGTGATAAAAAGTTTGAGTTTGCACTATTGAAGCACATGTTTTAGTAGACATATTTGATATAACACTACTGGTTTCACAAGACAATCTTCTATGTACAATGCCTAGTGATTTATCAACTTTATGACCTGTGTAATTTCCCTGTTTGATGGCACTATTAAATCAAACATCACAGGAAGACATCATCTTAACACATCTCTGCACTATTCAATGAAAGAACATTCAGAAAGGACATTTCTATAGCACTACCCAGGCTCTGCTCCTGGCTACATCACTACAGGATGTCAGCTGTTGACAGCTGTTGATCACACACATAATGTCTCAAAGGGAATTCAACTGGACAAAATTCACAAACCATAATGGTAAAGGGCTAAGTGTGAATGGATCAAGTGTCAACGATCATGATGAAAAAATAAAAAACACTTCTGATTCTGGTTCACTATCTCCCCTCTCCTTGGGTTTCTTAAAAGCAGTTTACTGGGATCTCTTCACATTTTTTTTTTTTTTTTTGTATACAATAGGATGAGACACCATACTATTAAAACAGGTTGTCATCTTGGATAACCAATTGACTAAATTGAACACTTTCTTCATCTTTCCATGAGCACAGTCTTATTTTTCTCACCATTTTGACATTCTCTCTTTAAAGCTCAGTGCTGATTTGAGGCTCAGGCAGGAGTGAACACAAGCTCAAACGATCAGCAACAGAAACCAGTTTGAGGAGAAATGTCCAAACCATTGTTGCACAGGCTGTTATTATACATGACAAAAAAATATCGTGCAACCAGAAAAAGAAAAACTCCAGCAGTCTGAAAACTTAAATAAATCTACAAGAGAGCTGAGTATATAAAATCAAGCAGGGACTGTAAAAAGCAGATCAAAGTCATTTCATTTTCAGTTCTAGCCTGACCACAACTGAACAACAGTATTTATTTATACAGGGCTTTGAGCCTTTCAAACCGCATGCATTTTGATTTGCAGATTTCATTTCCGATTTTACCAAGTTTTCATAATAAGAGAGAAAAGTTGGACGAGGGAAGGTGGAATCCCGTTCAATTATGGTACAGTCCCCCTTGGGTGAATTGGGGAAATACCCCCCCCCCAGCTACTTAAATTGAGAACAGAAAATGATAATATTAAGAATCATAACTAGAAAGAAGAGTTACCACTTTCAGCAGAACCGGGAGGTCAATGGTTTTATATATTACATGTGTTTCACAGCAATAAATAAAATTGAGATTTAATAAGCAGTTTCAAAACTTCCCAGCACCACAAACAGAAAAATATCATCCATAACTATGAAACACTCAATAGTGCTGAATTTATAAATACTAAAAAAACCTGAATACATTCAATGTGAAATGTTAAGACCAGTCTTCCAAATAGCTAAATGTTCAGATACATTTTTTCCACTATGGACAATACCTCCAACACTTCAGTGCACTACAACAAACCGGTGCACACTAACTGTGGCTTTAGGAGTATAAAGGTATAACACAGTATAACCGTCAACAATTACTATAGTCTCTGCATACAGGACTCCCACTCCACCCTAGCTATACACTATTTCAGCTGCAGAAATATTATTTGTCTTATATTCATGGTCCACCGCACAAGGGAAATCGAGTGTGTAACATTGGAGGTCTATTTTGAATGAATCGGCACCAGAGAACGCCTCAAATGCCTTTCACTCACAGCAGGTATTTATTTTAGTCTGGGCGTTCATAAGGTCTGTCTCTAGAAGTTCACTATTTCAGGTTCATCTGCTAAGCAGACATCTTTTTAAACTGGATTGTCCTCTTTTTAAGTTTCGCTCATGTGTAACTGCTAATGATTACTATTATGGGTGTGAGCTGCAAGTTGTTTTTATGAGTGTTCTTATTTGGAGGTCTATTAGATATGAAAGCTTGTGTGGCTTGTGTTTTCTGAACACCCTGCTGGATACAGATTCAGAATGGCAATGGAATGGAGCAGGTACAGCTAAGGATTTTTACACCAAACCATTTCCCCAAAACATCCCAAAACCCTTCCGCTGACTAACAGCACATCTATGGGCCTTATCATTTACAACCACACATTGCTGTGAGTTGCTGTGTTGTCCAAACACATTTAATCTATGCTACTAATTTAAGGAAATGTACCACAATAAAATGAAACTCTCCCTTCACCTGTTCTGGATGAGTACACAAGAACATATGGCTTCTAATAAGGTAAGGTTTTGAAGCATTAGGCTATACTAAATGAACAGTATTTGTTGTTGTTATACTTTTATTGGGAAAGCTGTTAACATTGTTAGGGTATACAAATGATCTTTCCAAAGTAACATATTTTTATCTTATTTTACTTACTGTCTACTCATAGTTTTATCGTATAAATATATTCGTTATTTTTGTCCTAGTTGCTTGGCATCTGTTTAGATGTGATTTTAACCATTGGAAAAATTTTCCTCCCTAAAGTCTACATGTTGGACGTGTAGTTAATGAGGGGTTGATTTGGGAAATTAATACAGGATTGATTTCGGGATATGTAAAAGCATTCTAGCATTGATATTGTGACATACACATGTATTTAAACATTTGCATTCCTCCCCCCACACCGCAAAAAAGCCCATCCTTAAAAAAACAAAAAATGCAGGTTCACTTTCTCAGGTTATGAATGCTGAACAAAATTCAGGTTATGAAGGTAATGTTTCCTCTTTCAGGTTTATGTATTGAGAATCTCGTTTTTTCTCTCTCTCTCAATCTCTTTAGGTTATTGCAAATAATAATAATAATAATAATAATAATAATAATAATAATACACACCCCACTAAACAAGCAAAAAAAGTCAAATTAAGTTAGATTAGATACCCTTGACCACATCCTAAAAGTGTATGACCCGTTTCCATTTGGATAGAAAGGTTGCCCTGCTGACCACAGACTTTCTCAGTCCCCACTGCAGCTGACCAGAAGGCATAGTTCTGCAAGGCTACACACCAGAACACACATGAAATACTTTACAGAGGCTGTACTTTAATGTCCACAAAAGTAGAACAGATTTTTGCAGAATTTGAGAAAACACACACACACACACACACACACACACACACACACACACACACACACACATATAGCTTTTGTTTTTATTTCCTCCTGCTAATTAGTACGATAATACCTAAGTTTGCTATATGTTGCAAAAACGGTGGTTTATAGCAAACCGGTTTTTTGTTTGTTTGTTTGCTTTTTTGATAAAGCATACTTTGCATTATTGTTAACATCTGCTGTGAGATATTCTGCATTGTTTATTAAATGGACTCACAGTGCTACACAGTGGATGATTACAAGTATTTCAAGAAAAGAATGTGCGGTCTTTTCCTGATTGGGTGTAAAACGGTCCCTACTGCCTCCCGTTCAGGTGCTTGCTCTAACCAGTGCAAAAGAGCAAAAAAAAAATAAACAAGGTAACACGTGCACGCATCCGCGGATCCCAGCAATTTCTAATCTTTCACAGCTGTAGGTAAATCATCCATAAGCACTTTAACACATATACCAGAACACTACATATAGTTCCACAGCCATAGAACAATGACAAATGAGAGACCTGTCTACAGCCCAAAACTCAAACATCAGCAGTTTTTTATTCTTTCTTTTCCAAAGAGCTTAATCCAGTCCGTATGACAAGACAGTGTACAAGTTGGAGGAAACCTCAAACACTACAACTAGGCGAACAGAAGAAAAGCACACATGCTCAGGTTAATAGTGCCGTACAAATAATTAAACAGCCTGCGAAAAAAAAAAAAAAAAAAAAAAAAAAAAAAAACAACAAAACTACAACTACAGAAAGAAAGAAAAAAGATTTTAAAGACAAAACATATGAGGCGCACCCAAACTTTTCTGAATTACAAACTTTTATGAAAAACACATGTAAGAAAAAAATATAGCAAACTGCTGTCGTGAGATATAAGAAACCATATAGTGGGTTTGCTTGAACGGGCAACAGACTAAGGTTACCAAAAGAGTCACTAGCAATAATAGAACTATACACATCCGAAAAATCGAAGCATTTTCAAGTTATGGAACTTGAAAACAGAACAAAAGCATTACAATGGTCCTAGATTTACTTAACTATAAATACCGATTCCAAAAAAAAAAAAAAAAATGTATATAGAAAAACAAAACTCTTTGTTTATATTGTTAAAACAAACAAGCACAAGCACAAGCACACGCACACACACACACACACACACACACACACACACACACACACACACACATTATACTGTTAATAACCTACTATACTGCACAAATGCACCAAAGGAACCTCGTAACATTACGCTATCCATTAAAACGTTATAACAATGCTTTGTCAAAACTTGTACGTATGTATTTTTATTATTATTATTATATTATTATTATTATTATTATTATTATTATATATAATAATAATAATAATAATAATAATAATAATAATAATAATAATAATAATAATAATAAATTAACGTTTAAATAAATAAATAAATAAATACCCAAAATAAGCAGTGGTTGGTCCAGGCAAGTTGATGAGGAGGACTATAATTGTGAATGATAACCGTCCCAGGAGTAGGTGTCCATCCAGCATTTTGCTGCGGCTCCAGAGCAGATCATTTCGTTTCTCCTGAGTTTCTGTGTAAAGTTCCCAGCTCTACGATCTGCACTTCTTATAGAGTGAGCGAGAGTCAGAGATTGTTACAAGAGCTCCTCCCATATGGCGAGAGAGAGAAAAAGAGAGGGTGGGCGGCAGAGGACATTTCAGACAGATCAGCTGATCTGACTATTATTTCTTATACTGTACAATACTAAAGTAGGCAGGTCATAAGGTGGAGTGGGGCTACAAAGGTGTGATAACAGGGCTAGGAGCCAGGAGATCTGGGTTCCAATCCCAGTACAGCTGTAGTATTATTATTTCCATGCATATGTACAGGATACATCAGGGATGACCTGCCCATACCAGTAGGAATTTAAGCAGACAAGACTGTGTTCACCAAGATCCCAATGTTAACACTCATTCTGCAATTGTAACTTAATTAAACTCTGCTGTGATACATCCTAATGTAATACAAATCCATGCACTTTAAAATATAAACTTATTAAATCTATGGTACAGTTGAGATTAGTTTTTTCATACTGCCGTATAATATTTTTGTAGCGCATCTGAGACAATGCGAGAAGTATCCATGGTATATTTGCTTATTGTATATTCACTATACATGCAGATACAGTGCTTTACTGTGTTTTTCATATGCTTTACCATACAAAGCTTTCTCACGTTTTAACTTTAATATTTGTATTTATTTATTTATTTATTTATTTATTTATTTGTTCATTTATTGGCCAAGGAAAATCCTATTCACTTTTTCACTATCTCAAAAATTGAGGGGGCCAAACAGTCCATATACTTTGATCATATATTGCTCAATTTCACTGAGGCAGTGTGGTCCAGTGGTTAAAGTCCAGGGCTTGTGAACAAAAGGTCATTGGTTCAAATGTCACTCTGCCATAGACTGGCTCACTGTTTGACCCAGAGCAAATTGCTTAAACTCCTTGTGCTCCATCCTGCACATGAGATGTTAAATTAATGTTCTATATAAAATGCTCAGTTCACAGCCTACCTCTGTAAAGTGCTTTGTGATGGCGGTCCACTATGAAAGGCGCTGTATAAAGATATTATTTCTTCCATTTCTGGAAATAATACAAAATAGAAATGCCAGAAAAAACAGGAATCTTTTTATTTGGGAAAGACACCATTCAGTGAAGCCATACAAGTAGACAGGTATTCATATGCCACACATTCAAGAGGAAATTCTAAATGCTGTCGTTTGGTTCTTGAGTATGGTGGTAGATGAAACATAGAAAGTAGGAATGGTAAAGTGAAAGTCTTTTCAGCACATTTTGATAATAATTAAACCCATCAAAGTGCTTTACAATAAAATAGTCTGGACCAGTAGTTATGACATGTTTAACTGAAGCCATTAAACCTCAGATTTTAGTCCTAAAACAGTTATTATTCCATTAACCACATTTAACCTGGGGTGGAGTGGTACTCGAGAATTTCATTCACACTGTGCCATTATAACTTCTCTGTGTGAATGGGGTACAGGACTGCAATTGTCCTCCCCCAGTCTAGATATTATATTATATAAATAGATATTAAATGTATTGTGATTTATTTAATTAATAACCAGGTGCTCTTATTGTATGAAACAGTCTTCCCGGTGGATAAGACCTGAGACAAAGATTGTGACTGGATGAAGTGTGCACACACACTTACTTCTTCTCACAAGCCAGAGTCAAAGCCCATTATGACATGACACCAAACCACGTTGGCCCTGCTCCATTTCCCACTCATTAAGTAGTGACAAGGCCTCAGTCCTTTATTGTATTGCTTATTCCCTTCCTGCACACAATAATGACAGGCATGCAAATCTGCAGCCAGCAAACTTCATTTGAAATGGTTTTACTACACCTGGGAAGAACACCCAGGAGTGCTGAATAGCTGAGAGGAACTGTATATTCTTGTACATTTGAATCAGCACTACATCTGCAGGAAGGAGGGTGTGTAGCCCTGCCAGCGTTCTATTTTAGGCTGTCCCTTCTTACACCTCGAGTATTAAAGTGAAAGTAACTTCAAAAGTCTTTTTCATTGTGTTTTTGTAATCATTTCCCCGGGTTTGTTAGATGTTTCCAATTATTCTGAGGGTTCTGTGTTCTATTGCTACAAAATAGAGTCATTACAATTGTTTTTCAAATCTGCTTTTGTGTTGCTTTGAGCTTGTCTGAAGAATCCTAAGTGCCAGGACTGAACACCTTTCCTCATTATCTTGATTCAAATCTTGTGATAATGTGAGCTTTCACCTCAAGCCTTACTTATTCTTTCTTTCTATATGTAAAGTTTAACATTGGCTTTTAGTCCACAGCCAGATACAGGGTCAATGGGAAAACAACAACAACAACAACAGCAAAAAAAAATAAACAATTAAAATTACATCTGAATCTATTTGCACTTCACTTCATCTCTATTTTTTTTTTTTTAAGAAACTTTTAATTTTAACATAATGACGACTTATATTATTGTAGTATAGCAAGGGAGGCCCTGGTACTCATTCTTGTATTATTGATAAGTTATAATCCACAACTAGTACTCAAGTGATATTGGTTAATGGCATTGTAGTTTTTTTTTTTTTTTTTTTTTATATAGTATGCTGTAGAATATTTTTATACAATTAAAAAAGTATAAATGAAAAGTTAATGTGAAAAATTACTTTTAAAGATTAGATCAAAGGGATAACTTTAGGAAAACATTGACTAATGCTATCTCAATTACCTAATATGCGATCAGCACTTGATTACTATTACATAATCATGTTGACCTGTACAATTAACCATTATACTACCCAACCCTTCCTTTATTTAATCAATTCGTTGGTATTCATTTGCTACAGGAAACTTCAATAGGAAGGCAACCTCCTAACAGCCTTTTGGCTATATTGTCCTGGTCCATTCATTGGTCTTAATGTTGAGGTAACACTGTACTGTATGTCAATGCTAACAACAAAACAAAGGTAAATTACAAGGTGAATTTATAGTTGTAAGGTTGCAGCCTTCTGCACTGTACTGTAGAGATTTAAGTTTAAAAACTGTATGTATAGCTAAGAGCCTAAATACATCAGCTGGGCCTCTATTACCTGTAACACAGGAAGTGAATTTATAGTGCTATGTCACAAAAATACACAGCTTTCATACAGCAAAACACCTATAGCTCCTGGTGGGAAGTATGTTATGGCCTTTTCCTGGAGAGGTGACTGTAACAGACTAAGGTTGGCAGAATAACAAAAATAATCCATTGTTTTTAATTAAGTTTGACTCTAAACTCTACAGTGAATGTCTGCTGAAATATTAACTGTCGGCTTGCATCTATATATGCTCTGCTAAAATGTAAAGTGTTATGCAACCAAGAGCAATAGTGATGCTGTTCCCAATGGGGCCCTTACTGAACCCAGAGTTGCTCTGGTGAAATGATGCCTTGATAATGCTTATCTAAAGGGAGACGAATGAGAGACCTCGGGGTGATAGGAAAGAAAGTTGTGTGAATGTAAGATATATCCACCATAAATTTAGTGATTCTGAATGTTATAATATAAAACCGGCAGGTAGACTCCACTTTAGAACCTAAGATTGTTGCTTGCTGTACAATTCCCAGACCATTTACCCCAATGTCTTATTCAGTTTTTAGTTCATCCTCTACCACTCTTTCATGCAAATTTACATTTGAATGTAAACTGATGCATATTGTATTTGGTCCTAATAACTACTTGCCCCAACCAAAGCATACATCATCTAGATAATTTTTTTTTTTAAGTCCTTTAAATCAGGAAGATTTTTTTCACAGCAGCAGTTCAATTAGACATATTATTTATAAATTACTTGAGCTAGCACACTCATGATTTATATGTCACCAGAAACCCTTGATAGAATTACAGCCTTATTATGCACAGTTGGGTGTACATTCTTCTTCTTCTTCTTCTTCTTCTTCTTCTTCTTCTTCTTCTTCTTCTTCTTCTTCTTCTTCTTCTTCTATTGTAGTCTATGCTGTACTTTCCTGTGTAAAATAAATATTTCTAATGCAGAATGTATCCACTATAAAATCAAACATCTGCTAGCAAGTTAAATGTAGAGGTGTAAAGCAAACATGTGTCGGAGGAAGGATGCTTGGAAAGGAAGGAAAACCTGCCCACCCAATTTGAACCTTGGGAAATGCACTAATGTCTTAAGTTTGTCTACTGACCTTAGGGAGCACGGGGTTGGATGAGTTACAATATGATGACAAGGATAATGTAGAATTGTCTAACTTTCATGAATTTCAGTTTATATTATCTTATGGCCAGAAAGATTCTTCTTCATTTGGAACTCTTTTGAAAGAAGGGCATTGATGGGTCAGTTGCTATACTCACTCATTCACACACACTCAATATCACAGGTTTAAGTTCTGCTTGTGTAACCTGGACATATTGCAGTTTCTAACAACTCAGCACGGCATGTGGATGCTCTGTGTATCTGGAAGTGTTTATTAGTATTGGTTAAGGTCTGAAGCCAATATTCCTTCTGTTTTACAGACACTTAGGGTTAGATTCTCAGTGCTAGTTACTCCAAATCGTCATTAGAAACAACTTCAGACTACTAACAAGCCCCTACATTAAATGTATGAGTTGTGTAATTCTGGTTTGGTGGCTTTATTGGACAAAATTTGGCCATCCATCTATATCACGTGAGGAATGTAATTTGCAACGTCGAATGCAACTTTGCAACCCAGTGCCCTCAGCCATGTAATATTTTCCATACACTAGACATAATTTGTAGTTTGGAGGCTGATTTTTTTATCTGGGTGCACTGCAGCTTTGCAATTTCTTACGAGGGTACATCACATCTTCTGTTAAGATTTTGAGATAGGGATTGAGGGAACCACTGGTTCTTATCCTTAAACGGGTTAGGGTTGTGTAATGTTGGGTGTGTTGGTCTTTCTGAGGTTTTCTTATGACTGAGTGAACAGTTTATAGTTAGCCATCTATTCCTTGGAAACTTCTCATGCAGCTATGAGATTAGAATTATATTCTTTTTGTCCGGATATTGCTGTACTCTCTGTAAAGTGTTTTACTATGGAACAATACATTATTTTTACAAACTGGTTTCATGTTGCAGAAAGAAATGTGGCATTAGATGCCCTACTCCCAGAACCTAGGGCAAAATGTGGTGAAGCTGTCAAAATGCCAGATCTCCATACTATATAGATATCAGCAAGAGATCAGGAAATCTCTAAAGATGTGGAATTTTAAATTAATTGAAACCATGTTAGGGTGCATGAGTGCTGGAAGAGGAGATTGAATTCCCAGGCAAAAGAAAAGAAAATGCTACAGAGCTAAAGATACAGATCTGCTTCTTAAAGTCAAGAGAGATTATTTTAGCACTCTCAAGACTGTTTACTATTAACCAAGCAGTATTCAAAACTGCAGCCATACGGTTTGAGAAAGTTAGTTTTCTGATGATCCTGCATCATGTTTCTGCTGCTTCTTCATTATAAGAAATTTGCAAAAAGTTTGTGATTTTTCCAAATGCTACTTTTGTTTTGCCTAACAAATGAAAATCTTTTTGTTTGGTGCTTTGCTTAGGACAAACAGCATTGCTAAAACATTATTAAAGCCTTTTCAGGGAATACTGTTCC
The DNA here is from genome assembly GCF_017654505.1 of Polyodon spathula. Classification (NCBI taxonomy): domain Eukaryota; kingdom Metazoa; phylum Chordata; class Actinopteri; order Acipenseriformes; family Polyodontidae; genus Polyodon; species Polyodon spathula. The sequence goes on from NC_054536.1 coordinate 21,049,950, forward strand.
ACAATAAATCACTGTTTACCAAATAATGTCTTATCAACCAATCTAACTTTCAAGATTTGCTTTTCAATTGTATTCATATGTGTGTTACATCTTTCAACTGTAGAATTTTTAGACTTTTTCCCACTGTATCTATTTCCGGTCTTTTGTTTAGCCTGCTGCTTGGTAGTCTTTATGTCTATAATTAAGCTCTATAAAGAAATACATGTCTAGATATATATCGAGTATATATACAGCATATATATATATATATATATATATCGTATATCAAAACCCACTCCTTGAATATATATATATATATATACATACACACACATACTACACACAGTGTATTTCAGGGCCCTAGTTCAAAGGTTGCTAAGCAACCAAGTCACCCCTTGACACAGGCCGTGTGTACAGAGTGACAAAGCTATTGGCACACCGGCAAGCAATGTTTGCCTTCCATCAAAACTTTCACACAAGTCAGTTTATTATACAGCCTTATTTCATTGAAGACTGTGTTGTCAGGAAAAAGTAGGTGTAACAGGTGAGACTTTGTGCCTTACCTTTAATTGAATGATTGTCTTTCAATGGGCACATGTTTTTCTATAAAAAAAGCTGTCTGACACTATCTCATTAATAGATGCTAGCTGCTGCAGGGGTTGCCATCACTGCCCGATGGTCTGCATTTGAATCGACTCGAGTTCCACCTGTGACGAGGATGAGCCGAAGGGTTTCGTTGTTAAGATGAGCAGTGGTGTGACACTGGACTTCAAATCTCCAGGAAAATAAGGATTAGTGTCAACTGCTGTTTTCTAGCGTTTTATTTTCATTTTGTATGTTTTCCTAAAAATCGCAAGTAATCATGGTCCATGTGTGCTTTACAATTATATTGAGTGCTCTCGCTTTTTAATGATTTATAACGTTAGAACACCTGATAAGTAGTGAGTAAGTTTTGTTTAAATTAATGTTTGTATTGCTGCTTTGAATAAAGTGGGTCGAATGCAGGTTTTGGACGCCCTCTTCCTCTCTCACAAGTGAGGGGATCTGTGGTGAAGCATATTGTTTTGTTTGTGTTACTTTTTGTTGTATATTAGGTATGATTTGCATGATTTATTCACTTTGATTCATCATGTTTTAGCTTTGTAGTACGGTTTGTTTCTTTACTTAGTCAGGCACGTTTTGGTAGTGGGTTTTCTGGGCAAAAAGTGTTAATTTTGCCTAAACCTCAAATCCTCTCACATGCTATATAGATGCATACAGCACTTGAAAATGCAAACTGCAAGGCATGATACAAGCTGTGCTTTAAAACAAATAATCTTTACACTTGGCAATGTGTTTCAGGTCTCCAAATAAAGTTATCTCCCTGGTACTTTTTTAAGATAAAGGTGCATTTATACTATGTGAACTGCCACCCAGGTTGTGGTTTGGGTCATGTGGTATCGCTGCAATATAAGTTATTAAAGATCACAAGTTTCCTTTAACCCTTTCAATTTGGTAATTACTGCAATGTAAGGAAAATCCCACTTCAAAATAACAGCAGATTAACTCAGAATAGAACATTTTTATCAGAGGGGGATATAGCCTTTCTCTTTTGAGTAACCTTTCTAACTGGAAATTGTATTTCTGTTAAAAAAAATAAAATTTTTAACTAAAATTGAAAGAATAAAGTAGTTGAAGGGTTTTTTTTTTTCTTAATGATTGTGCCACTGGTCAAAAAAATATATGAGAATGGGTTAAATCCTTCAAAGGTCAGGCATGTTTTATTATACCACCACGCAGCCATTTGTTTGCTATAAAAACTTTTTTTGACTTTGGTGGAGGAGTTTAAAAAGTCAACAGAAGGTGATAGCTGAAACAGAAAATGATACAAAGTAAATATAAACAACTCAAAGAATACATTAGTTAAGATAACTGATATTTCATACCCATATGAAGCAGCTATTAAATGTATCAATGAGCACCACAAGTGGCAGCCACTGGGCACCTAACATTTACAGTAAGATGCAAGACAAATGCCATTACCAAAAAGGAATTGCCCTGTACAATGTATTTACCTGAGTCAGTTATCTGAGTCAGTTATACCCTTTGTTTGAATTTACAAATATATGATTTCATTTTTAAAGGTATTGTGTGTGATTCTTGAGATGTATTGGAGATGGAATGCAGTAGACCAGGTCTGATAAATGGTTAAAAAAAAAAAAAAGAAAAAATGTACAAAATGATTTTCCATTGAACTGAAAAACAACATTTTACCTGACTTGATCTTTTCAAGCACCTGCAATTTCTGAGTTATGGGTAAAATAAATATACATCTGCTTGCTTGATTCAGTTACAAATTATTTTATTTAGTCATTAAACAAAATTTTTGTTGATACTGTATTTGTATGTATCTACTTTTTAAGATAAAATGTATTGTCAGGCAAAGATGAGAAATAATTCCTCTTCTGACTGACCCAGTTTGAAATCTGACCAGCATTTCCAGTATTGGTGAGGAGACTCATGTCTCTAAAGCAGGCAGGGTTGAGCACTCTAACAGGCATGCCTATCTCAATGCATTTCCAGTATTGGTGAGGAGACTCATGTCTCTAAAGCAGGAGGGTTGAGCACTCTATTGTCATGCCTAAAGCATTTCCAGTAGATGATGAGACTCATGTCTCTAAAGCAGGCAGGGTTGAGCACTCTAACAGGCTGCCTATCTCAATGCATTTCCAGTATCGATGAGGAGACTCATGTCTCTAAAGCAGGCAGGGTTGAGCAGGCATGCCTATCTCAATGCATTTCCAGTATCGATGAGACTCATGTCTCTAAAGCAGGCAGGGTTGAGCAACAGGCATGCCTATCTCAATGCATTTCCAGTATTGGTGAGGAGACTCATGTCTCTAAAGCAGGCAGGGTTGAGCACTCTAACAGGCATGCCTATCTCAATGCATTTCCAGTATCGATGATGAGACTCATGTCTCTAAAGCAGGCAGGGTTGAGCACTCTATCAGGCATGCCTATCTCAATGCATTTCCAGTATCGATGAGAGACTCATGTCTCTAAAGCAGGCAGGGTTGAGCACTCTATAACAGGCATGGCATTTGCGATGATGAGACTCATGTCTCTAAAGCAGGCAGGGTTGAGCACTCTATCAGGCATGCCTATCTCAATGCATTTCCAGTATCGATGAGGAGACTCATGTCTCTAAAGCAGGCAGGGTTGAGCACTCTATCAGGCATGCCTATCTCAATGCATTTCCAGTGTTGGTGAGCAGACTCATGTCTTTAAAGCAGGCAGGGTTGGGCACTCTGTTTCAGGCATGCCTATCTCAATACATTTCATCTCCCTGTTTTATTAGTGAGTCACTTTGATCACAAACCTTTACCGCACTCGGAGATAACCTAGTGTAAAGAATAACTGAGCGAAAGCAGTTCTGTCTGTACATTTTTGGTCTACCATGATGTTTAGCAATGGCAATTGTTCTTTCTGTGATTGCTGTATATAAAGCAGTGATATGGCCTATGTCATGCTTAACTGCCTTAAGGTGATTTATAAATCGCCTTTCACAGCTGAACATCTAGGCACACCTTCTCCCCACTCCACCTCTCACAGGGGGTTTAACTTGACTTGCAATGGTCCATGATGCCTCATACTATAGGTTGTTTTGGCTGATGCATGAGACATTCTTCCAATTATTGTATTGTGAAATGAAGAATTATTGTGCTTAGCTGTGTCAAGTGAACTATAAAGTGAACTAATCAGTAACCAAACAGCAGCTTCCCCAAGCTTTGCAGCCAGTAGTATGCTTGACCCCTACCCCTAAGACACTACTAGGTGAAATCACCCAGTGCAAGTGTACCAGATATCCTGGAGGACAAGATGAGGTAACTGGAAACAATATTTTACCTAATGTAGTACCAGAGGTCACATTTTTAAATAAAAATACATGTTTGTGATATAATAATATTCCTTTAAAACTGCACCCAACCTGTGCCTATCGTTGAATTTACATAACAGACTGCTGCCGAATTTAAATTAATTGTTTACCAAAAGTGATGCTATATATAATCTACACATGACTTTAAAGAACTAGCAAACGTCATAGCATGCAACTTCTGATCCGTCAACATACGATCAGAAGCTGCTTGTGTCTGATGGGAGAACACAGTGGCAGGAGAGAATAGGGACATCAATACACACAATAACTCAAACACTTAATGCAGGCTGCCAGAAAACTATAATGACCAGAACACTGGGAAGAGAGTTACATTGGGTGGACTTTCAGAGGGTGTGTGACCACTTTTTATTAATAAGGAAGCCCTGTTATGTGATACAGACTTGGCACAAGAAACTTTTTCAGTCTAAGCAATTAGTTTTTCTTAAAAATGTACTGTTAATGTTCCTACAATTTATATAAATGGCTATAATATGAAAGAATGTCAAAAATTATATAGGTTTCTATGTATAAAATTAAATATGCATACTGGTGAATTCTCTAGTTAAGGAAAATTCCATTCAGTGTGTAATATACCTAAGTGCATAACTTACTGGACCAAAAAAAATGTTTATGAGCATTAGATGTTTTAGTATAGTTCTATAATGTTTTGTTTTATGAAAAAAAAATGTTGAAGAACTTTGGACTAGAGAAATGAATTGTTTTTTCTTTTCTGTTTTATTTAAATAAATCTTGGGATATGCAAAATAAAGATATGCAGGTTTCATTTCAGGAATGTAAACTGTTTCACTCACTTTTACACAACCTACTGTAATGCAAAATGAAATTATGATATTCAACTACTGGCTTAACATACCTATTGATGCTTTCTTCTAAACTTTTCTTTCAAATTTAATTTTTAAGTATTCTTAGCCACCCACCCCACACTAAATTATTAACATTGTGCCCCATTTCTACACCCCAGTTTATCCAGCAATGACTTGCATTCCTATTGGTAGAGGTTACTGTCACTCAGCTCCAGGAAATAAAATTAGACAGGGGATCAGTTCTCAAACATAAACAGGCACTGGCGCGCCTTCCAGATCTTCTTCTAACCAAGGCAAAGTAAATAAATAAAAATAGTTACAGAAACCGCTGAAAATTGAAATAACCACAATTTTGTGTTCCACTGGGAATTCCACATGCGTTTGCAATTATGATAACAAGCTCAGGTCAAATCCACAGGGGGTGACGTAGTACAATCATACAGTATCAGATCTATTGCTAGTGAATACAATATCAATTAAACAACACATTTCTGGTCTAATTTATCAATCTCCTTTTTATAAACTATAGTGACAAACACCTTTTAAATCCTTAAATTAAAGTGTGTGTGTGTGTGTGTGGTATATATATATATATTATATATATATATATATATATATATATATATATATATATATATATATATATATATATATACACACCTATAGATACAAGTATTCACCCCCCTTGGATGTTTTCACAGTTTGTTGTGTCACCACCTGAAATCCTGATGCATTTTAATGGGATTTTTTTTTTCCTTTGATTTACACAACCTACTCAATACTTTCAATGAGTGAAAAAACAAATAAATTAAAAATAAAGACCTGAAAAGTCTTCATTAGATAACTATTCATCCCCTTTGCTATGACTCTCCTAAATAAGCTTAGGTGCAACCAATTGCCTTCAGAATTCACACAATAAGTTATATGGAGTCCATCTGTGTGCAATAAAACTGGTTCACATGATTTCAGATTAAATACATCTGTCTCTGTAAGGTCCCACAGTTGGTTAGTGCATTCAAAGCAAAGATACTACCATGAAGACCCAGGAGCTTTCAAAACAACTCCAGGATAAAGTTGTGGAAAGGCACAGATCAGGGGAGGGTTATAAAAAGATTTAAACGGCATTGAATATCCCTTGGAGCACAGTGAAGTCAATCATTAAGAAGTGGAAGATATACCGCACCACCCAGAATTTGCTTAGAGAAGGCCATCCTCCCAAACTGAGCAGCCAGGTAAGAACGGCATTGGCCAGAGAAGCCGCCAAGAGGCCAATGACAACTCTGGCTTTTATAGAAGAGTGGCAAGAAGGAAGCCATTTCTGAAGAAAGCCCATGTAAAATCCTGCTTGGAATTTGCAAAAAGGCATGTGGAAGACTGAAATGATGTGGCAAAAGATTCTGTGGTCCTGTCCCAAAGACGGCTGTAGTGGGTGATGTCAGACCAGAAACAGGGAGCAACACAGAAGAGACACAGAGAGGTGGAGTTTGGTGAAGCTGAGCGCTTGGTTGCACTCAGCATTTAATAGGTAAACAGACAGCAAATAAAAAGGTTTAACAAAACACTGACACTAAAACAGCACATGGCACTTGCGGCCATAATAAATAGACAAACAAAACACTAAACGAAACACACTGACACACAGGGACGAATACTAAACAAAACAAGTACCGTGCTGGTCCTCCAGCATGACGTAGCAATTGACTTCATTTACTATTTTTAATTCTCCTTCTCCACACCCTTTCCTTCACATCTAGGTAACACCATCCCCACTGTGAAGCATCGTAGTGGCAGCATTAAGCAATGGGAATGCTTTTTATCGGCAGGGACTGAGAAGCTTGTCAGGGTAGAGGGCAAAATGGATGGAGCTAAATACAGGCAAATCCTTGAGGAAAACCTGCTTCAGTCTGCAAAAGACCTAAGAGTGGGACAGAGATTCACCTTTCAGCAGGACAATGACCCAAAGCACACAGCCAAAGTTACACTGGAGTGGCTTAAAAACAAGAAAGTGAATGTCATCGAGGGGCCCAGTCAAAGCCCAGACTTGAATCTGTGAGACTCTGTGGCAAGACTTGAAGATTGCTTTCCACCAACAATCCCCATCCAACTTGACAGAGCTTGAACATACTAACGGAAGCACTGAAGCCTAACCATTTGAGCAACCCTGCAAAATCCTCAAATTACTGCAGATTTGACACAAGAATTGAGAGAAGATGGTCAAGAAATTAATGACTGAACAATTCAACAATACCTTAACAAAATGAATGTCCATGGGCGAAAATCAAGATGCACACCTTTGTTAAAAACACTACACAAAAGAAAGCGATTGGAGTTTTCCATTGAATACTTAAGAAACATGATGATCTCTTCAACCAAATTTTATGGTCAGACGAATCCAAAATATAACATTTTTTTTCACCAAGAAAGCAACAATATTTTTGGAGGTTGTGCGATGGTATGGGCTTGTTTTTCTTCCTCAGGCACTGGCGACCTTTGTATTGTAGAAGGATCAACAAATGCTGCAAAATATCAAGAAATATAGCACTATGCCCTGTTGCCCAGTGCTAGATGGACGAGGTTTGTATTCCAGCAGGATAATGACCCTAATCATTCTGCGAAGTCTACAAAAGAATTTCTGAAAAAAAGGAAGATTACAGTTATGGATTGGCCATCTCAGTCCCCAAACTTGAATCCCATCGAGATGTTGAGGATTGACTTGAAGGCTGCTGTTGCAAAAAGGAAACCAAAGTTGATTGCAGAAGTTGTTGTGTGTGTTGAAGAACAGGCAAAAATATCTCTGGAAAAATGCCAGGAACTGGTTTCAAAATACAAAAAAAAGTGTCCAAGCTGTAAAGGAAGCAAAGGGTGGGCACACAAAATACTAAAGTAAGGGTGCCCAGATACATTTGTCAAAGTATGAAATTTGTGCATGTTGTTTTTCATTGTATGCATGTTATGCAATAATGTGTTGTTTATTATAAATCTGAATCTCTATTTTAATGTATATCTTTCAATAGAACAATTAGAATTGATAGTTTGTTTTTTTAACAGCCAAAATACTTTTGTCTGCAACTGTACATGCATACAGTACATACATACATACAAAATGTATTTACCTTTGAATCCTGTGATTTGTTTTATTTTTGTCTGGAGAGTTTCTGGCTCAGTTAATCTATGGTGGTTTCTATGGGGCTTGGATTGAGGGCTGCAGCTACAGATTTTAAGCAATTTGCATTACATTATGAAGCATCTCTTAGCAATTTCATACTTTTACTGAGACTTTTTGGTTTCCGGATGATAAAGATCCAGAAGCTGAGAAGAGCTGCACTGTTATTATAATAATGGACCTGGGGCGCAGAGCAGCAAAACATTGAATCATAGTGTAAAAACACAAATAAAAGAACATATCTCATGCCATTAAAATATATAGAAATAAAACATACATGTCATTGATTTAATACTAAAAACACAAAGTCCAAAAACATTGTACAAGTGTATTAATGATAATGCCCCTCTTTTAAAGCTCTGGTAGGATGTAGTTCAGATTTCTGATGTTTTGGTTGCAATGGAAGGAATCATTTCTCGCTATAGATATGCCCGCTGTTCTCTGGGACCCTCTTTAAAATGAGATCATCTGTAGATATCTGAGGAGGTTCATCTTGGTGAGTGAAATAAATAAACAAGTATGCTGGTAACATATATACTGTATATGGAGTATATCATTAGAATATAGACAAATAATCTAGCCCATATAATAACGCAAATGTTCAGGCTTATGTCAATATGTAAAATGGGCTGTTGATTTACTTTTAGTTATAGTTTTTTGTGATGATTTTTTTAATTGTGAGGGGCTTTATTGTGTACAGGTAGTGATGCACCGGTTTTTGCATTTTTAGAAGCTACTTTGCCCTTCTATACTGGGTTTTTATATTTAAAAAAACACGATGTAGGATAAAAAGTATACACTAAAGTTGATACACTGTACTGTAGATGCTATATACTTCTCAAGCAGCTCATATCATATAGAAAGATAGCAGACATAGTCTCATTTTTGGAATATACTCTTTCTGTCAATCATAACATAAGAACATAAGAAGATTTACGAGTGAGAGGAAGCCATTTAGCCTGTCTATGTTCATCTGGTTTCTGGTAGCTGACTTATTTTAAAACTTGGGTTTTAAATGATCCAAGTGATTCAGCAACAGCAACATGACTTTGTAACCCATTCCAACACCTCAGCACTCTGTGGAAGACGTGTCTCCTTCCCTCTGTTCACTTACTTGCACCTAAAGTACTGGTTAGGGTTAACTTTGTCAACTTCATTACGAGTTTTGAACAGTTTGATCAAGTCCCTCTAATCCTTCTTTATTCTCAGCTAAATAGATCCAGTTCCTTCACCCTCTCTTCATAAATCATTTATTGAAGCCCTGGGATTAGTCTGGTTGCTCTATTGGTTCTGATGCTTTTTAAACCACTAGCTTATTATTATTATTCATTGGGTCATGCTGACATCTGGTGGTATAACACCACAAGAATTTAGAAAAACTTAAAAGTAAAGATATTGAACCATTTCTGAGTAAGTTTCTGCCTCTAATTTCATGCTTGTGGTATGTATTTTTTTTTCAGAATAAAAGTTTGCTCAGTAATTTTGCAGTGTACCGTGCTTGTCCTGTGCTTATATAATACTGTGCTTTACCAAAGAAAGACCACACAAATCAGTGATTGACCAAGCTTTGTACTCAGCCTTAAAATAATACCAGGAAAAGATATTTACAGAAAATCTAGCCCCAAGCATTTGGCACCTTTTGTAAATTCATAATTTATTTATTTATTTATTTTTGTTATCATCTGCTGTATTTAAACCATTATTTCTATAAACTATTGTAAAGTGTTATCCTCAAAGTGTGTATGTTTGGCTATGTGAACATATGTACATTTCATATAACACTTAGGCTATGATCTATTCATATTTATTTGTACTTTATTTATAGTGTTGTTTGTTTAAATAAAATCGACCAAGGGGCAATTTATCAAACAAAACATTAGTTTAGAATTAAACCAACTACAGCACACACACACACACACACACACACACACACACACACACACACAGGTGTTTATCCAGAATAAAAAAAGTGTTAAATTATTTCCCATTAATTTTGTCTGTTGCCAAGTTGTGTTTATTATATAATCATAAACCTGCAAGTGAAATAGGAGTACAGAAATTGGATCAGCGATTTCCTTTAACTTGATTGGTCAATGCATGAGCCTTAATCTCTTGAAAAGGCCCTTGAATGTTATCTTTTGAGCTATGTTTAATCACTGTGTTCCAAATCAGTCTGCTGGAAAATAGAAAAATACAGTATTTGGGTATGTTATATTTTCTCTGCTTGATGAAGGAAAATCTCTGCTCTTGTACAGGCTCTCTGGAGGTGTCTGTCAACTAGTCTGCTTCCTCAATGTCCTACACGTTCAATCTATCGATATAAATTTAGTAAATAAAGTTAAAAAAACAAATACATATATTAATCAAGAAAAGTGTTTGCTGTCAGCGACAATACAACAAGCACAATAGCAACTAGTTTCCGATTTGAATGACCAGCTGAAGAAGTCAAACAACTGGATGCAGTCTGATTACTTCCAGCAACTTTATTTCAGCTTATCACAGTAACAACACAGGACAATGTTCTCTTCTCTAACAAAGCCAGGAAGGAGTTTTTGAATAAACTTGATGAACAGTGTGAACAAGTTACAGAACGAACAGCACAATCAGCATTGACAATACATTTTTTAGTATTGCGGATTTATTTAGAATATTGGGAATGCCCACTACGCGATATAGCTACCGCTGGGAAACCTGAGTGAAGGCTACCAGTCCAGACCACAGATGGAACTGTGAGCAAACTGCATTACTCATGGAATAAAGAGAAAATATTTGTATTCATTAGCAACAAAAATGAGTGCTGCATAAAATCACAGAACAAACAGAAAAACATTAAAAAGTTTTTTTTTTTTTTATTTATTTTTATTTTAACATATCCATTTTCTAATAGCAACAGAACCACCATAAGAGGATTTTACTGTCTGGCAAGGCCCTTCTCATTAAGTTAAATGCCCTCATCTTACCAGATGGTAAAACTCTCATTCTCGAGTTCTATTGCTTAAGTAGAGAGATTGAGCCTGCTCAATGTGATTGTTGTGTGCAGGTAATATAAACTAGGACTCCCTGCTTGGACTCCCAGATAGACACATAAGCTTCTATTTCAGGGGTCTATTTCAGGCCACTTTTTTTGTCAGTTAACAGGAAATATGATGTCACGTGGCTTGGCAAAGGGACAAATCCTGAGGTCATGTATAGTTACATCATTGCATAGATGAAGTCAGCCTGCACACAGCAAGATGAAATAATGTTGAATACAATGTGGTTCTGTTTCTCATGGGGGAAAACTGAATAAGACATAGAAAAGCTTTAGTGATGAGAAAATAGGCTTTAAACAGTGGAAATAAAACTCTGTTCCACATAATCGCTCATACTTCTTCAGCAAAACCTACACTACACCTACAGGCTAATTGCTGCCAGAAAACATAACTGATATTGTCTACCAGTGTGGCAGGGCAGAGGAAAAGCACATAATTGGAGGGGACAGGGCTATGTCCTGCATATAAGTAAAATGTATTGTTTGCTGTTTATTGGTGACGGGAGAAAGTATTGCGATTTAAAATGTATTGTTTTATGTTTATTTAAGCGGGTGAATTTGTGTGTGTTGTTTTGATGATTTCAATATGTTATGTTTATTCAAAAAAAAAAAAAAGAGTGATTCTTTGTTATTGTTTGGCAACCCCATCCTTGTAAAACCCTGTGCACAGTGAATTAAAGGGCTGTTAGTTTGGAGATGGACAGCTGTTTATAAGCTTGTGTTTTTGTGTGTTTGTAGTGGGTGTTCGAGAGGAGGAATGTATGTGAGAGAGAGAGTGCGAGAAAAAAACATAACATAAAACATAAACGAAAGTAAAGAGATAACAGTTGCTATGCGAGCTGGAAGCACCAGCACAGTACTTGTTTAGTGGGTGTCAGATTTGTGTTTGATTTTATTTTGCGTTTTAACTTTTATTTTGCTCTGTAAGTGGTGTTTTTTGTAGAAACTTTCTATGTATTTTTGTGTTTAATAAAAACAGTGCGAGAGCGCTTTTTCACGCGAGTACCTGCCTGTGTGTTCTCTGTCAGCTTCCGTCTGGGGACATCATTCACTCGGCTAACCTGTCACACCCATCCTTTAGTTTTATAAAGCTGACAAATGTGGAAATGCCTTCCAGGTATGATGGCCATTCAAATTTGAACATTTATATACATATATATTACTTTATGGACAAGTTGCTGCACCCTGAGCGAGTCAATAGAATGTAAAGGAAAAAAAAACAAAGCTGAAAACAACCAACTCACCTCAGCAAATAACTATTTAAGAGATATTTATACCACAGGATGAACCTACTAGATGGCCACAAGCAGTCATGGTCTTGGTTACCCAACATAGCACTCAGGTACAATGTTATATACCTATGATGCTTAAAGTTACTGTGCAACAAATAATGATCACAGAGTTATAAGCAATTCACATTGTGGTGGCTGCAGACATAGACAAGTGTGCTTGTACTGCATGGGATATATCTCTTTCTTCACAGCAATTTTATTTTTCTTTCACCTGTTCCTTGATTTATTAACAGTTTATAAACATACCAAACGGAACACAGAAAGGCATGCAATACTTTTAAATTCACAGGACAAGAATATAAGGAGGGGTGAGTCGTTCCCCATACTGTTGGGCTAGGAACCAGAGTTTCCATAAAAAAATACAAAAACATTTAGTTCAGCTATGAGCTAGGGGCTAAGAGACTTAAAATGACTTAGTGGTGAATCAAGTAAATTGCTATGACAAAACCATCTAACTATATGTGTGTTGTTACAACACAGAGACGCACCATCTTTTAATATTCCTTTCCTCCTGCAGCTTATTTTCAGCTAGCAAATCACACAATTGGCAGGACAACATCTATTCATTTTAGAGCCAGCACTTTGCTGCAAACAAAACAAATATGTGTATTTTCTGTTCAAGTACTACTGAGATCCTTGCTGTGCCAAAAATGACATCTGCTGGAAGAAAGTGAAAGGTTCACACTTCTTACTTTGTGTTCTCTTTTTGTTCCATTTCTTCTGGCTTTTCTGTTTACACTTGTCACAGTCACATCTGTGCCTTTTGGCTGTACACCTTTGCAAGTTTAAATTTAGGACCCTGAAACTTTTCATTCCCAGCACTGCAGCCAATCACATTCATTTTGGAAGCAATGACCAAGAATCATCATTTTTTAATTAGCTTGCTTGGAAAATATTTGGAAAAAAAACATTACAGTGACCTGTGAGACCTATTGGTTCCTTATTGTTAGTCAGTGTCTCTTGCATTAATGGAGTTAAAAATATTATTTCAAACAAGCTTGCATTGTAACTGACTCCAGACTTCCAGTGTTTCCAGACTGCATTCCATACTTCATTTTTTACAGTTCTGGACAATTTCATTTTACTGACAATTTCATTTTACACTTATTAAATATATTATATATATTATATATATATATATATATATATATATATATATATATATATATATATATATATATATATATATATACACACACACACACACACACACATACACACACACACTACTGGTCAAAAGTTTTAGAACACCCCCATTTTTCTAGTTTTTATTGAAATTTAAGCAGTTCAAGTCCAGTGAATAACCTGAAATGGTACAAAGGTAAGCGGTAAACTGCCAGAGGTTAAAAAAAAAGTTTAGGTTACCAAAAACTAAAAAATAATGTACATTTCAGAGCTATACAAAAAGACCTTTTGGGTTTTGGGTTAACAACTTACAGCTGATCTGCAGTAATGGAAGTAAATGGAAGTGAATTAAGCCTTGAAGTTGATGCTAGCAATTCCTACAGGTGTCCCAACTTTTGTTGATTACTTACAAACCCTCTGTCTGTATAAAAGCAGTGTTGGAACAGACTGTCTTACTACACCCTCTTAAGCATTATTTGGACAGTATTTCACTGCAGGACGTAGTATCTTCCTATCATAATGTCGAGAAAAGGGCAATTAACAAAAGAAGACAGACAGACCATTATAACCTTTAAAAGTATAGGTCTTTCCTTTAGAGAAATTGCAAAGAAAGCCAAGGTGTCCGTGAGTACAGTTTCCTACACCATCAAAAGGCACTTGGAAACTGGAGGAAACTCTAACAGGAAGAGGTCTGGCAGGCCCAAAGCCACAACAGAATCAGAAGACAAGTTTCTGAGAGTCCACAGCTTGATGATAGGTGGCTCACAGGACAACAGCTTCAAGCACAGCTTAACACTGGTCGAAGTAAGCAAGTCTCAGTTTCAACTGTGAAAAGAAGACTTCGAGCTGCAGGTTTGACAGGTCGAGTGGCAGTAAGAAAGCCATAACTAAGATGGCAAAATAAGAAAAAGAGGCTTGCCTGGGCCATGAAGCACCCCCAGTGGACTACTGAAGACTGGAAGAAGGTCTTATGGACCAATGAATCAAAATTTGAAATCTTCGGTTCATCACGCAGGGTTTTTGTACGCCATCGAGTTGGTGAAAGGATGGTTCCTCGGTGTGTGACACCAACTGTCAAACATGGAAGAGGAAGTGTGATGGTCTGGGGCTCTTTTGCTGGATCCAGAGTCAACGACTTGCACAGAGTGAGTGGCACCCTGAACCAAAACAGCTACCACAGCATTTTGCAGCGCCATGCAATACCCTCTGGTATACGTCTAGTTGGTCAGGGGATCATCCTACAGCAAGATAATGACCTAAAACATACCTCCAGGCTATGTCAGAACTACCTTAGAAGAAAAGAACAAGATGGTAGGCTTCAAATCATGGAATGGCCAGCACAGCCTTCAGACTTAAACCCCATCGAGCTGGTTTGGGATGAACTGGACAGAAAGGTGAAAGCAAAGCAACCTACAAGTGCAACATATTTGTGGGAACTTCTGCAACAGTGTTGGGAAGAACTTTCCGAACAATATTTGATTTCCATTGTAGAAAGAATGCCACAAGTGTGTTCGGCTGTTATATCTGCAAAAGGTGGCTACTTTGATGAGTAAAAAATTTTCATTAAATTTTGTTAAACAAAATGATTCCATGATTTCTTTTTTATCTCCAATTGTTTATTTGTTCTATGCTTTAATTTCAGAGTACACTGAGACATTAAACTGCGTAAATTTCAATAAAAACTGGAAAAATGGAGGTGTTCTAAAATTTTTGACCAGTAGTGGAACTACAATACCACATTTGATCTCTTTAGATAAGAAACTATTAATTATGAGAAAAAAATAAGAAAAGCAGATATATAAATAAAATTCTAACATTACTTACCTGTTATTATTTTTATTATTTTTTAAATAAATGTGTAGCACTTATTTATGCATTTGTAATTAATAGTCGTGATGCAGGTATGCGGTGCCCATCAGCAGTTCTTTATTAGGTGCATTTCAGGATCACACAACAACTGGACAGGACTCTTTCTCAGCACTTCTCTACGCACCACCAATATACTCCCATACACTTCACTGCTCCACCTAGAGTAGCTCGCAGGCTGTCCTTAAATAACCCCTCTACTGTATATAGCAATTGCAACATTGTACCCACTCCAACCAATCAGTGGAGCTCCCCACCCGTCACTTCCCCCCTGCCTCTGGCCAGGTGCACCCCTCATCCCATGTGCATCCTTCTTGCGCTGATAAGGGGTCATCGTCGGTGCAAAGTTGCACCAGTGCAAATCCAAGGGGAGCAGTCTCTGCGGCTGTTGCAAGCTCCTGGATCCCATGTGCTGTACGTGGGCACAGTCATGGGGCTGTCCACAGTTTCAGCTCTGTTTAACAAAAACTTACAGACCTGCAGGTCCAGTGCACCTTTTGAACAGTCTCGCAACAAAACACAGATGCAACACAGTGTTCGCCCGTGCTTATCTTTACACAGCCCCCCCTCAATCCTCCTCGTCCCAGAGGTGAACACAAAGTCCCAGAGATGACAGAGGGGGCGTGTAACAGGGAGAGATCTGTGCTGACTCTGCTGGCGCGTTCACAGGGCTGCAGGAAGAGGGCAGCAGTTGTCCAACAACCGCCTGTGAGTAATGGCAGTGACACGGGGAGGTGGGAAAGTGGGTGTGTGGACTTTCCCCCTCTCTGAATGGCTGAGAGGCGCGTCTTGGGAGATTGTTAGCCCTATAAATTAACGCTCTGTTGTTTCCTCAGGTCTGCCCTTATAAACGCGCAGAGTGTGCGAAAACGCTGGTCCACGACCAAACGGAACGGAGGTTCAGAGCGAGACAGTGAGGGAGGGGAACCCTTGGGCAGATCCCTGAATAAGGATAGCTGAGCAGGCTAGGTAGCCGGCAGCGTAGGACGGTGATCCGGGTCGCACCTTTTCTTTGTAGTTTTGTTACTGTTTTATTTTTCCTGTTTCTTTGTGCCTTCGATTTTTGCAGTATTGTTTTGAAGTACCTGCGAGTGCGCCTGAATTGTTTACCATTGCTTGGTATTCCTGTGGTTCTGTTTACCATAGTTGGTAAGCAGACCACGGACCAACAGCGCCCTCTGCAGGCTAAAGAAACCCAACGCGCCCCTGAAATAAAACTGGGCACCTGGGTGGTGTTTTCAATTACACCTGTCTGTCTCCTGGTCAGTGAATTACCCACACCCCTTCCACAGGGCGTTTAATATTATTATTATTATTATTATTATTATTATTATTATTATTATTATTATTGATAACTAAAGGCAATAACAATGTACGCTTATAACCAATAATACTTAAAACCAAAACTTAAAACCGCTTAAAACCAAAAAAAAAAAAAAAGCACACAGGACAAGTAATTACACATAAGCTCCTTGACAACTCTCCTATAGGAAGTGTATTTTTACATCTGCAATAACTGAGCATGGAATGTACATATTTTGAAGTGCCCTGACTTGCAGTACAAGACAATTCAAGCAGCTCTGTAATATTTTATGTTCCATTACCAAACAACTGCTGCTAAACTTACCCAACCCCAACATAAACAATGGGTATCTGTTCTTTTGATAACTAGCAGCGCTTGTTTGGTAATGGAACATAAAATACCACAGAGCCTGTTAAACTGTACTGGTAGTCAGGGCTGTTTAAAATATGTACATTCCATATTATTCTTAAGGTAATAATACACTTCATACAGGAGTACAGTAAGTTGTCAAGGTGGCCATGTTTAATTATTTGTTCTGAGTTTTTTAATATATTGAAGCAACGGGTGGGAAATGAAGCATGTTCACACTTATATTGCAGGTTCTCGAATTCATTCAGTTTATTGCAGGCAGGAGTTGAGCAAGTAAAGAGTGTTACTTTCAAGCAACTGGTACAGCAACAGCTGGGCAGCGTAGTGCTACACAGACTGTAGAGACACAAGTCAAGCACATGTAGGCCGTGTGCTATGCCAAACTAAGTGCAGTCAAATTGAACAGAGCATCCCCTGCAACACGAATCCCTGATTGCGCCAATGCCCTTTATCCTTAATATGCCCTTGTTAATCCACGCCCCCAGCACATCATCCACCAATCCCAAGCATGCACAATCTAACCCACCTCCCATCCCTCATTCTGCAGTGTTGATCCCGTTTTTCCTTGCAATGGGGGCCCCTCCGTTCTGCAAGCTGAGCTCATGATTGGTGGAAATTCCCTTGCTTCTGGTGCCACTGAACACTTGCAGTAGCAACTTACTTGGCCCTGGGCCAAAGAACATTCCAGAACTCTGTGAGCACACAATATTTATTTATTACAATATGCATTTATTTGGGTTGCTTATAAGCCTACATTGTGATAGCCTTTTAGTTATCAATAATAATAATAATAATAATAGCTGCAAAGACTGGGGTCCAAGCACCAGACCAAGACCGTATTTCACATGTGGCATTTTTGCTCAAACCATACTGACTTTTTAGGAACAATTTTTTGTACCTCAAAGTTGCAGAACAACGCTTAAAGAACGAGGTAAGGCCTGAAGCTTGTCATGTACTGATAAATCAGAACTAGTGTTGTGATGGGCATTGGTCATACCAAGCACATGCCCTGGTTTAATGAAGTAATTAAGCAAATCAACCATGCGTTTTTTTATCTGTCACCACTAGGTTGTTAGAAATAATTGCAGAACTGAGAGGAATGTGATTTATTCTCCACAGTTTATTAGGATCATTTTGAAGAGTGATACATTTATAGTTGAAAAAGGTCAACTTTAGCCTTGGTGGTTCTTGCCTTTTCTCCAGGCTAAATTCTTCTGTTCAATTAATGCTCACAATTCACGATTAAACCAAGCGCTATGACATTTTTGTTTTACTCTAAATCGCTTCAAGGGTGCATTCTTATTAACAAAATCTATCTTAAAAAAGATCTAAGCATCTTCAACTGATTAGTTAGTATATCCCTATTTATTAAAGGTCTAGGTCTTGAAGAATGGCTTGACTTAAATTACTTTAGTTTCTAAAACTGGGCTCTATTTAGTGTATGCACTTCTTCGGTATAGTTTCCAATGAGTTTTTGGACAGTCCTATGAATTGGCCTGGGACTTGACCCCTAAATATAACTTATATATATATATATATATATATATATATATATATATATATATATATATATATATATATATATATATATATATATATATATATATATATTTGTAATGTTAGAAAATACCAATAGATGGCAATAGAGTGTCAAAAACAACACCAATTCATCACTGACAGGGGCCACTGAAGTGATGAAGTAGACTTTCTAATCTCCTAGGACAAATACGTGATACATAAGGAAAATATAATCGTTCAACAAACTAATGAAAATGTACTTTTTGGTGTTAAAGTTAATTTAATTGACTGACTGATCACAATTGAGCCAGACCGTTAAGCATTAAATTATCTGTTTTGGTAATTCATATACTTTTTAATTATCCAACAAGCCATGTTGTTTTTAATTATCTATTATATATAAAACCATAGATGTTGAAACGCTGGTAAAAAGTCATACACTCTTAAAGATTAGTACCCCATTGAGGGCGTCCGACTTTATTCATCTAAACAGTGGCTTAGATCTGCAACCTTTGCGATAATTAAAATAGACCCCAAAAGGAGGGTTGTAATAGTATATTGTGAAATGTTTGTCGTGATTTTACTGAACACACTGTCCTGCCCCTTGCTGAATTGTTGCACACAACTCTCAAACAGCTTATATGGTTTATTATATGTGTCCCATGATCACATACAGGATTTAATTATTTATTTATTTATTTAACAATCTCCATTTTTATGCCAATTAGCTGCTCAGGTCTGAGATTCTGACACTCCTAAGGAATGAAATGGACACGGGTACATAATTATTGTGCAAGGTGTGAGCAGAACTCAGTTTTGTATGACCAATCAATCTATGTGCCAAATGCACAGGGTCTGTTCATGTGCACGGTGCACGGGAGAATGTCTGCTGTGGTGATGTTAGTACAGCTGTGATACAGCTGTGATCTGCAAAGACATTAGGGTCTATTCAATTGATCTAAGTGGTAGTGCATCGAAATACTATTCAAGTAAATACAACAGTTCCCTCACAGGCGTGTTACATATTTCACAGACAGAAATGCACAAGGTTCGAGTTTTATTTATTTTTTCATAATCTTGGCCTCCTTTGAACATGGATCTAAATACTGCCACTATTTAAATTAATTGAGTAAGTGTAATATATTTGGACTTCCTTCAAACAGTTTTATGTTCTCATCAATAAGTAGACAAGCATTTCGGTGAGTAATGATCATTGATGAAGGCAATAACTGAAACATTCTCAATGGGAAGCAGAGACCCCTTCTCAACCAACATATTGGCTACACCAGACCCTCATTTTTTAAAAATTCTGTTCAAAATAAAAGCACAATGGCACAATGAAATTTAGGTACAATGTTTTTTTTTTCTTTATAAAACTTCCGTTGTTGCCAGTGGTTTTCACCCTGGTTTTCTCCCCAATTTGGAAAGCCCAATTATTATTTTTTATCCCAGTTCACCGCTACAACCCCCTGGCGACTATGAGAAATGGAGGCTGAAACAAGCATCCTCCAAAATGTGTTCCTGTCAATCTGTCATTCTTCGCACTGCGGATCCACAACGAAGCCACCAGACCTATAGTACCGGAGGACAACACAGATCTGAATGGCTCTGCTACAGACCTGCAGGCACTCCATCAGCCACAGGGGTCGCTGGTGTGCGGCGAACTGTGGATTGCCCTACCCACCTGGCGCTTTGCCAGTTGTGCACCGCCCCCAAGGAACCCCTGGTTACAGTCGGCAATAACATAGCCTAAATTCAAAACTGTGATCTCCAGGCTATAGGGCACATCCTGCACCTTCACTTGATGTGCCACTCGGCAGCCCCAGGTACAATGTTTTAATAAACAGAATTTAAGCTTTTCTAAGGTGAAAATAATTATAGGCTGTGTAAACTCATTTAGAAATTATGTATTTTTGACCTTACCATTATAGGCTACTGTTGGCATGCAAGGTTGTATTTTATTCATAATGTTTATTTGAAAAATGCTAGGATGGTTGGTTGCAACACAACTTGAAATGCAATCCATGGGTAAATACTATAAACTGTGGTAAAGTTAAGAAATATAGATTTTACTACAAGTTTCCAGTTGGGCTATTACTTCAGCTGCATATGCAATTCCTCAAAATCGTTCTGATCAATTAAGTTTATGTTCTTGTAACCTGTCTCTAAGAATATTGTTGAATGCTTACAATAGCCAGTGTTGCTCTACATTATTGCCCAGACTCCACCATAAACTGTGTTACCTCATGCTTCATGTCTGTGAGTACACAGGTATTTGAGGAGATGTCTTTTAAAGATGGATTTCTCATTGAAAGTTGCGCTAGACCAGTGTTTTTACTTTTAATCTAGGCGTATGAGAAGAAGAAACTGGTATGCTCAACTTGCTGAAGCAGAACAGCGAGGATGGAGAGTCCGGATTTACCCAGTGGAGGTGTGTTGTCAAAGATTTGTAGCACCCTCTACAACCCAGTTTCTCAGAGATGTCGGGTTCAATGACCAAGAGTTGCGTCGCACAGTGAAGAACTTATCTGAAGCAGCAGAAAGAAACAGCAATTGGCTATGGTTGATACGGAAAGATTCTGGCTGGGGATCTCAAGCACAATAGGAAGAAAGCAATGCTGATGTACATGTAAGTAAGTTGGGCTGAGTGGGGGGTGGAGGGGGGTGATGCTGGGATGCCAGAATCACTGTCGAGCCCTCTTGAGATGTCGTGGTCTTGTCGACGAAACACAGAAGATGGAAGGTGCCCATTTGAAGACCCTGGATATGTACCATACTTAGCTCAATCCAGACAGTTGTAAAGCTGATATGCTATGGTTGATCCTCGGAGCAAGCATTGCAGCTGTTGTGTGTTCTGATGTACTGGGGAGGCAAAATAAGCTGATCCCTGGAGCCAGCATTACACTTCAGCAATCAACACAAGGCAGAAGGATATCTACATCATCAGATGGAAAGAAATGCAAATGGATGGAGATGCAGATGGCTCACATTGGTTTACTGTAAAGCTACATCTTAGTTGGTGCTTATCTTGGTGACAGTCAAGTTCAAATCAGCATGAAGTTTTAACATCTTCTCTCATGTAATGGAAATCATTATGATTAAGTGTTTGAAGGCAACAGGTGTTTATTATTATTATTAGTCGTAGTCGTAGTAGTCGTATTATTATTATTATTATTATTATTATTATTATTATTATTATTAGGCTTCCAAACCAAAGGCTGGAAAGCCTATTGTTATTAAAGTTTCTTTTTTTAATTTTTTCTTCCCAAAACTTTAAACTGCTGACGCTTCAACGCTGTGTGACTGATCAGGTTCTGACTTGGCAGGTAACAAGCTGGATACATTGCCTGTCACATGCTGCAAAAAGTTTGCTGCTCGTCCTTGCTGTTGGTGCTGTGACGCATTTTTCAATAAAACCTTTCGAAATCTTCTTCTTGGGAACCGGTGAAGCAATTGATCTGAAACTTTGCATATATCATCAGCATCTAAACTCACATCAAGTTTGCAAAGCAGAAGTTGCTGTGATAAATTTTTATGTCAAAACGGCTGCAACAAGTCTTATCGAAATGCGCCCTTAACAGCAAACTGCTGCTATTTGCAGTTTGTCCAACAAACTCCAGACTTGGTAGTTATCATCCCAGTAACAATGTGATACAAATATGTGAAAATGGTGATGTTTTATAAAACAAGATGGCTGCCAGTTATACGTTTACATTTGAAATTGAAACTTGCGTCAGTTGACAAACGATTTACTTGACTAACTCCAAACTTCACAAACATCTTCCCTGATACTATATTAATACATGTGACTTTTAAAAAACTGTGTTGACCGGAAACGAAAATGGCTGTTTGACGCATTTTTTTTAGAAACCTTTCAAAATCTTCTTCTTGGGAACCGGTGAAGCGATTGATCTGAAACTCAGCATATATCATCAGCAACCAAACCTGCATCAAATTTGTGAAGCTGAAGATTCTGCGATAAATTTTAATGTCAAAATGGTTGCCACAAATCTTATTGAAATGCGCCCTTAACAGCAAACTGCTGCTATTTGAACACCGTTTGACCAACAAACTCCAAACATGGTAGTTATTGTCCCAGTAACAATGGAATAAAAATATGTCAAAATGGTTATGTTTTATAAAACAAGATAGCCGCCAGGTGTATGTTTACGTCTGAAATTTAAAACTGCCTCAGTTGACAAACGGTTTACTTGACTAACTCGAAGGTTCACAAGCATCATCACAGACACTGTAGCAATACAACTGACTTTTAAGAAACTCACGTTAAACAAGATGTCTGCTTGACACATTTTTGAAAAGAAAACACTTTCAAAATCTTCTTCTGTGGAACAGTTGAAGTTGCTGATTTTAAACTTGGCACACTGAGAACTAAAAACGCTTAGACGGGTACTGATACTGTGGCTTGGGAGCCGTAAAACTGCCTGGCAGTTCTAATTATTATTATTATTATTATTCTATCAACTTCAAGCTACATCTGTTTGCACGCGGTGTAACCAATTAACATGAAACTTGGCAGGTATCATCTCATGTAGATTACAGTTCAGATGGAAAAAGAAATTGTGCTCCTGCATCAACCCAACGCATTTTTTGGGAAAACCTTTCAAAATCTTCTTGGGAACAGCTCAACCGATTGTCATCAGTAACCAAACCCACTTCAAGTTTGTGAAGCAGAAGTTGCTGCGTGCTGCGATAAAATGGCTGCGCCCCAAACATCAAACTGCTTCTGTTTGCACACTGTTTAACCAACTAACTCTAAACTTGGTAGGCATCATCCTGGGGACAATGGAATTCAAATATGGCAAAATGGTGTTCTTTTGTAAAACAAGTTGGCCATCAGGCCTACATCTTCTTAAATTTTAAACTGCTTCAGTTTAAAAACTGTTACTTAATTAACTCCAAACCTGAAAACCATCATGCTTTTATCAGTACAATGGACTTTTTCAAAAATTGTGTTTGTGCGTGAACCAAGATGGCTGCATGACGCATTTTTGAAAAAAAAAAAAAACTTTCAAACTTGTCAAATATCAAGAACTAAACCTGCCTGGGAGTTTTAGTTATTATTATTATTATTATTATTATTATTATTATTATTATTATTATAAACATGATTGCAAGGTACTGTCATTTTTAAACCAGCATGTTAAATTTATGAACACCGACCCCTAGATGTTTCCCGATGTAACGTATACCGGTAGCTCTCTCTGACATCATTCAAAACGAAGCCCGGCTGACTTGCTGGCCATACAACAATTTTTAAGATGGATTGGTTAACATGTTCGCCTGAAAGAGCCAAGAAAATTAGTTTCTTTGACCCCTGTGGATATGCCCCTCTCTCTATTTCTCTGTTTTATTTAAAGAGTTCGTTCTTTGTGATGGAAAATTCAATTGTCATTCATTTTCTCACAGCTCTATCATTCTGTTTTCTGGGTCTGCTGTCCACTTCTTTGTTTATTTACTGGACTCCGGTTCGCCTTTGCTCTGCCTTGTAAACCCGATAATCTGCTTGTTCGTATTCTTTCCACATCTTTTTCTTTCAGTAAGCCCCCCCCCCTCCTTAAAAACACTTCTCTTTCAATAATACACCGCTGGTCCATTGTAATGGTCGTATTGTTTATGTTTCTTTTTTGTTACCCTGTGCCAAGTTTGTTTAGTTTTTTTGTTTTGTTGTTTTTTTTTTGTTTGTTTGTTTGTTTGTTTGTTTTGTGGAAGATTATAGCCTTATATATAATGCGTGTGTGCTACAGTGTAGATTTACAATTGGCCTACATATTTCGTAAATAGCTTTCGGCTAACAATGCCGTGCAGCAGTGACATGCTTCAATGCATTAGCAAGTGATTTACCCGGGGAAGTCTCAGTTAAGATCTACATCTATTTCTAACATGTAATTTGAAACACAATTGTCAGAGAATCCACCATTTTTTTTAGTCGTCTATTCAATTGATTTATACAGTGGGGGAAATACCGCTAGCAGTTAAATCATTAATGAGACCTGTGAAATACGCTAGACACTAACATGCACTTGTGGTTGCTTCGTTTTCAACATTGTTCTTGTATTGGTTATAATGGGTCATTTGCTGTAACTTTTTTTTTTTCTGAAAATAAATAACACAGCAATAGGCTAATGTTGTGTATGACGCTGGCACACGGTAAACTGAATACGAACGACCACTGTTAAAAGGCTTTATTAAAGTTTTACAAATGAATGAATAGCTTTTGATACATGTTCATGCGCGTTAATTCGCCATTTCTCCTTTACCTTTACTTATCAGCTGTTTGCTTAATACAGATCATTAAAAATAACAGGTCAAGTAACTGGAATTAAAGCCAACAAATGGGTAAAGTTTACCTAAAACGTTTGTATTAAAAAGTATATGCCTGAGGATGTCTGGAAAATCTGGAAACTATACCTTGTGAAATAGCCTAATCAGTGCCGGGTTAACACACCACGGGCCCTAGGCAAACATACACTTCCGGGCCCCTATCGTCTATATGAATAACTACAAATATACGATTGTATATATAAAGCTTAACTCACGCTCCACCAATTTGCAAGAGGTATCATTTTTGTTTTTAAGCTAATGTATAAATGTTTTTGATCAGAAACGGTCAATTATGATTATGTATTATGACGGAAATTTCACGCACTGATTTGAACTGAACGACTGACCGAATCTGTTAGAAACAGTTCAGTTGAAGACGGTGTGCTGAATACAGTTCAAAATAAATTCAGAAAAACCTGAAGCCTATGTCAACTACCATAGCGGAGCTTGATAATCAACCTTTCACGATTTACTGAATAAAAATACAGTTCAAATATGGACAAGAATACCATGTTGATTGTTATCCAAACAAACAAACAAAAAACATGATGCTTCTATATAGGAGGGTGCTCAAATGTTTGTCCACTAACTGTAGATCCCCCAAAGTCCACAAAAATATATATTAAGTAAACAAACACACCTGCACTGTAGTCAAATCAGGGTTGCAAGCCTTGTCATTTAGTTTTTACATTATAGTATAGTCTAGATTTGTGTACTTACATTTCTTTATTTTATTTATTTACTTCTTATACTTGGACACATTTGCAGTCTGAATAATTAGTCTGAAGCTGGTGCTGTTTTTAACAGCAGTCTTGATAGTCAGAATTCCTCCCAGAATGTCTGTATACAATTGCTTTCTTACGTCTGTTTTTACAATGTTCATTTGATGAAAAAAAAAAGTGTTCTAATTCTGCAGCACTGTGTGGCAAATTCAACATATTAATAGCAACCTTGGCAAGTGTAGGAAACGTAGCCCACCGCTAGGTGTACACAAGAGTGCAATGTCAGTTTTCATCAGCTGCCAGATCCTGTCTAAGATCAGTCAGTCAGTTACTTGTTACTGCATAAATTCCATCTAGACTATCCAGCATCTTTCCAATAACAAAAAAGCACTGTAGGCTGGACGATGTCTCTCGAGCTCGCTATGCTTTATTTACTTACTTGGTTGAATAACGCGTGTACTAATTTCAGCACAGTAGTGTTAAAATGTGACTTTTTTTTTACTGACTGGCCTTAATGGACAGTTGGCAACTATCTCAATCGTACTGACAGTACTGCCTGCGTTAAAATGTCTGTGAGTGAAGTTCTTCCAGTTTGCGCGCAGCTCCGTATCTAGGTCCTATTGCTTTGGGACCTAGGCAGGTGCCTACTGTCTATGCGTTAATCTGGCTCTGGAAATAATAATAGTGGTAACAGCTCGAAAGCATTATTATAATGTTTTCAATATTAATTACAGGTTTTTATATGACAAGACCGGAGAGAGATTCTTCGGTCTCCTCGTGTGCTCAAAGAACGAACGAGCGGACCCTACAGCTTGAGACCTTGTTCCCGTTCCCCCACCCACTCTATATTTTCCAGGCTCAGTGAAAACGGGTAAAGCGCCTGTCACTTTAAATACAAATACAGTAACAAGACAACAGGAGTATTGAAAGAAGAATCCACGAGGTGTAGTCGTGTTACATGTGTTGCAGACACAAAGAATTATTAAAACACAAGACGGGACACTTGATTTAGACAGTATAGTGTACACATGATCGACAGTCTATAGGCTAGATAGCCCATTGTAGTGAAAAAATAATATTTTATTTCAATACTTAGCCTGCATTTATGACCCAATAAAACATGTATTACGTCAAGCTGGTTACATACATCGATAATACATAAAAACGGTTATTGTATTTGGAATTTAGATTTGGAAAGAGTGACAGATTTATTGGATCACAGATGTTTTTTCCAGAGCCACCTTCAAAAGAAAACCGTTTGTACTTCAAGAAGACCCCATAGGATGTGCACTGTATACATTGCTCACTGTTTAAATGTTGCCTTATCATCTACTACGACTAAAGTATGGAGTGTTATCAATAAGTGACCGCCTTTTTGCGAACAGAACTCTGTCCGGTCCTGGGGCTCGTTTCCCGGATAACAGTACTTTGAGCTCACGGTCAGTGTCACGATGAACGTGGGGCTGCTTCCAGTCTCTCTTGACGTGCGTTTCCCAAAATCCCACGTGAAAGTGCAGCTTGTTCGTGACGTCCAAGTGCACCGTTAGGCTTTTAATAGCTTATTCTGGGCTTTGCTGGGAAACACATTTCAAACTCATTTATGGAGTAGCCTACGTATAAATGATAAAAAAAATGCATCGCTGGTTGAAAATGAAGGCAAAAGAAGTGGAAGAAAAACGTTTACCAAAAAAATAAGTAGAAATATTAAATTAAGTAAAAACAAGCAAGGATATATTATTCTATAGACTAAAAAATAATGTCACGAATCAAATACAGAACAAGTGGGAAGAAATTGCAATGGAAGTAAATGCTTCAAACACATGGTTCGCGAGATGGCAAAGAGGTTTGAGAAATGGCTGGAATTCTCTTATGAGAAAGTTTAGCCAGTTGCAACATAATATTCAGTAAATGTACTGGGGTGTGTTAATTTTCCATTTGAATTCCATGCGCGTATTACACATATTAGCCCAGACGTGCATGTTCTGTAATCTTTTTTTTTTTTTTTTTTTTTTTTTTTTCGATTGCTGTCTGGCATTCTTCTTTCACCAGATATCCTCACAAACATTCAAGAGCACAGTTACCCCCTTAGGGGGGGCTTTCTTAAGAATATCTTTCTTTCATGTTTGGTACAGTTTTAAATGGTACCTGTAGGCTATTTCATCACCCTGCTGCTTCTTTTCGCAGACCAGACCACTTATAGTTTTAGTACAGGCTATAGACTATCCCAGATTCAGTGCACAACAGGTTATTAACTAGGTGTTATTATTCCCGAATTTATGCACAACAGAGCCATTCAATATGCACTTCTTAAGATGTGCATATCCCGAAGGCACGCTAGTTTAAACTGTCTTTTGACTTTTGTCTGTTTTAAACAATGCCTTTGGACCTAATATATTCTGCATTAATATGACATAGGCTTGTTGCCATTCATTGGGAAGTCGTAAACCTGTGATATTTGAAAATAGCGGGTGACAAGCTCGTCACTATGTGAAATAAAAAGGTAAACCTAAAACTTATCAATTTAAGTGTGATTTATTGTTTTATGTAGATACTCTATTATACAATACACATATTGTTTGGTTTGTTATACGATTATTATTATTATTATTATTATTATTATTATTATTATTATTATTATTATTATATGCTAGCTGTTTAATTTACTTATTTACATCGAATTGTCAAAAATTAACAGTCTTTATTAATGTCTGTAAACTGTGTCGTTTTCTGTATATGCATGCATGCATGCATATATATATATATATATATATATATATATATATATATATATATATATATATATATATATATATTACATATTTTAGTTTGGAATATGTTGCGGTATAACACATAAATGTTCTACGAAAGGTATACCAGTATTCAAAGCTATGTTGAACTGAAGGCAATGCATATCCAAATCATATAAAATGAAGCAACAAATTGAGTAAGACTAATTAGTTGCCTTTTTCTTTGCTTTCTTGTGGGAAAATAATACATTTTGGAATTAAGTTATTTATAACACACACACACACACACACACACACACACACACACACACACACACTTGCAAAGATAAATATCATAGAATGCATAAAAGGCGAAATTATAAAATAATAAATTAAATCAAAGAAAGGGTCAGAAAAGAAAAGGGTTTCACACGTTTATATTTTTGCATTTTAGCAGCTTCAAACCAGGGAGTGAAATCCGGACAGGTTGTTATAGCTACCTAATCCACAGGGGTTCCTGTGTCTATTTAAACCCCCCTAAACCTCCCTTCTCCCTGTAAACTACATTATATATATATCACACAAGGCTTGTAGAGGCCAACAGGCCCTAATGACTACTAAAACACTATCTTGCAATTAGCTCATTCCAGAGTTTTTTCCCCCTTAGCCTGACTGACAGAGAGAGAGAGAGAGAGAGAGAGAGAGAGAGAGAGAGAGAGAGAGAGAGAGAGAGAGAGAGAGAGAGAGAGAGAGAGAGAGAGCATCATCAGAATTCCCCCGTTGGCAATACGTGCTGATTGGGTCCCCAAAGTGAGCCGCTTACAACTTTTAATATTTGACTCCTGTGTACTGTCTTGGCTGGTTGTAGAGTCGTCCCTCTCAACCTGTTTCAGACGCAAGAAAAAACTTGGTCTTTTTTATTGCACACTTTTTTTTGGCGTGTGTGTGTAAAAAAAAAAAAAAAAAAAAAAAAAAAAGATCAAAAACTTTTTTTGAGGATGATCTACTTTGGATGTTTCTTGTTACTTTGTGGGCTGACGCAAGTCATGGCAAGTTATCCGATTTGGTGGTAAGCTTTTTTTTTTGTTTGTTTTTTTAAGATACGCAATAAACATGAAAATCTATAGCACCCGTAACTTGTTTTTTTTTTTTTAACAAGTACACCAATAAATTTACATAAAATTCGTGCACTTTAAATTATATATATATATATATATATATATATATATATATATATATATATATAATATATACGAACCCGGAACTACTGTAGACAGGTGATGACATACTGTCCATCTTACTGTAGACAGGTATCAGATACCATCTTAAAGCGGAACTGCGCTTTGATCCCATTGAAAAAACACTCATTGAATTAAATAGATAAACATACAAGCTGACATGAGCACTTCAAGATGATTTCTCAGCTACAGGTGGAAGGTTTGAAGAAGGAAAACAGAATGAGTGGAGATGAAAAAAAAAACTTAAAGGTGCATAAGAAACTAGGAAGACAAGACTGAACAATTTGTAATGGTTATGCAAAGGCGAGAAAGAGTTTGTCCGAAACCAATTAGCGATGCGTGCTTTGAAGAAAAAAGACTACTGTGATTGTGGATATAATAACGTAGGATTTTGCAGATAAGAAACGCGCTCTCAGAAAACAGTTTACAATGTTAGGCTTGTTTCAAAAGACACGTTTCAACCAGAACTTTAAAGTTTGTGTGGTTGGTCAGAGCTTGGAACGGATTATATCAAGGGCGAAAAGGGTCTAAAATCGGATCAGATAAAAGAGACGATTTGATCCTAAAAGGCTTCAAACAGATTTCCCTTTCTTTTGAAAATATTTTCTTAGGTTGATCGCTGCAGTTTGAGTAGCTACTTATTTTATTGTATAACATTTTATTTATTTACAATAAATAAATACATCTCACAGATGTTATCATTGCCAAAATGATTGCCCGGTGTCAAAGTATGTTCTCATAGTAGAATTTTGTTTCCTGCTTGTTGCAAACAACGTATGACAGCTTCTACAGGTTTTGGATCACAAATATCATTCACTCAGTTTGCTTCATAAAGTCGAATGAAACCTGTTGAATAATGTTATGTTAACATATTCGATTAAATAGGGCTTTATAGTTTTAAGCTCTTATTTAGCCTACAGTAATATTGTCAAAATATTTGTCCTTTGTTCTGGCAATATTTGTTAACTAATTTATAATTTTGTCTATTTTAAAATCATACCCTAAACTTCAAAACCTTTTTCTTTTTTTTTCGTTTTGGTTGAACGGTGATAATAATAATAATAATAATAATAATAATAATAATAATAATAATAATAATAATGCCTAGAACAGGTTTGCAGTGTGCGCGCGACAGACATCACGTACGGGTCATCACGTATGCAGTGCACGCACACAAGGTCAGGTATTATTGGAGTTTAGCTTGCTTTTCTAAAATGTATCACCATAAATAGAGAGAGAGAGAGAGAGAGAGAGAGAGAGAGAGAGAGAGAGAGAACTGAGAAACAAGCAGCTTCTTAAGTTTTTTTCTAAATCAAGCCAAAAATGTTTCACAAGGAGAATTTAACAGCAGGTCTAACAGCCTGGACAAAGACTCAGCTTTAGCTTCGTTGGAATTTGACAGTCACTCACCGCGGGGAAAATAAGGCAAGACTGAACAATATGGACTGGACAGTCCATCTTCAAAACGTTACAAGTTATTTGTGTTACTCAAACGGTGTGGCCATAGGAAGAAGAGACTGTCACCGTCACCTAGTAGGGCCTTAAATAAATAAATCAATAAATAAACTTTAACCCAGCGAACCGTAAAGGCAGCATCGTATTCTTAGCAAAAACTTTATCCAGTTATCGGGTTGTTTTCTGAAACTCACGTACAAACTCACGGTGAATATACCTGCTAAAATGAATAAACAATGCAGAATATTTCACTGACATCAGCCTATTTTACGCAGGCTATTAGGCCTATATCTAATGCCAAAGGTGTTGCATCACTTTATATTTTTAACACATTTTGCTTCATAAAGTCTAATAAAAGTTAAACACAATATCTTTTTTTTAAATATCGCTTTAATTATGTCTCAATCCTAAAATTCTAATTATGCAAAACTTTTGGCCATAGCAGTATATAATGGGACATTCAACTATGGTTTTCTTAAATGGGGGAAAAAAAAAACAAGAAGTGTGTTTACAGGGCAAATCCTGTCAATGCGCGCTCGCTGAATAAGATGGGGGCCCTTTTCAAAGGATTTGTCCCGGGCCCTAGTATTCGTGGCTGCGACCCTGAGAAGCAGTATACCTTTAAGAGATAGATATATAATTATGACGCCCACCACAAGCGCACATTAAGTAAATTGAGCTTGAAAAGGCATGTATATACAGATATAATTGCTAAGTTTAGATTATTGTGAAGACAGCATCCCTCACTGGAAAATGTTATCTTGAGCGCCTCCTAGAAATCCACGTGAATGTTATATAATTATGACTACATATTATTATTAGATCGCAGTCTGGAGAGATCAAGTTAATACTAATTCTACTTTTGTGTTTTATTAGTCGTTTACATGTAAACTTCACTTTTGGTAAACATTATGCAGTTAAACTTGGATTTGTGGCATGACACACAACGCCCATCACTTTCTATTTTAAATAAATTAATGCATATGTTGTCTGTGTTTACAGATTTGTGTTATTTGTTTTTATAAATACAAATTCTGAAACTTAAAAAAAAAAATTTAACCGAGAGAGAAAGAGAGAGGGAGAGGGAGGGGGGGCGCATGGAAACTGAATAGCTAATGTTTTTATTATATTGTACAAAATATTATTATATTATTATTATTATTATTATTATTATTATATTATTTATATATTATAATATTATATTATATAATAAGTTAATATTATTATTAATATACCTTAATAATAAAGTACCTTATTTAATTATTTATTTGGTTAATGGAGTAACAGAAAGAAATCAAATAATACTATTAATTAAAAAAGATGATAATTGCGAACGTTGCATACAATACCATAATACATTTATTTACATCTAACATACATGATCACAATATACGAGTTTATTTTGTTTATTATAAAAACGAAAATACAAATTGAAATAGCAGATAAGGTATTTTTGTATGAATTTAAGTTAAAAAAAACGAAAAAAAGAATGGAGAAATTCGATTCTGTTCTCAGCTGAGCTGTAGGAAAGGTAAAACGTTTGTATTAAGGCTCAGGCAGTACCTGGTTAAGGACAATAAAAAGGAGGCAGCTCCACCTCACCTCATCATTAGAAATTCCTCCCGCATGCCTTATCTAGGAATTAAATCATTTCTCTCATTATCATAATTAAAGCACTGAGCTAAGATAATAACATTTCTCATATGCCGATATTCAGTTTTAGCCAGATGTCCCCAGATAGCGATCGTCGAATCAGGTTAACCAGTACAGCACATTTAAAGTACATAATAACCAGTTTTGCCCATTTTTATGATTACGAATCTATTAATATTAGTCGTATCATCATCGCAGTCAGGATAGTCGTATAATTATATTAAAAAGTTGTTTCATTCTTTATTTGATAAAGAAATAACGTTTTGTCTTGTTTAAACAGTGTTAGAACAAATTTACCACAATAGTTTAAATTCTAAGCTCATCTATTTAACTTCATCCTGGAATTAGAAATGAGTTTTACTGTACCTTAATTTTCTTTAATATATAATATATATATATATATATATATATAATATTATATCTATATCTGATATATATATAATATACGTTTTTATATAAGGTTTTTAACATAACAGTATCGAATTAAATTCTCCACAGCTTAATTCATCTTAATGTGTTCAAATTATACTATGTCTAGTTTCAAATCAATTTTTGATAATAATTGATATTCTGTTTTGTGACATAATAAATAAATAAATAATTAATTAGGAAAAAAAAAAACAGCAACAAGGAGCCACA
Organism: Polyodon spathula; assembly: GCF_017654505.1. Classification (NCBI taxonomy): domain Eukaryota; kingdom Metazoa; phylum Chordata; class Actinopteri; order Acipenseriformes; family Polyodontidae; genus Polyodon; species Polyodon spathula. The sequence goes on from NC_054536.1 coordinate 21,083,111, forward strand.
ACAGCACGTGAGTTTTCAGCAAGCAGGGGGTTTAACTAAAGTCGTTTCTAAAATTTCCACTGACGGTCCTGGCATGTTTTCTAACTTTAAGTTATTCTTTTTAATGGCTGTCAAGTTATATTTATTTAAATAACTCAGACAGTCAAACACACTACCTATCACCGCTTGAAAAGAACTGAGTGCTGCATTTCAATTACGTTTAAGCCAGTAGCTCTATCCACAGTCGCTTGTACACACTGGAAGCGTTTCTTTACACAATTTGAATGCAGCCACAACCACTCCTTTAGAAACAGGTTTGGTTAACATATACCTTAAAAACAGTTTTTAATTGCTTTCATGTTCAGGTGACATTAACCAATTGGTGAGCTTTAGGTTGTTTCAGACGGATGATCTTTGTACAAATTGAAGTGGTTGTTTTAGTTGGACAATCTTTGTGATTCGTTTTAATTACACATGTTTTATACTGTTGCTATCACCAGAGTTCACAAACAAGCACTTTTTTCTTTTTATTTTAAATAGACACAACAGATATTCAACTCACAAACGCATTCAGTGGAGCTGACAAAAATCCATGGTGTAAAATTAGCTAAAAATATATTTTTATGAACATGCACATTTTGGTTAGTCACTCGGGTGAGTGAAAGGTATGGTTCAATGAATGTATTTTGTTGTTGGAAAATGTACCGCTTATCTGCATGTAGGAGCAAGGTGGCTAAGAGGTTGTCTATAATAAGGTTAATTGAAGGATGTTTCCTACTGTGTTACAGCAGAGTTCATACGAACAATTATTATTGTCTTGGTATCAGAAACACAGAACAGTTTCATCTTGACCTCCAAGACATTTTTTCATGGTTTCCATTGTATTGCACCTGTCCCAAGATATATATTTATTTAATCTTGCCTTTGAGAATGCTTCATGCTAGATTAATGTATTGATATTTAATTTATTTTTTGTGCTAATTTGAATTTTCAGAACCCTAGTGCCTCATGTTAGCCTGCTGCAGGCAACAAATGATATCGAACAATGCAGTGTAAAGTGAGATTTCTTTAAGTAATAATATCTGCAGCCAAGTTAGTTATAATCGTATCCCCTTTCATGATAGATAATGGCCCAGATCACTGTCAAAATGTTTGTACAACAAAAAGAAGTGCCTGTCACAGCAAAACTGTGCTAGTGAACCAGTAGAATGTGATCATTAATTATTTGCCAAAGCTGCAAAAAATCACACAGCGCTAATTTGGCAGCTAAAAATATTCTCAAATTATGGGTTTATTTAATTATTTTCCTTTCTTTCTTTCTTTCTTTCTTCTTTCTTTCTTTCTTTCTTTCTTTCTTTTTCTTTGGTGGGGGTCTTTATGTAATCATTCTGAACCTATAGTTATATGATTTTCTGTAGGCAAAACTAAAGTTGCACATAATATTTCAGACATAACAACGCTTCTTTTTGCAGAATCTTGTCCACACCAACCATTATTGCCCTACGTATACATTTATACAGCCGACTGTGTTAATCTAATTAATCATATCATACCTTCCATATTGCTTTAATATTGAACACAATAAACATCATTTTTTATATGTTGTGTATATAAATAAATATCCAAGAAAATGTACCCCAGGAGGACCATATACTTTTATAGAGAGGATCCACAATAATAAGTTTTGTATCATGACAATAGCACACACAACTCATTATTATTATTATTATTATTATTATTATTATTATTATTGTTATTGTTATTATTATCAATAATAATAATTGCAATAAATATTAATGGTTAACTCCTCCGTCACATCAAGTTACCAGTGTAGTTCAGACCCCGGCATTGGTCTTCCAGTAACCAGTTTAGTCTCAAATCCTACCTCTGCCAAACTGTGTGACCCTTGAACAAGTCAGTTAACCTTCTTGTGCTTCATCCTGTGGAGGACACCTATATATATATAAATATATATATATATATATATATATATATATATATATATATATATATACATTAATTCAATTCAATATATTTGTAAGTGTTATGCTTTGAAATAATTAATTGGACCAAGGCATGTACTCCCTCAAGGTATTATAGGGGGTTAGTTACACAACACTAAATGATGCAGCAATAATATAATGGTAAACAGATTGCACAACTGCAACAAATTTGTGTTTCAAGTGCAGGTAAGTCTATAAGTCTAGTGTTGACTTCTGCATTAAATAGCCTAAAAAAGTCAGTAAAGAAAGATTTAGAAGTGTAATTAAAGTGGTGGGAGTTGGAAATATACAGTAGAAATCCCTTAGCAACCTATTGTAATTTAAAGCAGCATAATAATGACTTGATCACTGTGTAACACAATTTTTGTTCCTGGGTAATAAGCATTATTTCCTAATTGCTTATGGCTCAAAAGTATAGAAAATGGCTATTATTCCCCACAAACTTTGCTTTTGTGACCAGGACAGTGATATTTCATAATATCACTATTTCCAATGGGAGAAAGAGCAAATATGTGTCTTTATGTGAACGAAAAGATACACATTTGCCCGTTCTCCCATTGGAAATAGTGATATTTTTAAATATCACTGTCCTGGTCACAAAAGCAAAGTTTGTGGGGAATAATAGCCATTTTCTATACTTTTGAGGCATAAGCAATTAGGAAATAACACTTACTAACCAGGAACAAACACAAAACAAAAAATTGTTACACGGTATAATTAAAGTGTGCCCTAGATATTGCAATTACTAAACAAAATTTCAAAGGAATGAGTTGGGTTTTGATATTAAATCTTGCATTAAACCAAAACAAAATAAAATATTGCTTCAAATATAGGGATAACACGTGAATAGAACAACATAACTGAAAAACATCTAATTACATGCAGTGTATACAGCTATTTGCTTGAAATTCAGAGATTTTCATCTCTGATTTGGGGATGATTCTAAAACAAGTGTAACAATCACTTGGCTAATTTTAGAGCTAGTTTGCATTAAAGCTTTTTAAATAATAATAATAATAAGAAGAAGAAGAAGAAGAAGAAGAAGAAGAAGAAGAAGAAGAATATCTTTATTTTTATATAGCGCCTTTCATAGTGGACCACCGTCATGAAGTGCTTTTATACAGTAAGCTTCATAATTTGAATACAGAATTATACCAACTAGAGAACACTATCTGCATCCTACAATATATTGTACTGATGTGTAGCTGGCAGGACTCAAATGTGGGAGCTGCTATCTGTTGTCTTGTATATAAAGCTAAATGTTTGAAATGCCCATCACCTTTCCACCTGTAGTAACAATGGGTTTAGAATGTCTTTGGAATTTGGGATGCATTAAAACTGGGGCTAGGGAGGTTATATTAATAGGTTAACCTCTGTATAACAATTGTGCAAAGCATGAAATCCAGTATGACAACTCTGCCTAGGGCACAGCACTCTGCCTTGGGCACAGATTTTACTCAGTGTTACAGCAGAGCTGTAGTGTTTAACATGTTCACTGCAACCTGCTAGCTGCTTCTTGATCTTCAGGGTATCCACATACATGAACTGACAATAAATCAAAAGTAGTTATAATGTAAACTAAAAGATTATGTCCTGTGGTGTTTTTTTTCCTACTTGTTCTGTCAAAGACATTGATACTGCATATACAGTACATACATACATACATATATAAAAGAGTTGTTGGAATGAGGAGAAAAAAGGCTAGGATTTAACCTTTACAATTAGATATGCATGCTGGAATACTTCTAGCCCCTAGGGCTACCAGGTGTGTTGGTTTCAAGGATGTAAACAGCCGTCAGAAACTTTAAAAGAAAGATAACAGAGCTGATCTTCTGTCAGGGGTGTCTGTCAGTAGGAAGGAAGGATTCAGAACCAAGATTTTTTTTCTTCTGGTGTTTACAGACCCTTGTGTGTTTGTTACTATCATGTTTTGACCAGTGTACTTTTAGCTTCTACAGAGAGATCAAATCTCTTTGTGGCTCTTAATCAACTCTGTCATCTAGATTTTGATATAAATGCACCCTTAATTATCATTCCTGTTTTTCTTTACGTAAAATGGCCTTCTGCCTCCCCTACCTCACAGCTGGTCTTGTTAGGGGGTGGGTGGAGTGACCACCTGTCCTGCCTGATAGTGTTCATTCGTTAATCATTAATGGTCATTCATCATTTGGTCAGTTTTAAAAGATGGCACCAGCCACTAGACGAGGCCATGGGACAAAATGTAGTGATGTATTTACTGTGAATTTTAAAATGGCATCGAGTTAATCTCATCATTCAAATGCTTGTGGTTTTCTCCTTTATGAAGCCGTGCTGTATGAGTAAAACCATCCAAACATGAAAGACATTGGGCTCAGTACAACTGATCTAAACAGTGGTGGTTTAAATACCACCGTCATTTAAATCTTTAAAAGAAGAGGGCTTTGTGAAATGGAACACATCTCTAAACAAGGTTTTTTTTTTTTTTTTTTCAAGCAAAACAACAGCACACAGTATTGCAAACTTCACAGTGTTTTGTAATGTGTTAAATTATAAGTAGAAGTAGTTCAGTGGAGCCTAAGATAATTTATGGAAAACAACAGATCATGATTTAATTTGTTGCAGTTATTTTTTAGAACTGCTAGTGTCTTACAACCAGCAATATTTATTTGCAAAATATTTGCACAATTGCATTCCCTGCATCTATTGTTTTAGGCTGCTGATTATACAGGTGGTGTGTTTGTTTTTCTATGTTTGTGTATCAGTATAAAACAAAGAACTGCTCCCTCTTGGACTGTTAGCTGTGGTCATAACAAGCTATTAACTCAAGGTTTCGATTTTTGAATCAGAGTAGATCTTGCATTGGGTATAAATTATACATCAGCAGCAGCCTGATTGTATTTTTATATTTGTAGGAATTGTGATTAGTAGCTTTCAGCTTTTAGTGCTACCCACCATTCATGGGTGTACTCTATTGCAGTGGTTGTCAGCCTTTTTTAAAAACTGTAAACCTTCTGCCTGCAGGTCTCAGCTCAAGAACCTCTTTACAGTTGTTTCTCTGCTGAATGGTAACGCAGTTGTAATAAAAGGCAAAATAATCTGATTAACAAATTGATTAACAAACTGATTTTCCCCCACGTTTATTTATTTATTATATCATTTATGTCACAACAGTTTGGGACTGCTAGTTTAGGACAGAATACCAAACAGTAATTCTCAAAACTTTTAATTACAAGTCTTTGGGATGTAATAAAATATTATATAATAAAAAGACAGCATTTGGGAATCTCTTCAGAAACATACATACTCGCTTTCTATTTGGCAAAGATATTATAAATAATTAGAACTGTAAATGTTTATCACGTTACCATCTCAGCATAACTATGTGTGCCATTTACAACATCAAAAACATTAACCTTCAGATAAAACTTTAATAACTATCAATTATAAAGTTTTATTACTGAAGCCAACGTAAAAATGATTCAACCGGACCCTGTATAAGTTTCCAAAGTATGAGTATTTTGATTATTATTTATGTTTACCAGAGCATTTAAGCTTCTAAAAAATGCAGAAAGATTGCACTTCACTGATTAGTATTCAATTATAAGACGAGTTGAAAACTGAAAAGTTCACGAGCAGCACAGAGCATTCTGGGCAGAACTCTCCATGGGCAGAATCGCCAGACGCCTGCACCTACCCTAATATCAGAGTGGAAACTGTCTAATTAGAAATCAAGCAAGCGTACAGGTGGATGATAATTTTCAAACTATAGTAAGACTGTAACCTTTGAGCTACTAAACGAAAATGAAATATGCATGCAGAGTGATTTACCGATAATATATAATACAGTTAAAGAAATTAATTCAAGATCATTATTTTCTTTAACTTTCATTTTTATTTTTGCATTTTTGAGTTGTCCTGCATACCCCCTGCTCTACTGTATTGAAATTATCTAGAAAATGTGATGCATTGTGACGAAGCTCAAGCAGACCTAGCTGAAGTGTCTAATGATTGTAGGTATTTTCTAATGTTTATCCAAATTGAGAGTAAAAATCAATATGGTTGTGATATGATAAGTATATGAAACACAAAGCATGTGGTTATGGTAAGAATATTTCCAAGAATGATATACTGTGCATAGCTTTATTCATTATTGAATACCTATTAGATTATTCATTTAAGTTAAATATTTAGCATCATAAAATAAAAAATTAAAAAAATTAAAAACATTCCATACTATTTAAGGTGGCATCCATGTATGTATTATCCACTCAGTTCCTTACAATTGACTTCACTTATTCTTCTTAAAGTCTTTAAATTCTATGTTGACCTTTCTCTTTGAGGGGGTGTTTTTTTTTTAACTTAGGCCTTGTAAAGTGTTTTAGATCCTAGCATGAAAGACACAACACAAGACTTACTTGGATTGTGTAGTTACATTGCATTGAAGAACTTCACCTGGTATTCAGTGACCAACCAATAACCCAGGTCATCATACCCAACAATGCACAACCATGGATAAGCATATAGCTATAGCTGTTTGCTTAACTGGGTAGACAAAAATTTGCAGATTAACACCGCTTTTTGGCAACAAAGTGGCTTGAAACAAGCAACTTGTGGGCATCAACAATAAAGATCCCCTGGATTATCTTTAAATACTCCAGGCATCATCATGTTTTCTAATGCAATTTAGCCAAGCTGTTGGTTTGAGTCTATGCGGCACAGGCAACACTGCACTCATGCTCTACTTTGTTATGTATGTGTGTCATTAGCAAAAAAAAAAAAAATGCAAAAAAATAACAGTGCTGTGTGTTTTATGTAGTTTATTGCTGCCTATAGGATTGTGTTCTAGTCTCTGTGGCATTCTTGCTGCCATCTCTATGCCCTGTTCTAAATGAGTGTGGCAGAAGTGATGATGCTGTAGACGGCAGGTTTGACAATAGAGAAATGGACTAACTGAATTTGTTGCTGTTTAATATACTTTGCTCAGAACAACCAACAGCCTCTGCTCAATACTTAAACATACAGTGGCTCTCAAAAGTATTCACCCCCTTGGACTTTTCCACATTTTATTGTGTTACAACATGGAAACAAAATGGATTTAATTAGGAGTTTTTGCCACTGATCAACACAAAAAAAACCCCATCATGTCAAAGTGAAAAATAAAATCTACAAATTGTTCTAAATTAATTACAAATACAAAACAGAAAATAATTGATTGCATAAGTATTCACCTCCTTTAGTCAATATTTGGTAGAGGCACCTTTGGTAGCAATTACAGCCATAAGTCTATTTGGATAAGTCTCTACCAGCTTTGCACATCTGGACACTGCAATTTTTGCCCATTCTTCTTTGCAAAATTGCTCAAGCTCTGTCAAGTTGGATGGGGACCTTTGGTGAACAGCAATTTTCAACTCTTTCCACATATTCCAATGGCCACTCCGGGACACTGACCATTTTGTTTTTAAGACACTCCAGTGTGGCTTTGGCTGTATGTTTGGGGTCATTGTCCTGCTGGAAGATGAATCTTCTCCCAAGTCCCAGGTCTCTTGCAGACTTCAACAGGTTTTCATCCAGGATTTCTCTGTACATTGCTGCATCCATTTTGCGCTCTATCTTCACAAGCTTTGCAGGCCCTCACGCAGAGAAGCATCCCCATAACATGATGCTGCCACCACCATGCTTCTCGGTAGGGATGGTGTTCTCAGGACGATGTGCGGTGTTGCTTGCACCAAACATAGAGCTTAGCGTTGAGGCCAAAAAGCTCTATTTTGGTCTCATCAGACCATAGACTCTTCTTCCACTTGGTCTCAGAGTCTCCCACATACCTTCTAGCCGAGATCTGATGTGAGTTTTTTTCAACAATGGCTTTCTTTTTGCCACTCTCCCATAAAGGCCAGTTTTGTGAAGCATCCAGGCTACTGTTGCCATATGCACAGTGTCTTCCAGCTCAGCCGTGGAAGACTGTAACTCCTTTAGAGTTACCATAGGCCTCTTGGTGGCCTCCCTGACTAGTGCCCTTCTCGCCCGGATACTCAGTTTTTGAGGACAGCCTGTTCTAGACAGATTCACAGTTGTGCCATATTCTCTCCATTTCTTATAATGGACTTTACTGTGCTCCGAGGGATATTTAATGCCTTGGAAATGTTTTTATGTCCTACCCCTTATTGGGCTTTTGAAGAACCTTCGCTTTGAATGTTCCTTCATCTTCATGATGTAGTTTTTGTTAGGAAATGTACTAACCAACTGTGGGTCCTCCCAGAGACAGGTGTATTTAACCTGATATCATGTGAAACACCTTAATTGCACACACGTGGACTCCATTCAACTAATTATGTGGATTATAAAGACATTTGGTTGCACCAGAGCTTATTTAGGTGTGTCATAGCAAAGGGGGTGAATACTTATGCAATCAATTATTTTTATATTTAGAATTAATTTAGAACAACTTGTAGGTTTTATTTTTCACTTTGACATTATGGACTTTTTTTGTGTTGATCAGTGGCAAAAACTTCTAATTAAATCAATTTTGATTCCATGTTGTAACACAATAAAATATGGAAAAGTCCAAGGGGGGTTGAATACTTCTGAGAGCCACTGTATGCTGGATTATATTATTTAGTTGTTTGATTTTAGTTTTGTATAATTAACAGGTTTTAGTACCAATATTTACTTGCTGTGTTGCTTATGTAAAATCCCTTACCCTAACCCTAATCATTCTCCAGTTTTAGTTCCCAATTGAGATAATGGTCAGTTCCACTTACAAATTAAGAATACCCTGCTGTAGGATTAAACTTTTGTTGATAGTCTGTTGGAGACTGATTTCATTCTATGGCAGTTGAAATTTGAAACAATAAATAAATCAGTGTGTGAAGTTTTGGCCCCTAAATGTATGCTGAAAATAAAAAAATACAATAATCCAGTTTGGAAAATTTTGTATTTTGGGAGTGAATCGTGCTAATCAACATTTTGCTCCTTTTCATTTAGCAAGCGGGGGCTCCAACCCCCACCCCTAGTTTCAGTGTCACAAATCACAAGAAAGATTATGTTAAGTAATGTCCATATATATATATATATATATATATATATATATATATATATATATATATATATATATATATATATACTTCCTAAATGTTTCTTGCTGCTGAAATCCAGCTATAGCAGTTTAAGTTCCTGGGGCTATATTCACAAGCTAAACTTCAATCAACCCTGTGTTCAGTGGCACTATGGGGGAAGGGGGTCTTTAAGTTGTATTCACTTAACTATTTCTTAATGGATTCTTTCCTACTGCTCTGCTTCAAGTTAAGAACAGTGACGGGTGGTCTATACAGTAATAAACCACAGATTTGGTGCAAAGCAAACTTTGATACGGTATATAGCTTGAAATGTAGGTGCAGAGAGAGACATAGTTTAATTGAAGAGCTACAAAAAGGATGTTAAATTCTTCTATTACCTTTTTAAACTCGCCTTTAAACAAATGGAATCTGTTGTGGTCTGTTAAGTTTGAGCCACCGGTTGCAGATCAGTATAATACAATGCAGAGCTGATACGCTTAGAAAGTTGACCACTTGGTTTTAGAGCCGTGTTTTGCATTCTATCAACAGACCAACTAATCTGGGAACTAAAGTGCTGTGTCTGTAATTAGCACAGGCACATCCCGCTGAATCTGAAGGTTTGCTGAGGACCTTCAATGAACAGGCTAAGAAAAGTGAAAGTTCAGAAGGCTTTTGTGAATGGAATCTCTGCTTGCAACAATATAAGGTCAAGAACAATTTCTGGTCCTGATCCCCCACCAATAATAACAATAAAAAATTATATCGCTGGTAATATTGATAGTGTGTTTGTTTGCAAAGCAGTACAATCATCTACCAGTGGGATAATGATAACTGAAATCTGAATTTGATTGGCAGAAACTACCACATAGTTTAACTTCCTATGCCTCGTTTCCACTGCCTGGTGCTACGGGCTTCGGCTGCCCACAGCTAGCCATCCTCAAAAATTCTTGCCATGCGTTAAAGGTCACTAGAGGATTGTGGGATTGTATTTGTTTTAAGGTATTGTAACCACTGGCTCATCACAAATAAAAAGGAATCTAGTAAAGAAGGAGAACAGAACCAAACAGTCAGGTTTTGTGATTGTGTTTATCATGAATAAAACAAAAAAGCATGGTTCCATTTAACAAAGTTCTCTGCTTTCAGTGAATACGATAAAGCTTAAAGAAAAGCAATAAAGAAAATGTAATATGCATCTTTTACCTATATGAAAGAAAATCAGCCACAATGGTAACGATTTCCCTGTCAGTTTCTTCTCTACACGCACGTCCTGGCTACGTGATGTTGCACTTCCTTTGTAAGCAGTTTGGCTATGCCAACTATGAGATACAAAACCTGACCAGATAGCCTCACTTAGGCGCCTGGGCAGCAGAAACACCCTGCTTTGTTGCTAGTGCCAGGCAGTGAAAACGGGTCATTAAATTGTAGCTGGACTGTGCACTTGCTTATTTCGACCCATTTTCTCTACTGATACAACCCTCCCTTCCCAACATCCAAAATACTGCAAATACAAAAAAAATGATTCATATTTGATTAATTGTTCTATTCAACATTGCAACTGTCCCTCTTTGGAAAACAGTTGATATTTGCATATTGTAGTATGCAATTATTTACTTTTGTGTTTTTTTAGAAACCTATTTTTGTTTTGCGCCTGTCATAAACAGCAACATCACTGTTGTTCCCCTGGCTCTTATTATGATTTTCTTCACATCAGTTCCATAAGGGTGTTGAGTTTTCTTGATTTGAATCTACTTATCCCTCCTCCTGGAAAGACAAGGGAATACAGTGAACAAACATCGGCCCCTGGTATCTTTACACAAACAGCTTGATAATGCAAAAATATTCCTTGAATTACCAGGCTTGGAATGGCAGAGTAGGATGATATGGTATGGGATCCTTTTTATTTAGCCTCTGAAATGTCATCAAAGAAAGTGACCCTACAAGCAAAAAACATAGTTAACAAATAGTCTTCTTTTTCTGTGTTCAAAAAAAAAGAATGTTGCTTTATGATCCATTATTATCTGTAAACATAAGGAGCCATCTGATTCATCTGAAAAGATTAATGGATGTCTGAACAAGAATCAATTGAGAAAACTTAATATGGCAAAACACTGGGTAATAAATTAGAGGTGCTGAAAAGAGTGTTTGACTCTCTGAGTCAGAAACATTATTCAAGTATGATAGGAATGTCCTTTCCAGGTAATGAAATATTAGTTCTCAATGAGGCACTTTTAATTATATTGTGCCAGTTAGCACTCAGGTAGGGTTAACAGCTACGACATGGGACTGTGTTAAGGGGGTTTACTTGACCAGTGTGTGTTTTGCTTTTCTTCTTAAAAAATACCCCAATGTACTAGATAAATACCTGGAGGTGAAGGCTTGCACATTCCTTCTTCGAAACTTGCTTTTTTTTTTTTATGTCAAAGTCAACTCTATGGCCCCGGGCCATAGAGTGAAGTGAACATTCTGCAGTCCTCTGTAGGGACTTGCTAAAATATGCATTAAATATGGGCAGGATACACTTGAAATCAAAAGAAAAAATAAGCAGGTTAGACCTGAATCAGGTTATTAATGAGTATCCATTTTGTTTCTCTATTTTGCACACTCAGAAACATTTGTTACACACATTCTGACTTACTTTTAGCTGTGGATCAGGTCAGACATTAGATACTTATCGACAGAGAAAGCAGGGCAATAGCTATATAATCAAATGCTTCTTCTCAAAACTACAGGAAAGTGGCAATTTGTTTAAAGAGATTTAGAGAAGTACAGCTAATTTTTCACTGTATAGCAAACGGCTTGAGGTTAGTTATGCAATTCCTTGTTTGGGAGACATGGTAAAATTGTAAAGTTTATGATGCTGTGCACAAGTCAGATAGCTTGGAGGAATATGAAAACGCCATTACATGCTATTAGAAACATGCTATTATTATTATTATTATTATTATTATTATTATTATTATTATTATTATTATTTTCCCATGCCCCCTCCAACTGAAGTTTAAAGTTAATTGTTAAAAAATAAACTTCTTGTATCATTTATTTTAGATTATGTTTTCAAATGGTTTTCTCAACACTTGTTCGATTGTTAAAAATAAACAGTGATAGTTCTACAATTTCTGTCTGTTATGTCACCATTTTTTATAACAAATAATATACACCAAAACTGTACATATAGGCTGTAATTCTATCTTGGAATCCGGTGACAGCACTCTCGTAATTTGTCACCGGAAACCCTTTCAATAAAATTGTACCCTTATTATACAGAGTTGGGTGTTTATTATTCTGTATGTTACATAACAGCTTAACTATGAATGAATGTACACTTTGAATCATGTCACCTAATTACTACCAGTGACATGTACAGTACATGTAGCCCGTTCTGCACCAACAAGCTTCGTGCTGTTTATATGACATTTCCGGTCAAAGATCATGCACATGCTGATTGACTCTGCTGTAACATCATCAGCTACTGGTGACAAAGAATACAGGAAAAACAGGAGAACAAATGCTTATAAAACAGCTTGATCAAGCTACATACCTTGAAGAAAACAAGCAGTCACGTCAATATTGACATCATTTGTTCACTTTGCATTGTGTCTACCTCAAGGGTTTGACTTTATTTATTTGCATGTGTTTTCCCCTATTCATGTATTTTCCCATGGACATTTTCAACATAATTTGTGCAGGAATAAAAAAAAAGTGCAAGTGATTTTCAGTCACATCCTATTTTTAGACTGCTTTATGAAAAGATTCGCATAAACTCTGAGTGCAAAATTTATTTAAGCTCTGCTTCAGTGCAAGATGTGTGTTTTTAATGGTAGAAAAGTTTAGTAAATAATTCAAGAAGTTTCAGTGTCAGTAAATTATAATTTTAGTAGACTGCTTTTGTTTTAACATTAATATAATATGAAAGCATGCTGGAGGTAATTGGCCCATGCACTTCCTAGAATGGAAACTGGCAAACTAAAGGGCTATCAGGACTAAACCTGTTTAACTCTGATTCATTACCTCATTGCATAACCTGTCTGTATGTCTGGGCAGTTGGCAGAGCGTTTGCTTAACAAGCTGATGTGCAATATTTGATTAATCATTGAGTCCAGTCACAGTCGTTGATGTCTATTCAATGTTATTTATTCTGTGATTCAAAATAATGAAAGGTGCACTAGAGACTGAACAGTTCTGTTTACAATGCTACAAAATGTACTTGTTAGCTTGCAGCACACACAGGGAATGATTGCAGCTGCAAGATCTCTTCTTTCACCACAACAATGTCGGTTAGTGCAGCTGTTTGATAGGAATAGAGCACTAGAAATAAAGAAATCCAGGCTGCTCCACTGTAATGAATTTGATGTATTGTAAGGACTACCCTGGTTAATAACATCTGGATATTTTAGTGTAACATAGTATTTACTCTAAAATAAGTCACTGTTCAAGTGTGGAACCTATTTAAGGTTGTTTAGTGGCCTGAGTGAAATGAGTTTTGATGGCCTCAGATTAGTTCCTAAGGAAACAGTGAACAGTTGCTAAGAAAAAGTGAACAATTGCTCAGATAGAATTCATCTTCCAGAAGACTCAAGCCTTTTCAAGAGTGCCTGTTTAAGGCAGATGAAGCCAATATACCATGTCCTCTTTGGAGGTTTATGTATTTATGTACAAATCTTAGGAGGAACACAGTGAGACTAAATGATGTTGTTTCCATAAATGGCCTGGGCTGATTTTAACTACAGGCTATTAAAGTTTGCCAAACTTATAATTTTTAAATTGAGAGTAACAAAAGCTGTGTTTTAAGGTGGAGAATGTTAATCTGCGGGGCCAGCCAGCGAGGTCCTGTTAAAAAGCAGGATCTTAATAAAAAGATGCAACCTTCTTACTCCTCATCCCCAAGAATGTCTCACCATGCATTTTTAAACCTTTCATTTGAAGCTGGGAATTGTGGGTTAATCTTGGTTCAACGAGAAAAATAGCAGGCTTAGCCAAGCAACTTGCTGCTCAAATTAAGGACTGGCGATTTATATCCCTTAGACTTCGAGCAATTTACTCTTTACCACTTCTGGCACAAAGTGAAATACTTCTATATGGCTTATGGCATGCTGTCTGCAGAGCCCACTAATACCACATAAGAGATTTGAATCTACTTGCTATTGCATGAGCTAAATAAAACACAAGCAACTAATTACACAGAAGTGCACAAGGATATATATATATATATATTATATATATATATATATATATATTATATATAATATATATATATATATATATATATATAACTAATATTTTCTTACAATAAAAGACAGTGGCAGCAGGTTTGTTGTTTGTTTCCAATGGCTTATGTAAACCTCCCCCATCAGGAATAATTTATTTCCAACACCTCCTGTATACACATCTGTTTAATATTAGTGTAAAAGTCCCTCTCGTCTAAACTGCTTTGGTTCTGTGTGTCTCAGGTCACTAGCTGTAGGCCATCAGTACACTTCCCTGGGGACCCAGCCCATCCTGTGTGGCAGCATCCCTGGTCTGGTGCCCAAGCAGCTACGCTTCTGCCGGAACTATGTGGAGATCATGCCCAGTGTGGCAGAAGGGGTTAAAATTGGGATACAGGAGTGCCAGCACCAGTTTCGGGGCAGGAGATGGAACTGCACAACGATTAACGATCTGGCTATCTTTGGACCGGTGCTTGATAAAGGTAGGTAAAGACTTAATGCATACATTGGCCTTTCTACAATCACTTGGTTTGGTGAAGCCTCTTACTGTGCTCAGAACCTTGACCTCCTCTGGTGTCTATGCTTTAGCTCACAAGATTAATACTATATTCTCAAAAGGTTATGCACTTTGTTTCAAATCACATTTCCTGTACATTAAAAAAAAAAAAAAAGGTATAATCTATAAAAAATGTTTGTGAATGGAAAGTTTTTTTGGGCTGACAGCATCACTGACAATGGTGTTTTGACCAGGAAGGGAGACTCAGACAAAGAAGTTGCAGTTTCAAGTGCAAATGCGAACTTTATTAATAACAACAAATAAACAAAAATAGCATGGACAGAAACTTTAAACAAAACACATTTAACAAAACAAAAGGCACAAGGGCCAAAACAAAAGGTCTAAAAAAAAAAAAAAAAAAATCACGGAAACGCAAACAAACACAAACACGGAAGTAAATACAGCATGGAACACGAAAACACTGCATGCTTCAGAATGTTTTTGTATAGCACCGTGAGCTGTTTGAAATATACATATTATATATAGAGAGAGGAACAATCTATTTATGAATTTTGTTAGTTTGTGTGTTTTATGTTCAAGAAGTACAGACGTATAAAGAATCACTTAGCAGTTTGCACAGGTGCCAGGAGTATTTGGCAACATTATAGGTGATCTGTGATTTAGATACAGGAAAGTGTTGAAAGGCACACAGGTGAAATGGGTTGGTCCCTCTTACTTTTCTATGTAACTTTCTGACTTTAATTTCAATTTTCCTGTCAGATCACCAATAATGCTGTTATAGCATGAATATTCTAAGTCTGTGTACAGTGTATGTTTAATAATGTATAGATTACACTCACAAAACAAACACTTCCATTTAAGACCAGTCTAGTTCCTCAATTCCTTAATTGATTAACTGAACCATGCAGTCATGCCACCTTGTACCATCTTGTATTCTGATCCACTTTGATCTCAGCAGCTGGACAGGCATTCTGGGACCTCCCATGTAAACTAGGCGTTGCAGTGGCCACTGTTGGTGCAGTAGGGTGAACAGCCTCATGTGCTGTTGCAGATCCTGGCCTTTGAATGAAGCATGAATCCAAGGCCTGTCTGCTCTGTGGAAATTAAAGATATCTCCTGGAACTATTTTGAGGAAGACTGGTGCAGTGTTTTCCCTCGGTTTTTCCAGACTAGCTTCTAATACAGGTTAAATATTCTTTGCTATTTAAAATCCCTGTAGAACTAGAGTTTCTCAGCCCATTACATTTCTGAAAATGTTATAAAACATAATGAAAAATTATAATTAATTAAAAAAAAAAAATAATAATAATAATAATAACAATTTCATGGAAGCATATAGACTTTTTAACTACAGGGAATACCGTGAATTAAAAATTACATCAGTGGTGATTCCCCCACAATTACTTTATTTTTAGTTGTTGTATAAAACCCTATTTTTCACAGGATTAAGTAAACATTGGTTAAGAATGAGATAGAAGGAAAAGTTGTCCTTTGAAGGTATTGGAGTGAAACCATGCATTAAAGCACACACACATACACACACGCACACATGCACACATGCACACACACACGCGCACACAGAAACATGCAAGCACATAAATATTAATGATACCAGTGTCCCAGTGCCAAGCTTCAGCGTGGTACACCACGTAATATAAACAAAGACTCTCTTTTTAGATTTCCACGTCATTACATTTATCTGAAAAAAAAAGAGAACAATCATTCCAATTAAAGGGAACCTGCAATTCATGTGTGGTAAATCTCTTAGTTACCAACACTGGATTATTATTAATGGATAATACAATACTTTGATCATTGTATTCTTTATAAAGAAAGCTTGTGTGATTAACTCATTTTGCTTCATAAAGTCAAATGATACTGAATAATGTTACGTTAACATATTGAATTACATACCACTTTGTAGTTATCCCATATACTTAATGAAAGACTGATAAAAGTTGAGAAATGTGACATTTCAAAATCCAACATGAAATATTGTACTACTATTATGGCAATATAATGTTGTAGTTTCTTTGATTACATGATGTTAAATAAAATATCTAAATTATGTTCATATAGTTTTATTTATTTATTTATTTTTTATTAAAATTATGTCTTGGTCCTAAAATTCTATGTGATGCAAAACTTTTGGCCTTAGCTGTAAAAAAATACAAATAAAAAACTACAATAGTTAAATTGCAATGTTTCTGAAACTGGTACTGTACAGCTATGGCCAAACATTTTTTCATCACCTAAAATTGTAGGATTCATATAGAGTACACTTTCAAACATACCCTTTTGTGTCAGTCTAGCAAAAGGAGCTGCTTCTCTAGATGAGCAAGCAGCAGTCTCCCATACATGCACACAGTAGTGCGTGTTTAGGATACCTACATTAGTCAATAGTAGGATGTGTCACCAGTGTGGTCAGATTAAAAAGGTATCTTAAACTCTAGCATACCGCTTGTGGTTTTTTAGTCTGACCACACTCCAATAAAGCAGAAGGTGTTGTGTCTTTCACTAATAGATATAGAGAAAGGTCCAGCCACATAACTTGCATTACTTTGTGGTTTTGGGAAATGTCAGCAGCCCTTTTATAATTCAATTCACATTTTTAAAGGTCCTGAGCAAATGGTAGTCTAAACCAGACAGCATTGTAAACCATTGGTCATTGATACTACCTGTTATACTCCGGGGGGTGGGGGGGTTAGAAGTGCTTTACAAAATGCTTTATGTTTTGATATAAAAAAAGAAATAAACTTTTTTTAATACTTTGCTGCAGAAAAAAAATAAATAAATATTACACTAGTGGTGGCCAGTTAGGCCTTGCAGAGAAAGCAAGCTGTATATATCCCCAAAATATATGTGTTTTTTAGGTATGCATGCAAAACTCTAGTAGGGAGATTACCAGTGCCGGCTCCAGGATTTACTGCGCCCTGGTGCAAGTGACACTGTGAAGGAGCCTCCCCCCCCCCCCCCCCCCCCCCACCCCCAGCCAAAAAAAAAAAAAAGAAAAAAACGTGCCGCTCAGCTCCAGCACAACCTAAAGAAAACCTTTTGAAAATAAATATATCAGCTGTAAAATCTGAATTGGTCAAAAACGTGTTTTGTTTTTTCAAATTAGTCATAAAATCAATCATCAATTGGATTTTTAAATTTATGTTGTCAAGTAGAAAAGTGAGTAAGAAAACATTTCTATAATAAAAACCCACTACAAATGCATTCAACACAACTCATAAGCTCACTTAACAAATTAATATCCCAAAACCATGTACATTTTTTAAATACTATACTAAATATTTACCATCTGTTGGTTACATCTGTCAGCAGAGCAATCACATGACCTTAACAGATAGACAATCTGTTGGCTGATTTGCGGATTTGTGTTTTGATTGACAGCCTGGCAATACTACCTTGCTGCAGTTTATTTGTCAAATTATATGTTTTAAGGTTAGTCATTAAAATGGGCTCAAAAAAAAAAAAAAAAAAAAAAAGACTCAAGGCTGGGCCCTCCCAAAGACTGAGCCCGGGTTCAGTTGTGTCCATTGCACCCCCTGCTGGCCTGGAGGTTACACCACATTATCTTTTTCAAGCCTTGAACTGGTCCTTTTTTTGACAGTGTAAGTGAGGCTGGCACCAAACAATACACAGACTGTCATAAATACCACTGACACCTAGTTACCTCAAAAACTTACCAAAAGGGGGGGCTTTAAATCTGTCAGCAGGCCTGAGAAAAGACTAACGTTTACTGCAGATGGGGAGGTGGTTAAATTTAATGAACTCTTGATGGGTTGTTACACTGATGGAGCAAGCTTGAGCTCAAGAAGCCCTGTAATGGTATTGGTTCACAGTGCTGACCCATTGTAGTGTAAATATACCACATATCCCCCACTGCTCAGCTGTTTCTAAATAGTAAGGGCTTGAGTAGAAGGGATGGGGTTGGGGGGGTCAACTTTTAGGGTCTCAACTTTAGTTAATCAGTTTGATTGGATTAAGGTCACCATGACCCTTAATAGTGTTAAAGGTCAAAGTAGCCAGATTAAGTGTTTTGTGGCTGCAGATAATGCCAACCAATACCCCTTTGATGGGGTTTAGTAGTAGCTGCTTTCAATTCATTGAATTTGATTGATGCTCATATGTGCCTTTGGTCATGCATTGTTAGCGCACGTCTGTTTGTCATGTATGTGCATATCGTCTGTTTTTACATGGAGAGTTGCACTGCGCTAAAGTACACAAACCTGGGGACATGTATGGATTGTTAATCTTACATACCTGTACAACAGACCAACACAGCTAAGAGGTGACATAGTAGTGTGTTTCAATACAAATAAAGCTTATTCCAGTATTTATTATATATGCCTTCAAGCAGAACTTCCATACAGGAGGGAGAATGGTTAACTAAATGTCTGTATAACTACATGATGCTGCAGGTTTAGTTGTCTATGTCACTAGCAAGATAGAGATTAAAAAAAAAAAGATTAAGATGGAAAGTAAGCATCATTAAAATATGCACACATTTTCATGAATTATGGTTACATTCTGGTAATAAACGATCAGGCTGGAAAGTTAACACCGCCGCTAAAAACGAGACACACACTAATACACACACAAACAGGCACGCCTGTATTATTCATTTCACTGGAGGGGCCTCAGGCTAGACACAAGACATTTTTGAATTCCTGAGAATTTTTTTAGGTTGTTTTTTTGGTGTAACGCTGTGTTATTTTTTCTTTACTTAATTTATACAGACAAGTGTCTATTGTCTTGCAGTTGTGAACCTGCCCTCTGTTAATGAATGCTCTTGATGTCAATCCAGTGGCAGTACACTGACAATCTAATTGTTTTTTACTCAGATGATCACCTGCTAGTAGAATGTAATTACAAATTAACAACAACAAAGTAGTATTTCCAATAGAAATAGATTGTGGCAAACCTTTGTGTAACCCCAGGTTTAACTTACAGATATTTTTACCATTTGTTGTTATTTTAAAATACTCCCAAATGATTACATTGGTTTAAAATGTTTTTTTTTTTTTTTTTTTTTTTTATGTGGTGGGGGGTACATTAAGCAGCTGTAATGTTACAGTTAGCAGAGAATCTTGCCTTATGCTTTTTTTGCAATGCAGATTCTCTTTCTGCAAAAGGTGCAAAATATTCTTGGAGCATTTTGGTTCCACTTTATCTCATGCTTAAACATGGGATATACAGCATCTTGCATGTATATACAGCATGGGGATGTGAGGACAGTTGGACATGGGATATACAGCATGGGGATGTGAGGACAGTCGGAACTGCATACTATTGTATGTATACCTATACCTCCAAAACAAGATTGGACAATTCTCCCTTAATTTCATAAACTATAAACTTAATGTCAGTGAGGTGTAAATATTGTTTTAAGCTCTAGGGTGGGAAAACAGGGCCATTTGTTACAACCTATAAAGCCTGTCTGCTGTCTGCTAAAGGTAAATGTAACTCCTGTTACTTAAAATAAAAGGCTATAATGTAGATAAATTCAAATAGAATATTATTGGAATAACATCTATAAAATCTGAATAATTTAATTCTGTGTGAATTTAAGGGAAAATGTAAAATAATAGTCTCCGATTCTTAATAAAGTTCATTAGGATATATAATGGAGAGGAAGGCTATAGTGGAAAATTATTGGCCCGAGGGAAGACTATTGTTACCGACAAGGGGCTAGAATGCCCAAAGCCGCAGGCTGGAAGTAATAATAAGCTTTCCTGAATGGCATTTAAATTTCCACTATGAGTGGATTCTGCAGTACATATTTAATATATGAATCAGTCAAGGAAATAAGTGAGTCAAGGTTGGATAGTAAATAAGACTTTATATATTTTGTTTAAATACAGTCACCTCCGTCAAATCTGAATACTTATAATCGGGATTTCTGCTTAAATGGGATACAACTTTAGCAGACGATTCTTCCCGATGCTATGCATGTCGTTTATTTGGGTCGTCACTTAGTTTAATTGGGATACAGTATTTTCAAATGATGAACAGAAATCACTTTTCAGATCAAGGCAGATTCATGTAGCACTGTGTACATTTCATGTATCAATATTTGAAAAATCACGTTGAACTCTTGAAGAAGGAAGAGTCTCCTGTGGTTTCTCAGGCTGCTGTTGCAAAGAAAGTTGGCGTGTCAACATCACAGGTGCTTGGCCTTTTTTAGTTTAGGAATAAAAAAAACAGCTGAGTCGTATTTTAAATTATGTTTGAACATTGACTAAGGTTGTCTCAAATGCCTCTCGTTTAATGTGGACAGCCGCCTATTTGTTTACATAGTCTGAAAGCAGGGGCAGTGACATTTTAATCACCATTTTAGTGTTTGAAGCATCTTTTTTGTAGCATGTTTTGCAATCATTTTTCTGTTAAGTCATAGAATCTCTATTCAGTAGCTTTTTTTCACATTCAGCCATTTTCTCTTCTTGTGAGGATTGCAGGGGAGAAGGGTGGCGTTCCTTTGAAAAGGGGCAGGACTGACAGTGATGTTAATCAATCACATGACAGAGGGAGACTATTGCCCGGTGGTGTAAGGATATTAGGGCAATAGTTCCATCTATTTTGCACATATCATGAGATTTTAACCAATCAAAGTCCAGAATTTCCAACCACTGATATATATATATATATATATATATATATATATATATATATATATATATACACACAGTGCCTTGCAAAAGTATTCAGACCCCTGACCAATTCTCTCATATTACCGAATTACAAATGGTACATTGAAATTTCGTTCTGTTCGATATTTTATTTTTAAACACTGAAACTCAGAATCAATTATTGTAAGGTGACATTGGTTTTATGTTGGGAAATATTTTTAAGAAAAATTAAAAAACTAAAAAAATATCTTGCTTGCATAAGTATTCAACCCCTGTGCTGTGGAAGCTCCCAGTTTGCACTGATGAAAGAAATTGCCCTAACGAGGACACAGTTACCTTACCATTGGCCTCCACCTGTGAACCATTAAAGTTGCTGTCACATTTTCTGGATAAAAACCCCACTGTTGAAGGATCATTGGTAAGGCTGTGAATCTGAAAGAAAATGAAGACCAAAGAGCATTCTACAGAAGTTAGAGATAAAGTAATACAAATGCATAGATTAGGGAAAGGGAACAAAATAATATCCAAGTGTTTGGATATCCCAGTGAGCACAGTTGGATCAATAATCAGGAAGTGGAAGCTGCATCACACCACCCAGGCACTGCCAAGAAAAGGCCATCCCTCAAAACTCAGCACTCAAACAAGAAGGAGACTTGTGAGAGAAGCCACAGAGAGGCCAACAATCACTTTGAAGGAGCTACAGAGTTCAGTGGCTGGGAGTGGAGTAATGGTGCACCAGTCAACCATATCAAGAGCTCTGCATAACACTGGCCTGTATGGGAGGGTGGCAAGAAAGAAGCCGTTACTCAAAAAGTACCATCTGAAAGCACGTCTGGAGTTTGCCAGAAAGCATGAGAGTGACCCAGCTGCAATGTGGGAAAAGGTTTTGTGGTCAGATAAGACCAAGATAGAGCTTTTTGGCCAAAACTCAAAGCGCTATGTGTGGCGCAAACCTAACACTGCCCATGCCTCAAGACACACCATCCCTACAGTGAAGTATGGTGGTGGCAGCATCATGCTGTGGGGATGCTTCTCATCAGCAGCGACTGGGCATCTTGTTACAATTGAAGGAAGAATGGATGGAGCAAAATACAGGAAAATACTGCAAGAGAATGTGCTTCAGTCCACTAAAAAACTGAAGCTTTGGAGGAAATTACCTTTTCAGCAGGACAATGATCCCAAGCACAAGGCCAAAGCAACATTGGAGTTGCTCAAGAACAAAAAGGTGAATGTCCTACAGTGGCCCAGTCAAAGTCCTGATCTCAATCCCATTGAGAATCTGTGGCACTATTTGAAAATTGTGGTCCACAAGCGTCGTCCAACCAACCTGAACAACCTGGAGCAAATCTGCCAAGAAGAATGGGCCAAAATCACTCCTACACTGTGTGCAAAGCTGGTACATACTTACCCCAGAAGACTTAAAGCTGTTATTGCAGCGAAAGGTGGCTCTACCAAATATTAATGTGTGGGGGTTGAATACTTATGCAAGCAAGATATTTCAGTTTTTTATTTTTCTTAAAAATATTTCCCAACATAAAACCAATGTCACCTTACAATAATTGATTTTGAGTTTAAGTGTTTTAAAATAAAATATCGAAGAGAACGAAATTTCAATGTACCATTTGTAATTCAGTAATATGAGAGAATTGGTCAGGGGTCTGAATACTTTTGCAAGGCACTATATATATATATATATATATATATATATATATATATATATATATATATATATATATATATATATATATATATATATAACAGAGCTTGGAAAAATAACAACCTCTGAATGGTTAAACATCATCACAGTGTATATGCACGGATTGCATATTAATGAGCTGCTTCACTCTATATAAATTAATATGCACAAGATTATAAAACCGTCAATTTATTAGCTATAAAACCACTGCCACAAAAACATTCCACCCATTTTATTAAATATATTTCATATATCATGGTTTATACTGTCAAAATTACAAAGTTAGCATCAGGTATGACCTCCCTGAGCATTAAAACTATCCTGGCAGCACAATGCATAGACCTGATCAGCATCTGCTTAGACTGCTGTGGGATGTTCCACTCTTTCTGTGCAGCTGCAGCCAGCTGGCAAAGGTTGGCTGGTCGCAGTTGTCTCCTCTGGAAGGCACTGACGATTTGGTCCCACAGATGTTCTATTGGACTGGAGAAAAAGCTGGCCATGGCAAGACCTCAACATTGTTTTCTTGAAGTCATGCAATTGTAATCCTAGCACTGTGTAGTCTTGCATTGTTCTGCTCGACACCAGATTGGCTTGCAGATATGGAAAAACTGTTGTCTCAAGGACTGTATCGCTGAACAGTAAGTTTGCCCTCAATCTGCACCAAAGACGTTATTTTGTTAAAGGAGATTTCTCCCCACATCATCACACTTCCACCGGTTGGCTTGAACAACACAACAGTCAGCATAATGATCCTGAGCCAGCTCAGTGACCCTCTGCCTTCCAGGACGTGGCCTGTCTCTCACAGAGCTGGTTTCCTGGTTTATCTGGACTAGTCTGCTGATTGTTGAAACAGAACATCTCATTCTCTGAGCAACTTCTCTCACAGACAGCCCGCCTTTAATCATGTCTATAGCAACCAGGCGATCTTCATTACTCAAGTAGGGCATGGTCATATCTTTCGCTGTTCTTTCGTTAATTAAATTCATGTCATTTTGAATGGCTATTTATACAGATTCTTAGTCAACTTATTTTGGCAATTTTAACTCAACTCAAATACCAAACACTGTGCACCTGGCATTTTTATGAAATCACATGACTTGAGTTCAGTATTTTCTTTTATACCAAGAAGCAATACTACTCAAACAGTCAACAAACCAATCTGCTAACTATTTAAAATGTAAACAACATTATGTATGTGCCCAAAATGCTATTGATGTAAAACTTAGACTGTTGCATTTTCATTGTGCATCAGTGTGTATATGTGTGTGCATATATATATCGCAGTTATATACAGCCACGTCGCGATTTACACACATTTTATTTACGAGTTTTTGGAATAACGCGGGCGTTGTATTTATACAATTTTTTAATATGCGCGTACGTTTGTTTGGAATTACGCGGTTTACACGCCACTTAGTCTGTAACCCAGTAACCCCCACCCCTCCTACACCACCACCACCAGCACGCCATCCCAGCAAGCGTTCAACATAAGTACAGCAGCAAAACTTTTCATTTAAAAATAATTTTCTTATTTTAGATAGGCTTTTTAATGTCTTTGTTATTGTCAGTAACAAATAAGCACAGTTTAAAATAAAACACAGTGAAGGAAATAGACGTACAAATGTGTTTTGAGGCAGTGTTTCCCCAAACCCCTACCATTTTGTTTATTTCTTATGGGGAAATTAAGTTTGATTTACGTGTTTTTGAATTACGCGCCATTTTCAAGAACGCATCTACCATGTAAATCAAGAAGTGGCTGTATATATATATATATATATATATATATATATATATATATATATATATATATATATATATATATATATATATTTCATATATATAGATATATATATAAGATTAATATATCACCTAATCAAAACACAAAACATTGTTTTTCAACATTTTTTAATTAACTCTGCTGCAATTATGGTGCAATAAATAATCATTTGAAATATCAAACACTAAAAAGTACTGAACATGTTTCTCAGTGGTTATGCTCAACTTAACCAGGCTATGAGAGGTCAGAGAATACAAGTTATGGCCTCTGACCTTTCAATGAGAAAATGTTACCATTTAGGATGTGATAGGAGGTCCCTCCTTTTCATAAAATGCATGTTTCTCCTTGCTGCGTGGAGGCAAGCACACCGGTATATCATTAACTCACTGTAAGAAAGAAAGAAGGGTTGAAGTAAATGGAGTTGATGGGGGACCTTAGCCCACACCCTGCTGGTGCCTGTTCGGAACACAATATCCCTGCAACCATGAGATTAAGCTGAAGAGAAAGCGCTTTTCACAATTCACACGCCCTTTAGATTGTTTTATTAAACCATTTGAATAGGGATTTCCCATTCCGACGACAATCAGGACCCGGCCAATGCATAGTTCTCTGTTGCTATGACTTAACTTGGTCCCCGCTAATCATTGGCAAGGGTGAATTTCATATAAAATATCAGGGGCCATTGTCAGTCTAATGCGGCGTGACAGTGGCAGCACAAAGGGGGATTCATGCCCACAGCAGGTAATAAGGATGATTTGCCATACCAACCAGGCAGAGTGGAGAGGGGGGAGCCTGTCAGATGCAATCTGGCCACTTCTGCAGATCTCTGCATTCCATTCTCAGGTAGACCCAAGGCTATCCCTTTTTGTCTGGGCACTTTCTCCCCAACCCAAAGGCTTGTTTTTCACCCTGTTTTTTATTTGAAGAAATAGCAATATCCTTGATGTTTTCGTACGGTCAAGGAAGACAAAATGCCTAACCCTCAAATGTCCTAACCCACCACACCACCCAACCAGAGAAATAAACCAATCAAACCATTCTTGTTAATACAATATTGACGACTGTAACACTTCATTTGAATTAAAAATGTTGTCTGTCTACAGTTCTAACAAAAACAAAAACCACGATCTGAGGAATATAAAGCCAAAAATTTATGGAAAAAAAATCCTTGACTTAAGGAAAGAAAAAAGCAGTGTCCACTTGTATCCACTTATTGCAATTTATTCAGTATCCACTTATTTCCCTCTCCAGAGCTTAGACAAGTTAATATTAAATTAGAAATGACAAAATAAGAGGAAATGACAATTGAGAATTGTTCTAAAGAGTAGGGGTTCTGAATGCTTCCACTGTTTAAATATTTAAATTACCAACCCTGGAATTTTACTAACTTCTAAAAAAATTAACACACCTCAGAGACTCACACACACAGATATTTATTTTCCCCTCTTTGATTAAAGTGACAGCTGCGTTTATATACTCCAACATTTAAATCAATTCAGTAGACCCCACAGTGTCCTAAAACGATACAAAATTACAATTGTTCTCTCAACCTACTCACCTCATCCCACCTAATCAATGATGTCAAGTTTTAATAAACTTTTAAGATTGATATTACTATCTAATTTAACATTCCCATGACACCATCATGGTTTCACTTGAAAACAATGTGCTTTGTTAAGGAATTTTGTACAGTTGTGTACTGTGCGATGAATAGATTTTTACTTCATGTGAATTGAATCTTATGTCAACAGGAAACCAACTGCATTTGAATTGCTGACATGTATTGTCAAGAGTTGTTGTTCATCATCTCTAATATGCCCTTATCAAAAAAATATTAAAGTGTTACATCCAGGGTTTCAATATAATTTTTTTTTCTTCTGTAAAATCCTCACTCCCAGTTTGCTCAACCTTTAAAAGGCTTAATTTAACACTTTAATTATAGGTCTGTGAGTAATGTTTTTAAAATCACAGCTGCTGATGTTACAAACATTTGGTGATTCATTCTAGAATGACGTATGCTAACCTTCCATTTGTCCTTATTTAGTAAGATAGAAACATTATGTATAAAGCAATGCAAAAGGATGTGCTTGTACAATCCCATTGTTTAGCGTGTGATCTATATAACAGTTTCACTAAACCCTACCATAAAATCCTCTCTGAGCTTAATTTAATTAACTCCAAGAATACTTTATGATGACAAGGGAGCATTACTGGGGTTAATATTAGTTATGTAGCACGTACTGCATAGTACTATTAGTATTGGGTTGCTTCATTTTGTTGATAGGTTTAGCAAGAAAATAAAATGTAATAACTGATTCATGTTTAGTAAAATAAAATTATTCAAATGTCTCTTTCTTCATTTTAGCCACCAGAGAGTCATCCTTTGTCCATGCCATCGCTTCAGCAGGAGTGGCTTTCGCGGTGACAAGGTCATGTGCAGAGGGATCCGCCACCATCTGCGGTTGTGACACCCGACACAAGGGCCCCCCAGGCGAGGGATGGAAATGGGGTGGCTGCAGTGAAGATGCTGAGTTTGGGAGCATGGTTTCCCGGGAGTTTGCCGATGCAAGGGAGAACAGGCCTGACGCCCGCTCCGCCATGAATCGACACAACAACGAGGCTGGACGCACGGTAAGGAATCTACTTTAACTTAGTGTGAGTATGCTCAATCTTCCTCGTTTAATTGGCACTGTTATAAGTTGTTACGTTCTGTGTTATTTGGATGAAGCCTTATTTCATAATAATTTGTATAATTTTCAACTTGTTTAAGTGTTACAACTGACATTTGTTTTTTTGTTTTTTTGTTTTTTTACAGTCAATTATCGACCATATGCACCTGAAGTGTAAGTGTCACGGCTTGTCGGGTAGCTGTGAGGTGAAGACATGCTGGTGGTCGCAGCCGGACTTCCGAGTCATTGGGGACTACCTGAAAGACAAGTATGACAGCTCCTCGGAGATGGTGGTGGAAAAGCATCGGGAATCCAGGGGCTGGGTGGAGACCCTCAGGCCCAAGTTTGCCTTCTTCAAGCCCCCAATGGAGCGGGATCTGGTTTACTATGAGAGCTCCCCAAACTTCTGTGAACCTAACCCGGAGACGGGGTCTTTCGGCACCAGGGACCGGATCTGTAATGTAACCTCCCACGGAATCGATGGATGTGACCTTCTGTGTTGCGGTCGCGGGCACAACACGAGGACTGAGAAACGAAAAGAGAAGTGCCACTGCATCTTCCACTGGTGCTGTTACGTGAGCTGTCAAGAGTGTGTACGTGTTTATGATGTCCATACCTGCAAATAGGGTACACAAGAACAGTTTCTACCCCTACCCTTTCCTTCCCAAAAATAAGACAAAGATGGAAGTCTGAAACTGGGGTGTTTACAGATGCCTGTGTGAAAACTGGGTAAACTTTTGGTCAAAAAGAAGTCCTGAGATCATGGGAAGAAGCTTTATTTCTTCAATGCAAGCCAGTGCATGCAAAAAGGATATATGTGTGTGATGTCAATCCAAGGAAGCTTTAAGCAAAGATGATGGCTATTCGTCAAAGGTTTTGGAAGTTTCATTCATGAATTGGTATTAATCCTCAAAGGCTCTTAATTAAAGCCCAGTTGTTATCACACTTGCAAGGTAGATGGACATACACCTTCAACACAAGGGGTATTCAAGACCATGCTGACTGTTTTTCTATCAGGAACCTAGTGATTCTAACTTGACAATTTTGGTCGGACTGTTTATGAGAGAGCAGCATAATGCTCCAGGGATCTCCTAGAAAAATAAAAATATATAAGACCCTTAGCGCTGCAGGACATACTGTAAACATAGTGGATACAATTCTTGTTTTATTCAAGAAGGCAACAAACACATTGTTCCAGACACAGTACTCTTGAAAAGTCTGCAATGGACTCATGCTATCTTTTGGCATGTAGCTGTAGCAGTCTATGTAATCATAGCCAATCATGGAGAGAGGCTTTTTGTATTAATCCTGTGTAAGTTCATTCATTTGGTAATAGAGCGGAGTGGTGGGGTCAGAAGATTGATTGAAATGATTCCAAATGTTTTTTATATTGCAATTTTGGCAATTTTCTCAAGCAGATTCATAAAGTTGATTTTACAAAGCTCTTTTGATATAAAGCATAACGTTAACCAATTGCGCACGAGGATGAGGTTGCACTTTTGCATGAGAGAATATACTGTTTGAAAGAATAATTTTGTATAAATGTTTGGCTGATCTAATGAAGTTGTTGTCTCTCTTTATGCCTTTCCACAGATTAAATCAAGTTTTATTTCCTTGTGAAACAGTATTAGTAGTGATGCACTTGTGCTTGAGCATGTCAGAATTACAATGGTAAACGAACGCATAAGAACATGTACTATACGCTCACCTCAGCCTTTTGCCATTTTAAATTGTTATGCTAATTACAGCATCCACTTATGGTAAGGAGATTGTAAACATAATGGATATACAGTACAGCTTAAGTATTGTAATAGAAATATGATTAACATATCTATGTAATTACAAGTGAGCCTGTATTTAGCACTTTCCTGTTGTATATCTGAGATGTTCAACCACAAATCGAGCTGGAATCATGCCTAAAATATGGGTAAAGAACTACTAAACTTTAACAAGTATTGCAACACAAGTATATGCTATAGTGTATAATGATTATACAACACAGTTCCACCAGATGATGTTTTGGAAGGCTGTTACTTTGTAAAAACAGAAATAGAATCTGAAATAAGCACCACAGTTTGATCAGATTATAAAAAGGGATGGGACTGCATCAAATGTTACAGTTAGGGATTAAAGGGTTCTAAGCAGACATGCTCATCCAAGTCTCCTTTTACTTATATCATAGCACTGGATAGGGGATGTTGGCCGTTTGATTTTGTAGAGCAGTGTACTAGACCACAATCAGCAATGCAATAATGGAATGATAGTCATTTAACAAAACAATCACCAAAAACATATCAGAAGAAGAAATCCCATTTTAATGTAATGCCACCCATACCCACCTTTTTCACAAAGGTTCACAACCATGCCTGCTAGAAAAACAGTGGGGCACCTTCGAGTGCCTCCAGAGGCAATTGGCCTGTCAAAAATTTGACCCCCTCCCTCTTTGAATGCTGCTATCCAACCCTAGCTGTCATTATAAAATATATAAATATATATTTTCTTTCTATGAAAGAAATCATGTAGAAATAGTTTGGAAAAAATATGTGAAGTTTTGTACTAATTCACTTTTCATATATAATATGTATATGTTAACAATGTAAACATGTTGCCTGTTTGTGAGATTAAGGTGTTTGAAGCTACATTATACCTAAACACTGGAATTGTACTTAGAATTCTATTTATAAAAGCTGGTCTGTTTTAAGCTTAATGAAATTTAATGCAACCTGTATGTTAAAATACATTTCTTTTTTTTTTTATATGTAGCAAATGATTTCACAAGCACCTGGCATTTTAACTAGCAAGGAATCGTATTGTTTATTTTTTATTTTTTTCCAATTTGCATCATTAGTTTCTATAAGCATAAGTTATAGATTAGATATATCTGACCGTAAAGCAACACTTTTAATTAAAATTACTACATTAATGTTTGTAGTCTCTTTTTTAATACTTGTTTTCTCCTCTTTACAAAACTGTGCATATATTTTACTGCCTAAAATCCAAAGTTTTGTACAAACTAGTTTGTGACTTCCTTTTTTTACATTTCTAAAGTCTGATCGGTTTTTTTATGATTATTTATTTTATGAAAAATGTATATATTAGTAAGTAAGAGTATATATTTGCAGAATAAAATAACTTGTCGGGACAGTGTTGTTACTTTACCACTGTAACTGTTACCTCAATGTTTGTTTTTCACTGACATCACATTAGATATAATGTGTGTCAGCAACTGTCTGTAATAGGCTGATAGATGTTAACTTTGGAATAACAATTAAAAAAATCTTTATGCATAATCCTTGCTTTATTCTTGCTTTTTAATGTTTAAGGTCAACCCTGGTAAATGCTGTTTACCTGGGTGTTAATTTCCTGCATTTCTTCGTATGTGCGTTTTTATTTATTTATTTATTTTTTGTATATGTAATAAATAGCAAAAATGTTTTTTTATTTAAAATTGAAATTTTCCACTCATATCTGTTTATATACAGTAACTCTGTTATCATGCTTTATTTTCAGTCACTCATACATTTCTTTTGATTTTTTTTTCCACTGCAGAGTGAAAATGATGTCCTTTGCAGCCAAATAAATGACATATGAAGCGAAACCATCACAAATGAAAGTAAGACATTCCAGTAATTAACAAAATAAAAATTGAAGTGCATGACAGGTAACATTTCTAGAATTATTTCATTAGCTGTAACCACTTCCATCTTAAAAAAATACATAAATAAATAAATAAAAATCTTAGTACAGTGCATCCATTAACAATCCACTGCACTGACACATATTTCACAGTGATCCTGATAAAGTAGCACACTGGTATTGATGCAGCACACTGGAACCAGTCTGTACTGATTCTCCCAGTGGTTCATACCACGTATAGATGGCATTGCCTTTGAATATCATTTGGTAGTGGTAGACCAACCTTCTTTTTGGGATGGGAGTGGGTGGATTACTGATTGTGAGGTTTGCCCTTTGTCTGGAAGATCCATGGAAGCTTTGTAAATGCAATTGTAGCTGCTCCAATACATTCCAGTCCTTGCAAATATCTAGTCCTTATCCAAGGTGGTTCTGAGTCAGGGCATTACACCGGCAGTGCTAATCAAAGAGTCGTGAGACCCATATCCTTCAGGTCACAGCTAAAGAATTAACTATCTGTATGACATTCATTTTGGATACCTCTTCCTTAAAAAGTACCCTGGCCTACCAAAACAAATACAAATCTGTGCTGGTGTGTGGTGCTAGAGGATGGAGAATGTGTTGTCTTTTTTACCCTATGTATGTTCACTAATGAGCAGCTAACTGTCCACTCTTCAGTTATATCTACTGGACACTCGTTAATTCGACCAAGTTGGGACCAGATCATGGTCAGATAAGTGATCTGTACTAATAAGAAATCTGTATTGTACTAAAAATGTCTGGTGTTTGTTTTATGTTCTTCACACCTACATATGTATCACTCCCTGAATATAATTAATATATAATAACTCATCAAAACAGAAAACATAGTTTAAAAAGCCAGACATCCCACAAATGTCATGAGTATTTACTAACCAATGCAGAACAACTAGGTAAGATATTTGTGCTTTATTTTAATTTGTTGGTTTTTTTAGTTTTTTTGGTGACTGCCAAGACTGGTTTTGCATAGTATTGTATACCCCATGCGGTCTCAGAGGTAAGGCAGTGACAAATACTGTTCTCCTATCACCAAGCCCTTGCCGACACATTGTTTTTTCAGGCTTGGTTCCCAACAGGCAGTTGAGTGAGAGCTGGCTCTGTGCACAGCCTTAGCTGCTGCCGCGCGCTCTTACTTGCTGAATGACTTTAACAACTCTTAAGGAAAGATTTGTGACAATTATGTCAGCGAACAGAGGTTAATGTGACAGATGTACAGTTAAATAATACCTCGCTAATCCGCATCTTTATAGCAGAACAAAAGGCCAAGGGAATTCTAAATACATTACGGCAGCCCTCACTGTTTGTTTTTTCTGAATAAAAAGTGGCTTTTGATTGGTTCCAGTGACAGACAGTGCACGCACATTAGGTGCTGCCAATTTTTTTCTTTTCAACACAAGAAAGAAAGAGTAATGATTTTAAAACTGTACACTCCAGTGGTGAATCAAACGACAGGCACCGCAAATGTTTTTAAAGGAAAAGTTTTATTACATCAACTTTTGACCATAAAACTGTGCCAGCAGTTAGATTTGTGTTAAAGTAAATGTCCCTGGCTATCTGCCGGACTTGTTAAAGACGTAATTACTCTTACTTAGAATGTGTGTTACAAGAGGCCCTGCAATCTTAGCAGTAGCATTTATTTATTTTTTTTGATAACAGTCTTTACAACCTGTGGCAAAGCGTAAGCCTTGCACAATGGATATGTAGTTTATTGTATGTCTTTTTGTTAATTGTTAATATTGATTTAATTGTTTAGCTGCTGTGGCGCTCCGCTGGGGACGATTACCCGTCTGCGTGGAGCAGCAGCTGAAAGCAATCAGCTGTTCCAGCAGGCAGGTGGGCGTGTCTCAGCGGAGCGTCAGTATAAAAGCATGTTGATCGCTGTGATCGGGGCTGCTGCAAGGCCTGCCGTTTTCACGGCACCTTTTGATTTATAGTTTGGGGTATTGTGTTTTATTTTGCACTTTTTGTACGGTTTTCTGTATCTGTCCTCTGTGCGTTACCATCGCTGGTAACGTCACATGACCGCCTTTATTTTACTTTCACTTTGTTTGTTGTTAATAAATCCTGCGCGCCTGTGCCGGCGTTTCAACACCAACCTCTATCTCTCTGTATGCTTGAACAGCGGCTACCCACGTGTGACCCGTGGAAGACCCTGTCACACAACCATTGACAAACACTGCCTGTCTTATGCAATCATTCACTGGATGTATTTGTGCCTCTCTTAAATGTATAAGGTGACTGATTTTTCCAATGACACATGTAATACCCATGCTGAAGATGAGGTCTAAATTAAGGGTAGTATGTCAGTGCCATACAGTAAATAAGTTTGAAGACTCCTTTGGTAAAGGTTGCTGTATACAAGTTCACATGGTTGCCAGTTCCACCTACATCTCCCCTATTTGAATAATCTGATCATTTAAAGGGACACCTGTTCTCTGGGATCACTCCCAGCTCTTCTCATTGTCATTTCAGTGCATAAGGTGGTGACGTTTTTTAAATAAACCTTTTTCAGCAACGATTCTTATCCAAAATAATAACATTTGTATTTTTAACACTTTTCAGAAGCTTCACATTTCATATTAGTTGTTTCTTTATATTCTTTTACTTTTCGGATGTTTTCTGCCCATTCAAAGCATGGTAGCCCTAACCACACTGCACACATACCCACAGGCAATGTTAGACCTGTAAACTTCTAAATTATTCTTGAGTGTGCCTCTTACAGATCCATCAACCCCCTTTAACATTATAGAACATCTCTTTTTTTATAATAAAATCATTACTTACTGTTTCTTCTGTGGTTTCATCATTGTAGTTTAATTATTATTATTATTATTATTATTATTATTTATAATAATAATAATAATAATAATAATAATAATAATAATAGTTGCACATTTGATTAATATAGATCATTTCATGTGCATGTCTCAAGATACTTTAGAAAACCAAACCAAACTAAACAAAACATAATACAGTTATTGCTAAAACACAAGCAACATTATAATAAAAGCAAGCAATCAGTACACTAAGAAGACTGCAAGCCACACACAACACAACACAAATTGAATCTGAATGCAGAGTGCACGTAGTTAGTACCCAGTTTATGTCAGCACCTTCAGGTAGGTATAGCTGCATGGGTGCAGGCTGCTTGTTCAGCTGTAAGTTACTTACACTTACAGAATCATTCTATACATGTATATGCCATGCTTTCACTGCTTTGTTATAAGGGTACCATCACAATGGATTTGAAACCAGTATTGCACATTGATAGTTATATGGTACATTAATAAAACAATTGATTGCCATTGTGTATTTGTGCTTATCGTTAATACTGTATGTCAAAATATGAAAATGTTGCCCAGTGAACCATTTTGACAATTTTAGGAGCTTCTGAGGATGCAAAAATCCAAAAGGTTCTAGACTATGCAATCTATGGATTTGTTTTGGAACTTTTAAAGCATATTAAAAACATGTATGAAGCATGTATATGAGGACAAGGGCAAGAGTGAACTCCTGAAATGCTGTGGCATACTGGATGCTTTCAAAGGCCTGCGTATGAGTATGTTAAGATTTGTACAAGAGCAAGTCCAGACCCTTACAATAGGAGCTGCCACTCCCTCTTAGTACAGAATCATTGCATTGCCACTGTACATATTTCTTTACCAGTAAAGATCATTCTAGGAAGACTGAGCTTGGCAAACCCTCGCCAGTTAAATACTATTTGTGCCAGGCACTGCAGAACATATCCATACAATTCTTTTTTTTTTCTTTTTTCTTCAAAATGTTGATTCAATTGCATATACTACAAGATTTATGTAAGTTTACCATTGAAAAGCATGCAATGGTAGGAGTAGGGAGAAAGCAAGGATAAAGCATGTGCCTGTGTCAGTGATTAAAAAAAAGAGAAAATCGACCACCGCTAAAGACCCCTCACGCTACAATATGATGTCCCCTTAATTTTTTTTTACACTTTCTAGAAAATGTCTAAAAAAAAAAAATGTGTAAAATCATTACCCCAGAGAAAGGGATGAGTGATGAAAACTGATAATTGCTCAATAGAATTGTACTAATAATAATAATCTTTATATAATGCCTTTCATAATGGACCACCATCACAAAACACTTCACAAGATACGAGGCTAGGGTGTTTGAACTATACGTTAGCTGCAGAGTCACCCAAAAGACAGAGCACAAGGAGGTTAAATGACTTGCTAAGGGTCACACACTGAGTCAGTGGCTAAGCTGGGATGTGAACCAGAGACCTCTTGGTTACAAGGCTGTTTCTTTAACCACTGGACCACACAGCCACACAATAGTGTTTTTTTTTATGGAATGAGCAATCTATAGTCTGTAGTGATACAACTCAAGACAGGGCTCAGAGAGAGAATCATTAGTTTCATATACGCCATTCACGTTGTACAGGACATTTTGTGTTGTTGTTGAAATACCAGTAGATTAGTTCACTGTGCTATCTGGTCCTCCTAAAACAATATTAGCCAGCCTTTCCTGACACAATTGCTGACATAGTTGCACACACAGGTCTTAAAAAGCACTCATAATTATGACATTTGCAAAATATATGCTAGTGGCAGCATTGCATTGCTGTTGACAACAGCGAAGTATCTGTGTATTTTTTTTTTTTTTTTATATATTTGTATAACTACAGCTGGCCTCCCTAATATCTCCTTTTTTAATTGGTATCCAGTTTTTAGATTTAGAAAACAAGCTGAAAAATCCCTAACCACCTATTTTGGGTCCCCCTGTTCTGTCATATGAAAAGCAAGTGCAGGTAAACCGCAGTTAAAGATCAATAAATAGGTGGCTAGCTTAGCTTACCTTTACCATAAATATAAGGACAACAAGAACAGGGATGCTATGGTGCTAGATTCTTGCGCCAGGGTACCTCATATAGCACCAGTAACATTAAATTCTGGCACCAGTAGACATGTTTAATTTGTTTTTACATTTTTTCTTTTTATTCTTTTGCAAGCATAGATGATGATAGTTTCACATTGGGTCTGGACTACTCACATGACCCACATACACAAGAGAGAAGGTTTCACTGCAGAAAGTGGTGACAAACATGTCTTTCCAGTGCACTTTTACTCAACTGTAACTCTAAAACGAATTGAAGAGTGGGGGAGGGGCTTGATTAGGGCAGGAGTTGGATCATTTAAGGCAGTAGGCAATTTTCAAAGCAATTTGCACCCTTGAAGAAGTATTCCAATTGTTCATTCAGTGACAGTTAACAAAATGGTCCTGCTCCTCAAAAGGAAAGTTCACATTGGCTGTGCTGAGCAACATGCGTGGTTCAGAAGCTCAGGTTGATTCATAATATCAGGTTAGAAGCTCCACATACAAATTGAACACAGCTATGTATAAACTTTACTCAGGATGCTCCTGGAGTATTTTCCCTTTAGGCAAAAGATAAAATGAGCAAATATACACAACACTTCTGAAATATTTCCATTACCTAATCTTATGAATTGGTAATATAATAGCTTCCTTTTTTAATCTAAAGGCCAATAAACCCTAACCAAACTAACAAAAATATCTTTAAATCCTTTTTGCTACAAGGATGAATCCCCATTCTACATTTCATGGAAACCCAGGATGCCGCTATCGGCAGCTTACAACAATAACAAAACAGTGGTCTGTTAGTGATGTTAAGTTTCTGTGTATATACTCCTGGAGTTGCAAATGTTCCTGGAACCTTTTTGGCTAACAAATGGATAACCTGCTCCTCGTACCTGCCACAAAGGAAGTTGATTTATAATGTGGTGGGAGCATATATGTGTTTCACATTAAAATGAAAAGGGGCTTCTGACAATGTTGATATGCTAATGAGATATAAGGAAGTGTGTTTTCAAACTTTCATCGTAGCCCCTTCAATATTTGCCAAATGACGAATGGATGAACAAAAGAATGAATGAAAAATTGCTTCCCAGCAAGGCCAGCTGCAAAGTGGAGACAGGGTTCCGGTGGCCTGATGAACCCAGCCACAAACAGGTTTAAAAATTAGTAGTATATTTAGATCAAAATCTAGATGGCATTGCAGGTTAATGGATAAGTCTCCTTTCAGAGAAAGACATTTTCTTGAAGAGCCTTCTTATTGTAAACACCAACTGCTTCGCATCCTGCTGCATCAGACCAATAAAAACACAGAAAGCAGTCTGAGCTTGCTCCTTGGGAGTTGCACTTTAACAAGAGTTCAGCAGCATGGCTGACATCATATTTATTGTTGAAAGCTCCACCACAAGTACAAACTTGAAGGAAACCATTTAGATTGTTGCTATGATACATCAACCAAATCCCATCAAAACACATTTCATTGTAGTCAGTGAAGAATGTGATATTGTAATTTAATAACTGGCAATGCATGTGAGACTGTCATTGTGGGAATTAGCAGCATAACAACAAACACTTCAAAAAAAAAAAAAAAAACTAAGAAATTTACCCTCGGTAAGAGGCTGAAAAGAGAGAATGAAACTTTCAGATCCCCCTCAAATAAATGAAGGATATACCAGAAACAGTAGTGCAGTTAAAAAAGCAGCATTTTTTATTAACAAACCAAACAAACATGTATAAAATGTCAGACAGAATCTTCTTTACTAGCTAACAAGAGTGTATTAATACTCATTGAATACAGCCAAGAATTTAGACTGTATCCCAGCTGGGAACCCCCCTCTGACCAAATGCCGATCAGGTAAACTTTTTAAAAGATAAAGAAAGATTAACAAACAACAAAAACAAACTGAACCTAAAAAGTAAACAAAACTCAAAAACTAACCAAAGCCAAAGCAAACCAAACTGCAATTCTATTAACGAATACCATGAAATACCAAATTAATTATAACATGTACACAAACTCAGTTTAAGTGCCAATTTATCCTGTTAGGTAGTGCAGCCAGAGGAAAAAAGCTTCACTTCTCTATAACTACAGTATAAACAAAAGTGTATTCCAATAGCTTTGGTAAGGTGTCACAGAGAAAGAATGAATCTTGGTTATAAATCTCCCTCCCTCCCTATGAGGCTGCTGCATAAAGGGAACAGAGTGTCCCCGACTGGATGGTCTGATGATTCATTCCAAGGGTTAGGTGGAACTCGGCCATCTAGAAAGTTGATCCCAAACAGTGTATACAGAGGGTTTGCATAGAGTAACAGGTTCCTCGTGTGGGACATTCTTTTTATTGGGACTAGCGGGTAACAGGCAGTGTTATGTGATGCACTGCCGTTACAGATTCTGTTCCCTGTCGGTGAGATGAGATTAAAAGCTTTGTAACCACTAATGCATTGTGGTTAAGACACCTGCTAATAAGAACCTGATTTAATTTGCTCAACGTTACTACAGTAACAATTTGAACCAATTTCAAATACATGGTCAACTGGGAATTGATAATCCATACGGCTGTGATGTTTACAGTTTTAGCTGTTTTCTGTACTTTTACCCTGCACTAAAATCCAATGATATTATATGGACCATTATAGGTTCCTGATGTGATTGTTAGCTTGTTTCAATTAAAAAAAAAAGCTCACAGGATGTATTGATTGACACTTGAAAACAGCCAATAACTGGGCTCAATTCACTGATTGGCAGACACGGGCATCCGGGACGGGTTAAGTGTGAGCTACAGATCTCAACTGGTAGTACCGTCAGGCAGTCAAATTAGACCTAAATTGTGTTCAAAATCAATTAAAAAGTGCTATATTCATTATTGCAGCAGATCGTGTAAAGTAATTCGGGAGCCAAATATATACCAAGTATTAGCATGAGCAGAAAATACATTAAAAGCACCACATGATAAAAAAATAAATAAATAAATATGTGAGTAACAAACTCTGTGGAGGTGGAGAGAGCTAAATATGGACAGGTATTTACACCGCAGAGAGAGGGAATGAAGACAAACAGCTTTTCAGAATAGTTTGTTAGTTAATGTTGCAGGCAATGACATTTAAAATCAGAACAGTTTTTTTTTTTTTTTTTTTTTAAATAATAACAATAACAGAAATGCAACAATCAGAGCGATCCTCCGGATTTCAGTTTATTTTTCTTTTAGCGTTTCTACTTTGTTAGTCACATGCTTTTGTTAACTTCAGGGCTTTACATGTTTATATTTTGACATTTTTAAATACATGTTCATACTTTGTTACACTACTGTGAAATTTAAGATTTAAATAGTTGAAACTGTGAAATTTACAAAAATGTACCGTGAATTTGGTAGGGTCCTACTTATTATATATCAACTAATAATGAACAGAAAAAAAGACATAATGTATATTAACATGTTTATTAGCTGGTTGTTAGCAGTTA
The DNA here is from genome assembly GCF_017654505.1 of Polyodon spathula. Lineage (NCBI taxonomy): Eukaryota > Metazoa > Chordata > Actinopteri > Acipenseriformes > Polyodontidae > Polyodon > Polyodon spathula. The sequence continues at coordinate 21,122,605 of NC_054536.1, forward strand.
ATAGGCAGCCCTTAAAATAAAGCAGGGCCATTTCGTTTTTTGCAACAAAAAAAAAAAAAAACATAGCCAGTTGTTGAAACCTGTACTAATTATCAGGGCTTGTAATAACTGTGTTTTTCAAATGATCATTGGTAGAGTAAATGGGGAGAAACCATTTACACATTTCAAATAGTTCAAAGGATAGTCATTTTGTTAAACCAGTATGAACATGACCAATGTCCAAAACTTTTCATTAGAAGTTTAAGTTGTGTTTGAAACATACAAACTTCTGAAATAAAAGAGCTTCCCTCATGTGTTAATATGATCAAACTGTTTTAATGCAAAATATCCAATAAACATCTTTATATGTTTATGAAACTGATATTCTTTAGGCACATATTGGAGATGTTGAAATAATGCTCTGTGTTGGTTCTTGCTAGTTTCAGAAGATGTTTTAAAAATTGTTTCTCTTTGAAGCTAAACTTGGGGCATGCTGTTCAAGCCAAACTAAAACTGGGCTAAATGTTGAATTTACAAAAGTCTGGCTTGGCTTGTTTTCAGCTCACTGTCCCATCATTGGTTGTCCTTTTCACTGCCTAAACAATAATGGTTCTTTACTTAAACCAATAGTTACTACTCTCAAAGTTGCAATGATCTTTGCTCTCAAATTAATGGCAATCGTTTAGTGTTAGAGCTGTTTCTGGAATGACCAATAACTCTGTTAAAACATATACTGTACCACAAAATATACTGTACAATATTTTGTTCACTTATGACATATACTAGTACTATACATCACAAAAATTAACATTAAAAAGTTTTGTCAATGTTAATCTTTAGAATTCAGTTGTTGTGTTCCATGCACGGGTTGGCTACTCTAGAATTTTGACAATTCATTAACCTACTGAACCGGACGTAGCACAGTTCGCAAGAGGTGATAAAAGCATGCTATGTTACACAAGGGATCTGGAACTTCAGTCAATAAGAGAGATACAAATAGAAGAGAATCCTGCTGGAGAAAAGAAAGAAAAGAAATACACACACACCTCTGCTCATTACATTCAGTGGGACTCAATTTAGAACTTGATTTCAAACTGTTCTTTGTGCTTGACTGACTGAGCTTCCCCTATCCCCAACACACACACACACACATGCACACACACGCACACAACACACACACACACACACACACACACACACACACACACACACACGCACACCTCTGTGCTCATCACATTCAGTGGGACTCAATTTAGAACTTGATTTCAAACTGTTCTTTGTGCTTGATTGACTGAGCTTCCCCTATCCCCAACACACACACACGCACACAACACACACACACACACACACACACACACACACACACACACACACACACACACACACACCGTGGTGTGTGCGTTTTTGTTTTTGTGGGTGTGGTGTTTTTTGTGTTGTTTGTTTGTGTGTGTTCGTTGGTGTTGTATCTATATCTAGTTCAGTTGTGTTGCTTTTTTAAGATTTTAGTGCACTGGGCAATCATCCAGGAATGCCTGTGTCTTACATTATCATGTTAAAAAAAAAACCTTATGTTTTCAGTGGAGGATAATAAATGATATCGATCGATCAAATCTACTCCTTATGCCAGTTGCTATTTGACCACTATTTATAGGATGGCATAAGTAGAAGTGAATTGACCAAGGCAGAAATTTTAACCAGGTAAATACTAGGGGTTCCTGAAAATGAGTGTGTTTCTGGTATTTTTTAATAAGAGATTCAGGGTTTGCTCTGGATCCCCCTTGGGTCTTCTCTTGGCTATAATAGTTATACAATTTTGAAAGCATGAACCACAAGGAAACTCAATAGGTCTGTTCCTAACAGCCTGAATGCCTGCTGCAACTTCAGTGGGCAAACTAATATTGTGTCTCACAATCCTATTGATGTTATGTTGAGCTTTCCATCAATGCTTTACCCATGGTTATAACGTTATTATAAACTTACTATAGTTCACCAAGGTTTGCCATGTTTTATAATATACTTTACCCTACCTCCCTCAGGTATTTACAGTTGTAATCTATACTTTACTATGCTCTCGCTATATTGTATTACACTTTGCACTTTGATTTTACTATGGAAACATTTGTAAAGGTATCTCTGCATGTTTTGTTTGAAAGATACATATTTGAATGTAAATGGGAAAGACCGAAAGTATATTACCCAGTACAAGTAAATAAATGGTGCTGATCATGATACATAATACATGATTTAGACTTAGATATTTTTGGGATCTTTAATAATAATAATAATAGTAATAATAATAATAATTATTATTATTATTATTATTATTATTATTATTATTATTATTATTATTATTATTATTATTATTATTATTATTTACATTTATTTCTTTATTTGTTCTTTTGGTTCAAATGGCTTTAGCGCAACTGTAACTTGAAAGTCTGCCTATGTAAGGGTTAAATGCAGATGCACCTGTAGACCTGTTATAAATAAAAATAACAAGGGAAGTGAAGCCTAGGAGAAGCCTGCACAATATTAGGGTGTAATCTGTATTAGCTCTCAAAACAGGCCAGGAAAAATGGAGTGCCCCTGAAAAGATATAATATTATTTTTGCACGGAGGTCATTATTATGCCATTCCAAATTGTTCACCCCTGCTGGTTGTAGAAATTTACGAAGAGCATACAAACCCTCCAGAGGGAGGAACACTTGCAAAAAAAAGAGAGAGAAAAAGTTTTTAAAAAGAGGCAGAGATTAAAATCATTTAAAAAAAGTGGTATTTTGTGGTAAGCTAAATATTATGTTGTTTCCATTGAAAGGGTTAAGAAAACAAAGAAAGAGTTGACAATTTCACCCTTATTGGAAGCTGGGAATGGTCCACCAAAGGCACAATGCTATCATTATTAACCCTGGCTCCATTCTTACTGGGTTTTCCACAAAATCTTTAATAATTTGATTCTTTTCAGCCCCAGTGGCCAGCTGAGCTCTTTAAGAAACAGTAACAAAAAAAAAAAAATACTGAGAGGAAAAAAAAAAATTCTACTGAGAGAGAAGCTTGGCATGGAGCTGAGTTGAAGCCGATTAGGTCTGTACTGAATAGAACCGGGCAGGGCCTAGTGCGATGGCTCAGCCTGCAGTCCCCATTTCTCATTCATTCCAGCACAATATCACCAGAGGCCAGGCCTCAACACTAAATTACACTATTATCAAAAATAGATTGATATACACCCCCTTATGTGTGGAATTTCTAAACAAATGTTTTGATACTGTCTCCATTCATGTTATTTCTTTTTTATTATTATTATTACGGTCAGCATTCATATTAGGAAATATCGTCTCTTAACTGAGCCACACACAAATTGCCAACAAGTGCGTACATAATTTCGTCCAGATTCCTGGGTGGTTTAGCAAGACCTCAACAGAGCTTAACAAGACTATCTATTTTCCCCCTGCAGATGCTGAGCAATAGAACATCTATTTTGATGGATTTCATTAGCTTCACCTTTTTTGTTTTGCTTGCATTTAAAGGGGGTTCCTTGTTTTATCCATTGTGCTTCCTTCTACAGCAAATATTTCATTTTATTCTTACACAGCCTAGTTAATAGAGCTGAATGCTGGTAGCCGGGACTGTGTTAATAATTTACCCTAGCAAATAAAACCCTTTCAAATAGCTTCAGTTATATTTAAATAAAATGTAAAATGTTTTTTTTTTTTTTTTTCATAGAGGGCTTATAAAGTTTCTTTTACTTTTTCTTAAGTTATGGAACATTTCTGTGAATCTATTAAGACTACTGTACTGTTCCCCCTCCCAAAAAAAATTAAATAATAAAAAATGCTAGGTCAGGATGCCCTACACATGAACCCTGTGATGCCTCTTCTTTAGGATCCAACTTAAGACATAACAATTTGTGCATATGCTGTTTTGTGTATTGAGGATGGGGCTGGGTTATCCGTATAATCAGATCCAATGCAGCACCTGCACCCACCTCTAACTGCCAAAAAAAAAATCACAGGATGGAGAGAAACTGAACCCCTCCATTGACATGTCTATAACTCGAGGAAATTGTATCTGATTTGAAACTTGAGCATTTAACTACTGTCACCAGCGTGAAACCTACCTTGTTATCAGGTTGTTGAGAGAGGAGGCTTGGAGGGCTTGAAAAAGGGGAGCTGGTGTCTTAAGTGTGAGAACTTTAACACTGTGAAGCTCATTCGGCAACACCCAATAACCATATAAAAGAGAAACAATAGGCTAATTGTAGTCAATCCCTATTGCCTTCTTTGTCCCTTGCATTCTCTGCTGAGGCCCTTCGTTTGGAAAAAAAAGAAAGTGGCCTAAGTGTCTTATGAAGAGAACCTAGATGCTTTTGAATGGTAAGGTCTCTAGTCTCCTCAGCCAACAGCTTAGTTAACAAGAGGAACAAATAGTTTAAAAAAGTAATTATTTAGTACAAACACGGCTGCCATTTCACTTTTTCAGCTGCCTTTGATGTTCACGTACCTTTTTAAAACGGTTTATATGGTTTATGCTTTAGTGCTTTTAAAATGTGGAATTGTTCTGTAGAGGCTACTATAATTTTGTGTTGTTGCCTTGTTTGCTTTTTTTGTATTTTATATTGAAAACATATACACTAGAATATTATTGTAAATATCGGATTCTGCCAAGTCAACGCCCAGGGAAGAGTTGAATAAAAAAAAAAAACAGAGTCGTATTTATTTATTTTTTATTAATTTAGTCGTCTCCAATTTTTTACCCCAGTTTTCTCCCCAATTTAGTGTGCCCAATTATTATCTGTACCCTTGGCTCACTGCTCGCAACCCCCCCTGCTTTCTCAGGGAATGAAGGCTGGAGCATGGTCCTCTGAAACGTGCTCCTGCCAATCTATCATTTTACACACTGAGGATCCACAGTGAGGCCACCAGACCTAAAGCACCGGAGGACAACACAGATCTGGCAGCTCTGCTGCAGAACCACAGGCACCCTATTGGCCGCAAGGGTCGCTGATGCGTGGTGAGCCATGGATATATATATATACAGTGCCTATAGAAAGTCTACACCCCCTTGAACTTTTTTCACATTTGTCAGTGCCTGCATTTAATGCCTGCATTTTTCCACTTATCTACACACCATACTCCACACTGTTAAGGGGAAAAAAGTTTTTTTTATTGAAAAAAATATTATATATTAAAAATATAAAACTGAAAGATCATAACTGGATAAGTGTCCACCCCCTTGGGGTTTTATACTTGGTGGAAGCACCTTTGGCAGCAATTACAGTTGTGAGTCTGTTGGGATAGGTCTCTACCAACTTTGTACACCTAGATTTGACAATATTTGACCATTCTTCTTTACAAAACTGTCCAAGCTCTGTCAAGTTGCTTAGGGATCGTTGATGGACAGCAATCTTCAAGTCATGCCACAATTTTTTGATTGGATTTAGGTTGGGGCTCTGACTGGGCCACTCAAGGATATTTACCATTTTTTTCCTTAGTCACTCCAGTGTAGCTTTGGCTGTGTTCTTTGGGTCATTGTCATGCTGAAAGGTGAACTTCCATCCCAGTTTCAGCTTCCTTGCAGAGGGCAGCAGGTTTTCCTCAAGGACTTGTCTGTACTTTGCTCCATTAATTTTCCCTTCTATCCTGATAAGTGCCCTAGTCCCTGCCAATGAGAAACATCCCCATAACATGGTGCTGCCACCAACATACTTCACAGTAGGGATGGTGTTCTTTGGGTCATGTGCTGTGTTGGGTTTTCTTGAGTAATGGCTTCTTTCTTGCCACCATACCATACAGGCCAGATTTGTGGAGTGCTTGGGATATTGTTGTCACATGCACACTTTGACCAGTCTTGGCCTCTTGGTATCCTCTCTGATCAATCTCCTTCTTGCTCGATCATCCAGTTTGGAGGGACGGCCTGATCTAGGCAGGGTCTTGGTGGTGCTATACACCTTCCACTTCTTAATAATCATCTTAACTGTGCTCCAAGTGATATTCAAGGCCTTTGATATTTTTTTATACCCATCCCCTGATCTGTACCTTTCAACAACTTTGTCCCAGAGTTCTTTTGAAAGCGCCTTGGTGCTCATGGTTGAGTCTTTGCTTTGAAATGCAGCACCCAGCAGAAGGAACCTACAGGAACTGCTGAATTTATCCTGAAATCATGTGAATCACTACAGTTTAACACAGGTGGAGGCCACTTAACTTGGTGTGTGATTTTGAAGGCGATTGTTTACACATGAGTTAATTTAGGATTGTTATTACAAAGGAGGTGGACACTTATCCAACCAAGCTATTTCAGTTTTTATTTTTAATTAATTTTCTACAAATTTATCTGGAATATTTTTTTCACTTGGAAGTTGTGGGTTAGGATGTGTAGATAAATGAAAAAAAATTTTTTTAATGCATTTTAATTCCAGGCTTTAAGGCAACAAAAGGTGAAAATTTTGAAAGGGGGTGTAGACTCTCTATAGGTACTATATATATATATATATATATATATATATATATATATATATATATATGGATTGCAATGTAACAACAGGAAAATGTAATCAATCAGACTACGGAGTCTGTATCATCTGATCTGGAACCACGAACTCCACATCTTTGTCATCTGAACCTTCATCACTGATGATGTAAGCAGTTGTCTGATGCATTAATGCACAGAGCAACTACTTCTAGGCAGTTTTTTCTATTGACGTGAGCCGCGGTGTTTCCAGGGCATTGTTCTCAGGTATTATTTGTGCATAGTTATTAAAAAACAAAAATTAATAGTGACAATTTTACTTTCAGCTAAAAATTGGAGGGGTGGTTGTTCAAACAGGGGTGTTGACTCGGCAGAATCTGGTACTTCATAGAAAAAAAATCCATGTTACTTATTTTAACAAATACATTTGGCATTACAGCAGTCACACAGAGTTCTGTCATTCTTTCTGTTGTGTTGTGGCATGTGCAATACATTTAAATGTGCTTTATGTGAAAGTATAAAGACTGCATTATGCCTTTATGGAAAAAAATTATAATAATTTGAAGCTGTGTGTTAAATATCTTATCCTCTTCTCTTCTCTTGTTTATTACATTGATTGGGGATATGCAAGTTTTACAAGAACCCCACTTCAGAACACTACTTTATTCCCAGTAGCATATCACTGCCTTTATTAAAGGTCAATTTTGAGTGCATCACATAAATTTGACACAGGAAGTAATCGTGAACAGGAGGAGCAGCAATGTTGCCTGTGCTAAAAATAAGTAAGAAAATTGATTTAAAAGCTTTGGTTATCATTCATGTACTGTCATTTCCTTGTCCAAAACTAACCACAGCGGCTATGATTAAAAATGCATCTTCAAACTGCAGGGACTAAATTCTTTTGGTAAAGATTTGTAGTTAGTTTGTTATAGGTATCTGTAAATGGTTAGCCTGGCCAGTGTATGCATTCACATTTAGAAAAGATAGTTACATATTCTTTGATGTTACAAAGGCTTACTAACATAGGATAACATTAATTATCTATATTTAGATGTGCAAACTGTGTGAAAATGTGGTCAGAAAGCTTATCTTCTTTAGTAGCTATGTTCTCAGCAAGAATATCACCCGCAAATCCCTCGCGGCTCCATTTGTCTATGTTATCATTTGCAGTATGTTTAACTTTTTGAACCACAATAAAACAAAAATCGAAGTTTTCGGTTTAAACCTAATAACATCCTTTGCTTTGGGAGGGTAATTAGAAAAACGTGGTGTGATGCAATATTCCTGTAGTTCAACTTATGCTTGATCTCTCAGCCCAGCTAGTTTTGTGTGATTGAAGTACACAAGTACATGTCATTGGGAAACTCAAGTCTTTGTTCTTGTACTTTGATGTTTCTTTTTTGATTGCTGATATCTTTGATATCAAAGCTTTCAAATAATGTTGTTCCATATATAGAAAATGTATGATTATCAATAATCCAGTCATTAAAGTGGACTGTTAACGTAAGAAGATGCGGTATCGAGAAGCTTAGTTTTATTTTATTTTTAATAAACTGTAATGGATCTCTGACACTGACAGCAGCATAAAACATGCTCGACAATGGAGCTTGTTCTGTAGTTGGATGGACTTTTGTCTTTGAATCATAAGGTTTGTTGTTGTGTCCACGTTAGATGCTAATGTAATAATTCAGGACCTTGGGCCTCATTTTCCACTGTTCTAAAATTGTTTGATAATTTAATACATTTAGTGTGGATGGTACAATTTCACTGTCATTTGGCCACAGAGGAAAATATAGGCCCTTGAATTATACAATATAAGTTGTTTGGTTTACAGCAGTGTTGTACTCGAGTCACAAAAATTGTGACATTAATCGAGTTGAGTCACGGAGTGGGGGGGGGGGGGGGGGGGTAATGACCCAAGAGTTTGCTCACAGAGTTTGCTTCAGTCGAGTCGAGTCACCTATCTGGCTCGAGTAAATTCGAGTCATTAGTTCTGACAGTTGGAGACAGTTTGATTTAATCACATTCATTTTACAGGAGATTAGCAGCCTACAAGTAAAAAGAAAAGAAAATTTAAATTAAAAATACAAAATTGAGATGCACAATAATGTTGCCATACTACTTACCCCGCTGATGTTCACCATTAAAGGTCCACGGGTTTCTGCCTTGTGTTTTGTCTCTCCATTTCAGTGAATTCACGATTCCTAAGCCTATTTAAGAGCAGATTTTGTTATTGACTATACAGAGGCCCTTTTACCTATGCACAATTGAGTTGATGTACAGTAATGGATACCACAAAACAAAATAATGCTTTTAACCATTTATTTATTGAGTGTTTTTCACTTTTTCTCAACAGTGAAACTCTCTGATAGTTTTTTTTCAGCCATATGACAGGACATTTTGCAGCATTTAATTTGATATTTGATATAGATATCTTGCTTCTAGGCCTTAAAACATAGCAGCTACAAAGGGAAGCAGTTCAAGTAATGAAATTGAGACAAAATCCGAGTTTTAAAACCATTGCATACTTGTACGTACATGCTGCAGTTCAAAATCAATAAACTCAGCTTAATTTGCTTAATATTGCAGAAAGAAATGTATCTTGAAAGGCTAAGAGTTTAGCAGAATAATGCATGTTACAAAATAAATAATTTCCGTTATCTTCAGATAAGAAAGGGCTGTTGACTGATACACTTAAAAAGAAATTGTGAAAATATTTCACACAGAACACCTCACACCATAAATTCTTTAACCACCTATACTTAGCATAATAAAAACCCAGTTGTTTGTCTAAATTTGTTTTAATGCTATTGCAGTTCTTTTTCAAATCCTCCCTATCTAACTTTAATACAGTATAGCTTTAAGTCCCACGAACAAGCCTCAGTTTCTAACTGAAATCTTGTTTTAAATCTCCCAAGCGGATTCTTCAGTATAAATGTAGAATTTGCTGAATTCAGAACAAATTCATGATAGATACAAGTCTGGAAGGAGGGACATTGCCCAGCTGTACTGGAAAACTTGTTCCTGTTTTTTTTGTCGTAGTAGGTTTTTTTTTTTTTTTTTTTTTTTTAAATGGGAAAGGGGTGAGGTCGATATGTATTGAGTAAACATTTTCAGTATTTTTCCAGTGTTTATTGACTATACACCGATTATGATATTTTTTGGTATCAGGGGTGTTTTATCATTTTCTTTATCTATTAAAGCAAAAATTAGAAGCCCTAGTTATAACAATAATTTTTTTAAAAAAATCATAAAAGACAAGTGCATTAACTTGCCAGTCCTACTATGTTTATGTTACATGTTACTCTTCCTATAATGACTGGGCTCAGGTCACCCTTATAAACTGATACGAGACAGCAAATGTTGATGTGTCCAAGGTGTTTTGATTTGAAGTTCTACACTTCTATATTTCTTTTTTCCTTTCTTTCTGCTTAGTGAAAGTTGTAAAACTCAGGTGACAAAAGTTAACCCCAGGCCACGCTACAGTGGTTAGATGATAATAAAAACCTAGGCATCCCAGTTATGAAAGATGGGGATGAAACAAAAAGGGGTTTTAGTGGGATCTTTTTTGAAGTCTGTGTTTGTATTGTTCAGGTGAACAATGGAATTTTGACATCTTACTTCTTTTGGAGTGTATTAGTCAGGAAGAGTGGGAGGGGGGTGAGGGGGCAGTACTTTCCCCTGGGGGCAACAGCTAACACACTAGTGCCAATGACTTGAGTAATAGAGCAAGTGAGGAGGCCATGACAGCAGCACAGAGATATTCTTTTTATCTTGCCGACATGAAAGCTGCTCAGGCAACATCAAAAAAAAAAAAAAAAAAAAAAAAAATGTATTGCATATAATACTGTTATTATATGTTTAAAAATAGAATTATGTCTTTTGTTTCCTCGTTCATTTCTAATTGCCATTGTAATCTGTCTAGTGCCACAGTTCTGTCAATTCACTGCCAACATTTTTGCTATTAAAATTTAAAAAATAAGTCTAGGTTGAGAAGTGTGTTATTGCGTCACCCTTTCTACGTTCAAAGGCTGGATTTGTTTACAGACTTGATCACAAGTTAAAATAATTTAATAGTGAAAATATACAATAGATATTAGCACACATTGCTAATTTAAAGTATGGCACTTTGCAGTCCCTGCCCAAGTCTGACTGGCACCAGTATTTTGTTCAGGTCAGTCATAACATGCTTTGACTGAGTTCGCTGGTGATCTTACACAGGCCAGCTCAATGGTTTCCCTTGACTAAATTAATTATAAAAATAATAATAACATTTTCTAACTGGTCTTAGTAGTACATGTCTTCTCTCTGTACAGCTGGTACACTACAGTGTAACCGTTAACCTGACCCCTGTAACACTGTACCACAAGTGGCTGTAAAATACCACATTTGTTCTGTATGTTGTTTCTTACTGATGTTTACACTCTGCTGTACAAACTGAACTTGGAGCGAAGAAATGTCTGAGTGCTCTTTTGAGGCCACATGAGTTTTTTAGAGTTTGTGATGGATATGTGATGGGTTTGTGATGGACTGATAAAACAACAAAAAAAACAAAACACTAACAATGTAAAGTAAACAACAGTTAATATTTCATACCCATATCAAGCTGCCCTTTAAGTTGGTGTTTTTTTATTTTTTTTCTTTTTTATCTCATTACAGTACCTACTTGGTAAACATGAGTGCATGTTAGTGTTTTTTCAGTTATTAATGTTTATGACATTTTCATGGATATGCTCACTAGTCTTAATAAACAGGACTTGTTAGCAGTACCAGCTTTAGATTCCAAAATCTATCATGCTTACCTGGAATGTATTGGCCACTCCTTTACTGCATAAGAACACTTACATGGTACTACATATGTATACAGTATGAGCACTTGAAATAGAAGACAATACGTAAGATCGAGAAATAACAGAAATGCATAGTTCACTTTGAAAGGACCCTTCAGCCAGGCTGTTACATACAGGCATGCCACTCTGGTTTAGCCTTGTATTATACCAGTGCTGGTAAATGAAACTCTTATAATCCCTGTAATAAGGTGAGAGGTCAAAGAGTTGTAGGGGTTCAGAGATCTTGTATCCCCACCCACATCGGTGCTAAGCTGCTGTGTGTTAAAACTGGATTCAAACTCAGCCCTAAATAGGAGCACAAAGCTCTCCTTATTGTCCGAGGGGCAGTTTTGACACCAAGCTCCACACAAGTAAAAGGCAGCAGCCATTGTAGAATGTTGCCCCCGGAAAGTTACAGGAATGAAGGCAATGACTCTGCTTTCTGATCTCCTGAGAAGTTCTTTCATTTTCCTTTGTTCTTTTTCCTTCCCTGGCCTCTTACCTTGTTTGTATGAGAAGGGTTTGTCGTGGTTCAAACAATATTTCATATCTAAATGTTCCTGCTATTATATAGTCCGCAATGCTATTTGTGGGGAAACGTGTTAGCGTTGGTGGTTTGCTCTGAAACTATGCTTCCCCACCACACCTTCCCTCAATCAGCCTTGAGGAGTAATTTCAGAAGCAACTCAGGAAATAACAAACTAAGCAAATCATATAAAACACAATGTATAGGATGTTAGACAAATATAGAGCAGTTAGAAGAAATATGGAGCATATCTTTAAAGAGTAAGTAGCAGGGTTCAGAAAAATATAGCGCTACACATTTTGAACAGAGCTTTGAAACAGACTTTAAAGTGTAAAAAGTTGTCAGGTTGTTAACAATGAAACAAAAAATGACAGGTACGTTATTTAAACAACTGTAGGGGGTGGGTCGTCAGTCGACATTTCCAGGTGAGCAGGACATGTGTGAGTGGGGGGGGGGGGGGGGGGGGCATGGTCGAGAGATCAGACACCTTTTGACCTTACCTTAATCTCATACAAATCCATTTACATTAATGGAATGCTTCCCGCCTGATAGGCCAGGTCAGCCTAAAGGTGACCCTCAGTGTCGTCCATGAATGCTGCCATGTGGATTAGTGGTAGAATCAGGAATCTATAGTGTTAAGCATTTTTGGCCAGGGTTGGATGGAACCAAAAAGCCCTGACCAAAATTTACGTGTGATAAGAGATCTGAAATATAAGAGCAGCAAAAAAATATTTCTGTAAATTGCTCAGTGGTTTTTGTGACAATAGTCATAATTTGAGCCCACCTGATGATACATCCCTGCACTAGCATTGATAATGGAGTTGACTCTTTTGGTACTGGTCAGTAATAGAAATTGCATAAAGCACTTTGGGGTATTTGTTGTGAAAAGGACTGCATAGATTAAAGTTGTATTGTTTTGTACAATCAAGGTGGGGATTTATTACTTCATGCTGGTTGTTCAGCAGCCAGGTCATAGGTTCAAATCTAGCTAGGGGCTAAACCTAGTTACACTCTACCAGCATTGAGTGTTCGGGGATGTTGACTTACTGAAAGTGTCTTTGATTGGAAAAGTTCAAATGTAGATACTACTGAATACAGATTTAGTTTAGAGAGTGCTCCACTCTCAGCTGACTATACGAGCAGTGCCTAGGCAATGCATTATTATCTCTCCACTGGCATGAAATCACTCCACAAATTGCTCCATATATATATGGAGAACTGCTTATCCAGTTGTCATGAAACCTTTCATAACATTATTTAGCATATGCTATTGAGAATATTAGATCCTGGTGATATATGGGAGTGTCTATCTGTTTGTACATCTGTTCATCAGCATATCACACTTACATATTTGCATGTAGCTGGATTACTGCTTATCCAATTGTCATGAAACTTGGTATTAACATTACTTGGCATATGTTACTGAGAATATAAGAATCTGTAGGTGTCAGTCTGTCTGTATATCCATACATCTGTATGTCACACATATATTTCTGCATACATCTCAAGAACTGCCTATCAGAATGAACATTTTATATCATGTGTTTTTGACTCTGGGAATATGATTCTGGGCATAGGTATATTATATATAATATATATATATATATATATATATATATGTGTGTGTGTGGTTATATATAAAAAAAATATGTGTGGTGTGTATCTAAAATAATGTACACGACACACCACCCACCACACACACCCACAATTGTCTAACAAGTTCGGGCCATCTTAGTTTTAGTTTTACTGAAATTTTTGCATAAAATATATCTGGAGTATCATTAATCAAATTGTGATTAAGAATTTAATTGATTATTCTTATTCTACACTATTCTGTACCCATTGTTGATATATGTCATGGTCAATAACTTTCTCAGCATACTGATATCTCTATATTTGAATTTGCAACCTTGGCAGGAGATGTATGTTACTGAGATCCTTGTTACAAAAGTCCTCAAACTAATTCTGTGTGTATATTTATAGAAAATACAGGCAAATCAAATATGGGTTGTGGTTTCTAATAAATATCAATACTTCTAATATAATTAAAATATACAAAACATAAACATCTGAGGGCACAATGTATCTTTGATGGAATGGTTTGAAAATGTAAAATAAAACAGGTATATGATTGAAGAGATTCAAATTAATTTTTCTGCAAAATAAACAATTATACTGGATGATTTTCAAATTACAGCTTTACGGAGAGAATCATAGACTCCAGCTGTGAATCTGAAAGCAATATTTAAAAGTATGTGGTGTTTATCATCTGGAAATAATCGCATACTGTAACTGCAGTTTTGGAAGTCATATTAGGTCAGAAGTCAAGGTCAAGGAGGTCCACTGCCACATTTTCAGCTATTTTTTAAATTTAACAAATATAGTGTAACACATATAATGCTTTTTATACAGAAATATCTCAAATCATTGTACAGTACATAGTAAAAAAAAAAAAATCAAACCACAATATATTTGTAAAACATACTACTCATCTACCACAATCATACCATTTAAATAACAAGAAAAAGCCCTCTGTCCCATAGTGATTCTGTTGACCCTAACAAAAACCAGTAGCACCGCATTCTGTGATCTCAGAGTGCGGTTTGGAAGATACAGGGTCAGTAACTTCTGCAAATAATTGGGTCTATTCAGTAATTCTATCCTTCACAGGGAGCCAGTGCAAGTAAGCCAAAACACGGACAATGTGTTCACTTTTCCTGATTTTAGTCACAATTCTAGCTGCAGTATTTTGAACAAGCTGTAAGCTTACCAAATGTGGAGATACTATCTCAAAGCGGGTGTGGTCAGTATCACGGATAAGGTTAAATCATGTGGCACTTAAATGGCTGTGTTTTACTTGCCAACAATGGCATCAAACTTCACTGAGACACTTTTGCTGCACACATTTAAAACAAAAAAAACCATTGTGGTCAAGTCTCCTATAATCTCTGAACGGATCCTGGTAACACTTTTAAAAAAAGGTACTGCCACATTTTGCCCATAACAGAGAGGACCTCTCTCGTTATCTACAGAGCAAGGATAGCACAGACAGTGTCTCCAATATGTGCTTCATTTCTAGCTTATCTCAAGCCTACCCTTGGAGGGACCACCCTTATAGGAGAAAAGGGAGGGTCCTAATGCCTATTCACTTGAGAACTGCTTGCAAATGTTGCCAGCTCTGTATGGTTTGTTGTGTTAAGCTGAGACCACTAAATTAATTTCACTTCTGAACTAAATTGGATATATTTGCCCATACCTCCTTATGTGCATTGTATTTTTTTAAAGTAGTGAATTTGTCATTCATGTAAGTGAAGATCTTGTTAAAACAAGATTCTGCAATTTTTTTTTTTTTACAGTGTGGAAGCCTAGAGCGATTGAGCTTCCCAAGTTAGATGTGATAATGATTAAAGTAGTAAGGAACGATTCTATTTGTAAAATGTTAAGCCAGTAATGGCTCAGATTTGGTCTTTCTTGTCCCTACTAGAAACCTGGAAAGTTTGCATTACAACACCATTTATCCCTGAGGTCAGCTATTTGTACCTGTCCATCATCAATAAAACAGCAAGCAGGCGGTGACCATAGGCTCTGAACAAGAGAGAAAAAAAAAGAGAATGACTTGCCCCTGCCGACTACCCGCACACATAAGATCATTTGTAACCAAACCAATTATATCTGTTGCTGCCGTCTCATAGCTCAAAGGCAATTCTGAAAGACTATATCCTTGTGTTTTAGTTTAGTCTCACACATTAATCTCTTCAGAGCAAGCAAGGGGAGGGGAGAGCCTTTCCTCCCTAATCACTGTTCTTAACCTGTTTCATTTAGAGGATACCTCAGTTAACCAGACTTAAGTATGTGTAAGATGCTTGTTGCCTTTTTGCCTTCTGAAGTAAAAAGGAGATTTGTAACAGTGGGGAGGAGGAAAGTTTGGTTTTGAGTATGTGTGTGTGTGTGTGTGTGTTTGTGTGTGTGTGTGTGTGTGTGTGTGTGTGTGTGTGTGTGTTTGTATGTGTGTGTGTGTGTGTGTGTGTGTGTGTGTGTATGTGTGTGTGTGCGTAGACAGGGCAAGGCCTAAGTGAAGTATCTGCAGCTCAGGTCTGTCTTGTGGTTTCCCATTTGCAAATTATCTCTGTCATCCGTCTTTTAGCTTAAGAGATCACACACGACAACAGCAGGAGCAGCAACAACAACAACAACAGAAAACGTAATTCACTGACAATTATAGTGTGGGAAGGTGATGGTTGCGTGTGTGCCTGTATGTGGGGTGGAGGTGGGGTGTTGTGGGGGGATTATGTACACTTATTTTAACAGCTCTTCTTATACCACCAGAAGGACCTCCCCTTTGCCCTGCAGCCTTACCTTGTCCTATTAGGCAGGAATTTCCAGGACCTCTCTCTCTCTGTTTTCATTTTAGAACTACTGACACTCCCGAAGCTAATGGACAACAAAATTAAATGATTTTCACAGAGAGACTTCAAAGTACAACAAAGGCCCATCCAGATGTGAGTAATTGTTAGTTTGTGTCCTAATCACAAGTGAGCCCAAGTGACAAATAGACATGTTCCCTTCACTTAAAAATGAGCACAAAGAAGATCCCATGAAGCAGTACATGCAATTGTGGAAATCGAGACAAAACTAGACAAAAGGCAGAATATGACCTAAGTACAGAAGGTACAGTGGTTGGACTAGTTAGTCATTGGGAATAATTTCTGTTTGTAGCATAGTAACGATCCCAGTGCACTATACCGATTACAATTATTCACTTCAGTATCTTTCAAAATCCCATATGATTCTGTTCTTCCTTCTTTGACCCTACATTGGGGTTAGAGACTGAAACTAGCTTCCTTCCTTCTTTTCTTCCAGGCCCCCATACTTGTGCATGTCTATGTTCACAGGAAGTACATTATAGTGTGGGAGGATAAATGAGTGAAAATTAAGACAAAAAAAAATTAAAAGAAAAACAGCTCAACTGTAATGGAGGTAAGATTTTTTTTTTTTTTTTTTTTACAGCTTTCAATTGGAAATTTGTCTCTGCCTAGTAGTAAATTTCACTCACACTAAAGTACTGTTTACGAGATGCGAAACGTATTTTAAAATATGTGAGCTTGATGCCCCGTGTAACTTTGCAGAGCAGCATGTTCAAAACAAATATCATTTCAGCATTGAGTCTCAATTGAGCTTCACTCAAAACAATGGCAAGATTATGGATTTAAATTCAGGCATTCTTGAAAAACTGTTAATCTGTAAACTGGGTTACACACTATAGAATACAGGCAAGCATTGAAGACATTCAAACTATGTGTATATTTCTATGACTGTCACAGTACTATACCTCTCAGTTCACTTATTACTTATAATAACTAGCTTCAGATTGATTTGTTGAGTGCAGTTGCTTGTGCTAATCACCCGTAAGTTATAGCTCTTTAAATGAGCCTTAATTTGATTCTAATGAGGCCCCCCCCACCCCCCATAAAGATATCCTTCAAAAACTTTAAAAACAAAGCACATATATAACCCCTTTTAAGGACACTTAGGAAAATTGTCCTTGTAAATCTTTTATCTCTTCAGCTGAAGCAGTCAGTGGGAGCGCTTTGAGGTACCAATACTTGCGTGATTATGAGTTCAGAGCAGGGCACCTGCATTCCCAAGCTGAGGTCTGTGTTATTTAAGGTTTAGAGACTTCTTGTTTTTATTTGTGACTGACCAAGCGTAGACACAAAAGCTGTATTTGTTCGGGGGTGGGAGTTGGCAGTGGAGGGTTTTTTATTTTTTATTTTGCTGCATGCGAAAGCAAGAGGTGACAGGTGTACATTTTCAGCAGTACAGCGATTGTATTCTTAGCTGAGAAACCTGGCTAGTGCTTGGAAACGTTTTACACAGATCACACTGATCTTTAAAGTCTTTAAAGTAACAAAATAATTCCATTCATCTTCTACTCCGTGCACATCTATTCATTGACTAGATCTCAGATGTGTAGTTTTGAAAGTAATCTATGTTTTATGAGACACGTGTTTTCATTTAAAACATGATATTTGGTACTACACTAGGTTAAAGAAACTGCAGTTTGCAGGCCTTACTTTGGAAAATCTTGCACTTTCATGGTCGGTTCACTTGATGAAATTATTCCCATCCTTTCAGGAACTTATTCTCTGTTAGTAGCCAACCAACTGCTTCCTCTAATGACTGTAGTGTTTTCCAAAGTTAAGTCTTCCAGAAGTTAAAACTTCTGTGGTAAAATGACCTGGGAAGTGTAACAGATTTCCTGGAAGCTAAGGCCAGCAAACTGAGAAATGTATTTTATCTAGTGTTCTGTCGGATGCCATGTTTTAAAAATATATGTAAGTGATATCATATTTTCTTTCGACATGCACAATAGTAAATAAATTATAATGTTACAAAATTCAGAAACAAACAGCTTAACAGAGATTAGGTTATATTTCTTAGTTGTTTGGTTTTGTAAAACTTGACAGCAGTATTATGTTGAATGCATTGAAAGCGGTTCAGATACAAGTATATGTTATTTGTATAGTAAAAAATGTATAGTAGGTTATTTATAGAAGGTTTATAGTTTTTGCTCCCCTTTCCATGCCTGTGTTTGAATTTGGCTCCTGTCACAAGTGCATTCATTTCAGTCCAAGGTTGACATTAATCCCAAAACCAGCACACAATTGAACACAAACGATAGTCTGCTTCAGAAAGTCCCAGTGTGCATTCAGGACTGACGTGTGTTCCCATGACAGGGTGCGTTCAGGACTGACGTGCTACTGTGACACAATAAGCTGAAACAATGACTCATTCATAAATGTGACCATAAATGAATAAACCTATTGTGACGTCTGTTAAGTTTTGATGATTGTCATATTTATGAGTGTAAATAATATATAAAGGAATGGTACTTATATATGTTGGATCCCATGCTGTTAGTGGCCCATGGATACATCTCTAAACTAAATTTGGTACCCAAAGGCGACTTCCGGTACCGTATTAGAAATATTCACCTAGGTATCAAATAAGGTTTCGAAAGGAAATGTACAATATATAAGTAAAACACTCCTCTGTGGAAGCACTTCACAATACAGGTACATTAACTGCAATGTTGATACACTTTTCTTATGTTGAGCCCAGTGCATTCTCATATAAATAACTCTCGCAACAGTTAGGTATCATAAAGGTCCCATACTAATCGTATCATTACATTTATGTTATTTAATACGTTAACTTACAACAACAAAATCATTAAGAAATGGTCAATTGTAACTGGTGTAACTACATGTAGTTAACGTACTTGTATGTTAGAGTGTATCACCTATGAGAAGCCAGAGCGGCTCTACCCTCATGAATTGTGGCTTAAGAAACAAATTCTGTTTCAATCAGTTTTGTGATGTAATCCCCATGTGAAAAAGACCATGCAATATAAGCCATAGGATACAAAACACGTTATATCAAGAAACCTCACACTAGTACCACTGACAACTGCACAGTACAGATGATGACTGGCTTTTATTAATCAATCAATATCAATCAGTATTTATTTTATATAGCGCCTTTCATGGTGGACCACCATCACAAAGCGCTTTACAAGATAATGAGGAACAATGCATAATACATTAAATACAGTGAAATACAGACCATAGTACATTAAATACAAAGAGTAAAAAAGAAAGTTACTGTGCTGCTAGTATCAGCCCTTTCACTGGAATATCAGCTTTGGAAAGGCACATGCGTTTAAGGCGGGTGTTACAGTGGGTGTCAGACTGGCAGGATAGAGTGTAGCTAAAACAGTGCAAAAGTGACTGGAAGTGAAAGATTGCAGAACGTGACAGTTATTCCCTCCAATGAGAAACAATAAACACGGTGCACATTGGCTGCCGTCACTGCAGACATGTATAACAGCCAGAGAGATGGCTTCAAAACATTGGAAAACTGATCGGCATTGGAGTTGTTCTTTTTTACAGTACAGTATTTTTTTAAAAATTTAATAAAAAATCCAACACTTACTGTGGGATTACAAGAGACAAGATGCAACTGTGAGATTGCACACATTAATTGCTATTTGTGTTCTTTCAAGCAGACACCCGGGGTCTCACATTATAAATAATAATTTGTTTTCTATAAGGCACCGCAAATTAGTGTTTACAACACTTTCAGAGAAGCTAAACTGTTTACATATTAAAAAAGAAAGAAGCTTGCTCACTGTAGTGGCTTAAAATGAAATTTGTAATTACATTATGTTTTGTTTCTTTTGGACTTATAGAATACACATACAAAAACGGATTTCAGCTTGTTTCTCCATTTCTCATAGCAATCACATCTTAGAATTTCCACATTTTTTCAAATTACTGTCTTTAGTCATTTACAAGATCAGGAAGTGAAAGATTGCCGGGGAGGGTCTCATTGACTGCGGAGCCATGTTCAGTGCCCTTGTCCATTCTTGGGTTCTTTTAGAACAGAGTCTACTAGCGACCTGCCAGCCTTTGCCGATCAGTGGGCTATAAATGGCATGTTCTGCACGGTTCTTTTTTGGTTGTTTTCTGAATATCAATATTTAATTTAGTCCTTTTACTGGATTTTTTGTTATAATTAGTCAGGTACTTGGCTTTGTTAGCACCCACTATTGTGGGTAAAACAGATTTTTCTGGACAGCTAGTGTAGTTTTCAAACTTCTGGCACCTCAACAGACTTGTTCTAAATGATACTGTCATGACTTGTGTCAGTGACTCGACTCGTATCAGACTCAAGTCGTAATTTTCGGTGACACGACTCGAGTCATTGTCATCAAATGACGACTCAACTCAAGTCCAGGCTCAAAAGTGTCCACTCAACTTGAGTCATAGTCTTTATGGTAAAATAAATTACGCAATCAGTTTCGTTTTCAATAACTGCAGCCCTCCTTCTGATGCGTACAAGCCCTGCCTCTTTATTTGTGAGAGGAACACGTGACAACATAGGCAGAGAGAAGAATGTCAGCAGCATGGAAGGAAAATCAAGAGTACCTGAGGTCATCTTGTTTGCAAGAACTATGGAGCAGACAGGGAGAGAAATAAGCAGTCTGCATCCTGCCAGCACTGTCACGTTTCTTTATCTGATATGTGACTCCAGGTTAGGCCATAGATTCTTTACTTCCAGGACTACAATTGAAATAAAAAAGTATATGTTTGTAATAACCTATACTGCACAAAATCCACATGTTTATGTATGCTATCAGTTCATAATTTCATGTTTTATAATACATATCATTCATGCCCAAGTCCACCGCAATGTCTTTCCATATGTTTTCTTTTTTATCAGTCTTGGTAATCTTTGTTGGATTTATCACAAAGTAATTTTTGTTTGTCGATGCACACAATTATTCTTTCCATTATGTTCAGGGAACTGCAAGAAACCATACGTCTTCCCAACTGATTATCATTGGTCAAAGTCATTTTTAACACATGTTAACTTGTTTCAATGAAAACATTTGAGGCATCACCATTGTGCGTACAATTATGGACTCAGTCTGCAAGGTGCAAGAGGGAATGTACATGCTTGTTACATTAAAGGACGCATCACAATTACGCATGTTAAAAACGCATGATGGAACGGATCCAGTGAGCAAAGCCCTTTATGATGAGACATAAAACTGAGGTTTACTGACTCTGCAGCATCAGTTGTTGATACATAGTTCACCCTGTCACTGTAAGTCACTTTTCTTGTAATACTTCATATAGGCCTACAAAATATTAGCATATGAAAACTAACAAATGCAGCATCAGATGGCTGTTGGGACAACCATAACTATATGAAATCTAGAGTTCATAATGGTTGGTTGCAATGAAGAAAGAAACTGGAATAGTTTTGTTTTCAAAGGAAACAGTAAGTTAAGGAAAAATCTGCTAGTAACCATTAAGTTACATTTTCCACAAACTTTTACCCAAATGCAATCTGAAAGGTATGTAAGAGATTTGAAGTCTATGATGAAAATTCAAGGCAGATATGGTTTTAACCATGTGACAGACTCAATTAATATATAATGGTCAACATTTAGAATGAGGTCCCTGAAAAGAAAGTGCCTCCTTATTTCTGTTGTGAATTGACTTTTATTCAATGAACACCTGGGCTCTCTTTTCATCTCAAATAGTTCATGTGGGTAACTTTTTTCAAACTTGAAGTGAGTGCACTGGGATTAGCCTAGCTGCCCTTATTTCCTTGTAATACTGTATTCAAATTAACGCCACCATCGAATTAACGCCTCACTCAGATATCAGCTTTTTAATAGACGCCTCCCTCAAATAAATACTGCTCTCAGTAAATAAACATGGATGGTGAAAAATTTAACTCAGAGGAACTATCCGAAATGGGTTTAGTTGTTTTGTTTTTTATTCTGCATCACACTCAACTTGTGTTCTCTCTCCTCTTCTTGTCCCGCCACATAGCAACCAATACACAGTCGTGACTCGCTGGTACAGTACTCCCTGACCTCCCAACTCCCACCTAATAGGCTCTCATTAACTCAGTAAGTGTACTGTATTCAGACCCTAAAAACACACAACAGTATATTGCTGCAGATTGGAGCCTCTCACGGTGCCGCTTCTAAAATGCCTTAAATCATGTAATAAAATATTGCAGTGTTTGTAAAGCATAGTATTATTAATAGAGGCTGCCCTCGTATAATCGCCACCCTCGTTTAAGGGCCGCAGTCATTTTGACCAGTTTGAAATAAAGGCTGCAGCGCCAAATTGAAGTAATATGGTATAAAATGCACTCTCCTGAAGTACTTTTAGTGATGTAACCTAACATTCTGGTTAGCTTTTTAATTGCTTCTCCACATTGCTGAGATACTGTTGCTGTAGAGAGCTCTATAACTCCTTATCAAAGTCTTCCTCCACTACTCAAATCCCATTCATTTTGTTCCTACATGCTGTAGTATTCAGTTGATAGCATGCAGCACATTACACTTTCTTTTCTAATTGTGGTTCACAAGCATTCTGTTTACCATGGTGTCAGCATAGTACTGATAATTCCAAACAAACACAAGCAACACTATGGATATACACATACGCACACACAAACATATAAAGTCGCTTTGTCAGATTTTCCCCACACTGGCTCAGTAAAGCCCTTTAAGGTTTTTGTTAATACCCAAGTTTGAAAGGCTTGTCAATGGAACAGCAGGTGTACGTGGCTGGTAGTAAAGGGAACGGCTGTGGCTGGGTGGGGGAATAGGTTAATAAGATGACACGTTGAGAAGAGGATGGTGCGAAAAGAGAAGGGTTTATGTGTATATGATGGGGGTGTTGGGTATCAGTGACAAGGTGACTAATGGGTGCGTGTGTGTGGGGGGGGGTGCTATCATTAGCAAGGGATGAAGCTGGCCTCTGGTTGTTCCAGTAATTACAACACAAAGGATGGGTTTAGCATTCCTACTACTTTTCCCACAGCGCACCACAGGCTTGGAATTCCAGGCTTCCTCCATCCTGCAACCTCCACAGCTTTACTAGTCTAATTACTAAGATGGCCCTTTCTTCACAGGGCTGTAATTGCATTTTACTGCTTTTTATTGCTCCAGCCCTGCCCGTTCTCCTCCATTCCTCCAAGGTGTTTTAAGTATTTATTGATTTTTTTACAGTAAAAAAGCAATACTCAGACCACAGAAAGTGACAATTTCATATAATTCATGTTAATTGCTAAGACACATCATATACGTCATAAAATCAGATTCCTATTCAAACTACAGTGACATTCTTCCCACCACTACCTGCCACCTCAACATTGGTGTGAGATAGCACTGACTCACACACCCCCATCCTCCCACTGAATTACTTGCGAAATATTGTACTTGTTGAGAAATATGATCTCCAGTAGACTGGCATATCTACAATAGTGTGATACCTAATGTCTCTTCTTGCTTAGCAATCAATAGCCCTTCATGATAGTTTTATATTGGTGTAAAGGAGTATACAAATGTTGCTTGTTCATTTAGTATATGTATGAAATACACGTATTGCTGCCAACAACATCTTAATGACAACATTGCTTAAAATACCTATTAACATGTGATTTATGTTTTGATATTCAAACTTTAAATGTCAAGAAAATATGATTTTGTTAAGATATTTCAGACAGTAATAAAATGTAAAAACTAGTCAGCTGTTATGGTTAATTCATTCTATTTGAAGACATGAATTTTATTCCCGAATGTACATGTCATTTTGAAATTGTTTCATGTTTGTGTCTTTTTCCTCACTACCCCTTTGCACACAAAAACAATAGTGAGGTTTCCTCAGTTTATACTGGTTAAATAACTTGGGTATTATTATTATCGTTCTTATTAGTAGTTGTAGTCGTCGTAGTAGTAGTTGTGTTGACATTGAGAAAGACATTGAATGTATCAAGTTATTATTTTAAGTTATTTAAATATAGCACAATTGAGTATTTGATAGTTACAGATGGTAGTTTTGTTAACACAATTTAGAACATATCATTTTTATATGATTTTATCATTATAACAAAAACAACATTTTGAATAAAAACATTGTACCTCACATTGTATATTCTACTACAATATACTTAGTGATAACTTGTTTTTAAGTGGAGTGTAAAAAATATTTATTTCAGCATGTTTGATGTTTACCCCTGACTGCTGCAACTAACAACAACTTATTGCTGGAATATTTGCCCCAAACTAGTTCTGTTTCATGGAAGAAATCAAAAGCAATAGTGTATCATGACATATCCTACAGAGACAGAGTGATTTGATTGGTGGATAATGTAATCATAAACTGCATGAGCATGAGCCTTTAGTTAAATATCTTAATAAATTAAATATAATACAGTTAAATTTTAGCTTACATTACATAAATGAGGTGTTCGCTGCAGTTACACAGTTGACAGGATTAGTCTGGTGCTCCCCATACTGCCCTGCTGACCCTGTGCTCAGCACTGTGTGCCTGCTATGATTGCACTGTGCTGTCTGCAGTTTAGGGAAGAGCTCATTTTGTCTGTTTTATTACAGGTCTGCCAGCAGGGATTGTTGTTGTTTTTACCTTTTCATGATCCACTAAGGACCCGATAATCCTACATCAATATGAGGGCTTGGATTCAAATCTAGACTCTCCTGGCTCTTTATATGAACTACTGAGCTAAGCTGGAGTGAACATTTCAAAAGACATCAAAAGAAGACCATACAAAAGGAAATGCTGCAACATTTAAACAACATGCATGTGCAGCAAAGTCTGACCCCAGGTCACCAACATCAAAATATACATTTAGCTCATTCTGCCATCACTTAAATGTTAAGAATTGGACACATTTTATCAAAAATACGAATAAGATATCTGATTGCAATGATGTCTGATTTTTGTAGACAAAAGACCCTAAAATTATGTATTTATTTAGATCAATCAAATAGTCCACTTATTCTCCCAACAAAGACACATTTTTTTGGTGTCAGTACAACTAAACAATTAAAATGGAGAGTCACTGTTAGCTTCTCTCTTTCTCTTTGTAACCTGCCATCTAATTGCATGCACAGCCATTAAAAAAACTTGGCAGATGTAGTTTCAATTATTTATCCATGTATTCTTGAAACAAACAGCAAGATCTTTACCATTGTTCATGAAGTACCAACTGTATTATTATTTAATAAGTCTGCTCCTATTACATGGTTTCAGAATGAATCACTGCTTATTGAATTTCTCTGTTTACAGTTTTGCTGATTTTCGTGAAGTGCCTATTTTGAATGTTGTCATTTTAATTTGTTATTGTTGCTGCTATCAGCTACAGGCACCTGTGAATGAAATGTAGCAGTGTGGTGGGTCTTAGATCAGCTGTTTAAAAGAATATGACTTCATCCAAGTGATGGAATCAACACAAACCCAGTGAAACAACTGCTGCACATGTAAAGTTTTGGGTGAGAAAGAAAGAAAGAAAGAAAGAAAGAAAGAAAGAAAGAAAGAAAGAAAGAAAGAAAGAAAGAAAGAAAGCTATTGAACTCCTGGGAACTTCGTTAAAATTGGTGATCATTTTTTTGACAGGCTTATGTAAACTTAAATTTGATGATCATAATCTAATTTTTCTGACTTGGTTTATACTATATAATTACCAACTGCCTCTACCCTGTACAGACCCTTCCCCCAGTGCGGATTTTTGTTTCCAAAACTGACCCATACAATAGGCCAATTATGAACCCATGACATGTCCACTGAAAAGCAGCATTGTCACTGTGGCAGTCTATAGGTGGGGGAGCTGTTCAGACAGTTTATGAAACCTTCCCTCGTGGGGCGCCAGAATTTAATTTCGGAGGACCAAAACTCACAGTTGGCTTATTGTCTGCCCCGGCCTTATCGTATCTGTCGCACCTAATATGATTATTCGACTTGCTAACGAGAAATGGCAGCAGACTTTCACCTATCCGGTTAGAAAAAGTGAACACAATGGACAAGTAGTTTTGGGATCTATGCATTTTCTTTCCTTAGAATTTGCATGTTTCTCAGCTTTCAGGTGAGATCTGGGCTCTGTGGGTTTTTAAGCACCTTGGCATCTTCACAGCTATAGAAAAGAGAGGTTTGCACATAACCCAGACCCCTGTTGAAAGAAAGGCTTTCCTAGTTCATCATCATTATCACTACATGTTAGCTGCATAGTACTAATATTAAACATGTATACAACTCTGAATGAAATTAGCTGGAATACTATCATGCAGTTGATTGTAGACCAATTTTGTATTAACAGAAATGGGAAATTAGTTCTTCCAACAGATAATGGTTCCCAAACTCTCAGAAGTTACATCCAAATCTCACCTGGCTGCAGAATGGCTGAAGTTCCCTTGCTGAATGTGACAACCCTCAGGAGAAGAATTCCTATACTAGTAAAATGTCAGGGTTATGCTTAGATGATGCCAGGATAACACAAAAAATGTGCAAGACCTGTATCAAGTACACACATTTTGTGGAAGACATGCATGAAATCATTTCTTATCCTTGTAGTGTCATTGTATCTATTGCTACATAACTTCATATTATTCAACACAGTCAGCTACTGGAGAGAGTTCATTACAAGCTATTCCCAGCTTTACAATGAACACTATCAAAGAAGTGCTAACCAATGCATCTTATTAGCTTTATCACAACCATTTATTGTCCCCTTTTTGATGAGAATCTTTTGGTCTTCCTTTTCTTAACACTGACTCAGGATATGCAAAATGCTAAATACAATGCTATAGATAAACTTCTGTACCCTGGCACCTTTGTTATAGGAGTAATGGTTGGTGGTAGCGTTCTCTCTGAAATATTTGCATATTCCACATTGAACTATAAAACAAAGAACCATTAAGAACCATTAACGATCTTCAATAGGACAAAAGGTGACCAGCGATATTGCTAGTGCTAATAAGATCTAAGAAATGTGATACATGTCTCACTTTAAGCTCTAATTAAGTATATAATGTAACCTGAAATTACTCATACATTGTTTGAAACTGTATTTCCAGTCACACAATGGAAAGTTCATTTCAGAACGTTGTTCCTTCCCCTGTTTTTTTCATTAAAGTTGAGTGAAAAAGGTGTAGCTAGTATTTCTTAATCCAGTACATTTAATGCCAGTGGGAAAGACTTGCTCTTGGGCAGTCTGTTAAATCCCAGTGTGCTGGGGTCGGAATCTGCAAAGATATGATGAGCAATATACAGAGGTTCCCAAACACTAATCTTACTAATGCGCCTGTCTGAATAGAAAAGTATGTGCACCCAGTGTGCTTGTTTATTTAGTTGCCTAGTGTTGCAATTGAAATGAACCTTAAAGCAAAGCCAGGACCGTTCCCTTGCCCACCTCTATTAAATTACTTTTTCAATGCTCTATTTAGTGAAATGCGTTGCACTCCATACCCATACAAAACTAACCCAGAGAAACCATTGAATTATAGGATTAAAAAAAATAGGCACATTCCTGGCTTCGTCAAGCTGTTCTTTATTTTTATATGGTTTATTTCTTTTTAAGAAAGGGGGATTCTCCACGTTCAAATGCTGGACAACCGAACAGTTTCTGTCTGGAAAGAAAGAAAGGAAGAAAGAAAAGAAAATAGACAAAGGATTAAGCAATATAAACAGGGGATAAAGGGATGAGAGATTATTGGTGTGATCTAGTTTAGTTTTAAAAAATGAAGGGTCTTAACAAGGATTTGGGACTTTAGTTTGCTTTGTGTTCTTGTTTTCTCTAAGGCTGGTGCTCAAGAATTGCTAAGACTTTTTGTGCCCTTAAAGTACCTGGAAAACTTGTTTTTTCTGTTAGAGATTAAGCCTTAATTTTCTTTTCTTTATGGAATAATTAGTTCAGTTACCAAGAATGAGGGG
Source organism: Polyodon spathula (assembly GCF_017654505.1). Taxonomy (NCBI): domain Eukaryota; kingdom Metazoa; phylum Chordata; class Actinopteri; order Acipenseriformes; family Polyodontidae; genus Polyodon; species Polyodon spathula. The sequence goes on from NC_054536.1 coordinate 21,150,720, forward strand.
TGACCTTTTGTGCTGATAGTTACTCTGGTTTTCTCCAAGCCAGTAGCCAAATGAAATATCTGGTAGCAGTTGAAATGTACTGTAGATTTCATATTGTGTGTGTGTGTGTGTGTATATATATATATATATATATATATATATATATATATATATATATATATATATATATATAATTTATACAGACTGTATAAAATTTCCGTGCACACAGTTAATGTATTTAAGCTATAGAACCATGATTAGAAGGAATTACTATCTGGTAGTTGACAGTGTTGTGAAGGTACCATACAGACAAGATCAACTACCAAGGTAATGCCCCCCACCCAGCGTCAATGCAACGATCTGTATGGAAGCCCCAGTGAAGCACAGCAATATGCGTTCTTCTGACTCTATGACCCTGTACATCACTCAGCTGTGCCTTAACAAGGCCACCCAGGATTTCTCACCTTTTAATTTTAGTAAACCAAAGTTATTTTCAATTACAATCTTAGTTTATTCACATTTTGTTCAAAAATGTTAGCTAGAACAGTTTCATGAATAAACAAGTTTCTATTTAGCATCCTGTTATCTATCATTTATAATAAGTTGGAATTGATATATCAAGTTTTTTTAGATCAAATTGCAATTGACTTTTATTTTTAAAAAAACATATAAATAGGACAATATAGGTTTTTAAGATAAATAACAGATACCCTCTGCTTTTTTTTTGTTTGATAACAACCTTGGTAGTTTGTTATTTGTTTTGAAGCATTAACTATTTTAACATATGCTAAATTTGGTCTGTTGAAAAGAGAACATTTATAATGTACAAGTTCCTGCATTTCACATTTCAACATCAGTTGATGACAGCTCTGCTCTTCGATCATGTCCGTGAGATCGGTCATGCTCTACACTCCCAATGGAGGTGAAAGCAATGCTTTCTGAACAGTGACATTTTGTTTCGGAATAAAATGTTTTCCTTCAGTTGCCCTGATAGTATGATTCATTAACATGTAACATGCATTTTACCACAATAAACAAAATAACACCCTGCATATAAATAAAGCATCTTCATACTGCGTGACGGTTTGAGGTCTGTTGTTGAGGATTAAGACTTTGGCTTGCCAAAGTAGGTTTCTCTGTGCTCATTCACTGCTATAGACATGTCCATCATTTTGCATTGTGTCAGTTCTGTCGTAGTGTATTATCAAAGCTATTGTGTTTAAAGTTGTCAGTGTTTCTGTTTTGCTCTGCGGAGTCTCATGGAAAAATAATTGAATATGTTGCCTTGTTTTATTTGATTTTTTCATGGCAGTGAAATTAAGATCTCTGCTGCCTCATCCACAATATTATCACCTTTTAAAGCGTTAATTTTTCCATTCTTTACTATCCTAGTTTGTTGTATATTTTCCACCTTAAATGTAACCTATTTCTAGTGCTGACAAAACCGTTAGCTCACAGCAAAAGTAAATGCTCCAATCAGAATTTTGTGTGTTGTTGCTCTGCACAGATAGGCTTCTGTCTGTTGGGTGGCGTATCCCTCTCCCGCAGTCCTATTACAGTCATGATCTGACAACATTTTTAAACCTGAAGAAACTTCATTTTTGAGTCTCTAGATGCTGCAGCACCTGTAGAACCGTTTGTTTGAGCACCCATGACTGCAACTATACAAGCAAATGGTTCTCCCTGCTGAGCACGTGTTTCATGTTTCCATCAATGTAATATTGCCAAAATCCATTATCACCTTTCACAAAAAGACTTTGAGATTCTGATTCATGTCATGGTAACATCTCAAATTGATTATTGCAATGCACTGTTGTATCTTCTAAACTGGTACATCAGTTATATTTAGTCCAGAATGCTGCTGCAAGAATATTGACAGGCACAAAAAAAAAAAGAAACCTATACCCCTGTTCTAAAAATCACTACACTGGCTACATTTTTTTTTTTTAATCTAGTCATTTTTAAGATCCTCTTGCTGACCTTTAAGACTGTCCATGCAACTGGTCCTTGATATTTGACAGATGTATTGCGTTTGTATGTCCCTGGGCGTCAGCTGCGCTCCTCAGGAGCTGGGTTACTGGCTATTCCATCAAGTAGCTAATCTTTGGAAGTCACTGCCACTATCTGTGATTGGCTCTGATTCTTTAGAAAAAAATTAAGCTACACTTAAAACACACTTGTTTTCCTTGGCTTTTGGTAATTCATTGTTTTTTAATGGATGTTTCACATGTTTGTGTTTGTGTGTGTGTGTGTGTGTGTATATATATATAGACAATATGGTGGTACAATATATCTACACATATATATAGAATATATACATCATATATATATATGTATATATATATATATATATATATAATATATATATATAGATATATATATATATATAATAGAATATATATATATATAGGGGATATATATATAGATAGATAATATAGATAGGCTATATACCTGCTAGCCCAATTTTTACAATATATATACTTCATATAGATATATATATACCAATCTAGTCCTTATGAAGTTCTATAAGATTTTTGTCCAAACTAAGTCCCACTTTGTTTAGTTGAACGTCGACTGACTATGTACTTGTAACGAACGAAAAAAAAAAAAAAAAAAAAAAAAAAGAGACTGGAGCCTCAATCTAGCATGTCAATTACAAACTAATGTACACACACATAGTAAGCACATTTATTTTATGGTTGTTTTGTTTTGTTTAGTTCAATTGTAATTCCCATACTCAATCCCGTACAAATAAAAACAATGTGCAATGAGAAGATTTGGTTTTAGTTTCTCTTGCTGAGAAATTACAAACAAGCAAGTTACAGTTAGAAAAAAAAAGAACTGAGTATGATATATTGTAGTTTTTACAGAAATCAAGTTGATATTCTGAGGTGATTTTTGGTGCAGAAAAACATCTATGTCACATTGATGGACTTAACTGCCACACCAACCTTGTCCCGCCCCTTAACAACCAATACACACCTGTGATTCGCTGGTACAATACTCCCCTGACCTTCCAATTCCCACCTAATAGGTTCTCTGTAACTGTCACCGATAAATGTACTGTAGGCAAAGTAGGTTAGCCACACACACTGCTACATACAGGTAGGCTACCGTATTACAGAAAATAAGCAAATGTCATAAATCATGTAATACAATATTTCACCTTTTGAAAATCGTAGTATTATTAATAAAGGTTGCCCTTGTATAAAGGCCACGGCGCCAAATTAAAGTAATATGGTATGTATATGTTGTAATGGCTTCTGCATTAACTTGCTTAAAAATTGCTTTGTTTTTAAAATGCTGTTTCGAATGTATCTGATGTTATTAACAATTGCTGATGTACAGCTCTTTGAGAGATTCTTCAGGAAAAGCGCTAAATAAAAATAAAATGTGTTGATTGACTGATTTTGTCAAACAGTCTGTGGGGGGCATGGTCATTTATTACCTTTATTCTTTTGTTTAAGTAAACATATTGATAGTCTCGCAATAATAAAGGTAATAAAAAAGATCTGGAATGTTCTGTCTCTTTAAGTATCTGTTTTGAAGTAATTCCTGTCCTCTCCAACACCTGTACTGCCAGTGAAAAGAGCCTCTGAAGAATTTTTTTTTTTCTCCTGTTCCCGATCGCACCTGTCTACCTCTGGGGCAAAATACAAATACTTCAGTAGCTGCCAGGCAGGAGTTCATCTCTGGCTTGAGTTGCAGAACTCATCTCTCCAAAGACTTGTCATATTACTTTATTGAATCATACTGAAAACTTGTCTGACAGCAAGTTGTGAGCCATTTGTGTAGTGGGGGAAGGTGGGGGGAACCATTTCTGTAATTGGAGGTATATTTATGGTGCAGTATTTAAATGTTCACCAGCATGATGCTAGGAGGACTAATGATATTAGCTATGTTTTCATCAAACTTTTTTTTTTTTTTTTTAACCCCATCCATGCTGTACAACAATAATACCAATAAAACAAAGTTTAAACACAAGGTGCAAATAACAGTATATCACTTTAGCAATACAACAAACATTCTGTAAGGTTACAGATGATTAAATATGTTAATAAATACCATTCATAACCACAAGTATAGAAAAGGCTTAGAAATGTTCATAACTACAAATATTGAATTATCTAGGTAGTCTGTAAGAAATGAACCTTGGTCCTGCACACTCTCTCTCTGTATTGTTAGCGTCAAATAAAATGTCTCTGTTAGATGCTGTGTGCTTGCTAAAGCATGCTTGAAACTCTGTCAGCCAGCAAGCAATGCAGCGTTGCTTCAAAAAGCTGGAGACAATGTGGGAATGGATCTGATTATGGGCTGGGGAAGGGGATGGGAGTACTCTGTAAACAATGTGTATTTGTAAACTGTGCTATTCTTGTTCAGCTCTGTTAGCGTTCCCTGTGTTTTGGTGCTTGTGTGACTCAGAGCTGAAAGACTTACAGCTGCCTACGTGTGAAAGCGTCACTGAGTGGGGTGGGAGCAGGTCTGACACAACCAGTCAGAGATAGGGAGTGTTGGACCAATAAGTGATTAATTGAGAGGGACATGGGTGTGTGTGTGTAGTGATTCAGTGCAGTTCGATTCTTTTAGAGATGACAGTTTGAAAGAGAGAAGCAGGATCTGGCAGTGGGAGAATTGAGAGAGTTAAGAGAGGTTGAGTTTGTGAGTGAGAAGAGAGGAATGAGAGCCATTGTTCACAAAAACTAAAAAATATATAAATACAGTGTGACAGGTCGAGGATTCCTGTACATTATTGTTTATTTATGTTTATAACAGGGTTTCGCCCCTGTGCAATTTATTGTTTTGTATTTGTTTGTATTATGATTTATTTATGTGTAAATATGACATTGTAGCCCTGTGTTTTGCAGCGTGGATGGGAGCTCCTCCCACATTATAAACCCATACAGAAGCTGGGATCTCCCGAATTAATTAAGTGATTAATTTGTTTCTAATCGGGAGATGGAGGAGAGATTGAAAACAAAACTCAAAGGATCAGTGAAGGCGATTGCCCAACCTGACCTTAGTTGTAGTTGATTATTGTGTTTGTGATTGTTCACACTTTTATTTTCTGTGCTCTGTGAGCATTTATTTTTGTAAAACCTTTTATTTATTTTTGTTTAAATAAACGGCGCTTTTGTCCTGCAGTACCTTGCCTTCGTTATTCTTCCTGCATCTGGCCTGCAACGTCACCACTCTCCAGCAGGTCACATACAGCTACTGCTGCTTTGAAGTTGTCTTGTCTCGGCAGCTCAACGCTACAATATGTAAATAAATCCTGTTCACTTGCGGGGCGTATCGACTTCAACCTCCGTCTCGATCTCTGCAGCGAATGCATGCATCCGCACCGCAGACGGCTACTTTGTAACAACCATTAATACCCTGTATCTTTCCAAACAAGGGATTTAGGGGAGAGCCCTAATAAAAGCTGACTCTCAAAACCTTAATAATATAGTACAGTAACTGTTACAGCTGTGTATAATGGTATTTAAAACAGGATTCATTTATCTGCCTTTTTACATATCTGCCCTTACTCTGGTTCTATCGCTGTAGAATATGCAACGGATTACTGTACTTTTTATTATATTCATAGGTTTTAATACATCTTTTTATTAGTGTAATGACTGTCTTAATAAAAAAAATGAACTGTACTGGTGATTGGGGGACATTTTGAATGTCAGGTTATTGACATTCAATAAGTTAACATTGGTGCTCTCTTCAGTGAAAATAGGTTAACTCATAATGAGGGTGTCACTATAACCTAGGTGAGGACTGAAATCAGATTTGATTCATACTCCACACTGGTGAATTTGGCACACCGCACAAGGTCTTGGAAAGCAACTTCACACAAAATGAACAAACCGTAACAGTAATCCTTGGGCTACACAACAGTTGCATCAGAATATTGTTTAAATATACTGTGACTAAGATGTAAAGGATTTTTGTTTAATATCCTGCTAAAGGGGCTGTAATGTCAATTTAATCTTCATAAGTTGGACATATAAACTCTTTGATGTCTTTCTTTATTATCTGGAAGATAGCTGAGGTTATTAGAATCTGAGGAACAAAGAAGGGAGAAAAACCCTTAGAAGAAGTTTGATGGATATAAACTCTTTGAAAATGTATCCACTCCCAGCTGCATACTCTTAACAACAGTAACAATCTATTATCCTTTATATTTTATTCATTATATTTTGTGTCCTTCCACAGAAGGAAAGTAGTTCCTTTATTCCCCCTGTGGTGATGAGGTCTCAGGCAGGTTATCCTGAGATTCATGACTACTTTTTAGTCAGTTTGGTTTTCAACCACTGGCATACACTCGTATAACCTTAAATTCAGCAGGGACAATCCGCTATGAATAGCAATGAATGAATGATAATGATTGCAATTGCAGATGATTTATGAACTGTGAAGGGTGCTGAGGGCCCGATGACTGTGGGTACCCGATGGCTACCTGCACGAGGTCAGCTGGAAATACATGAACAGTTACATCCTTACCAGTGCCACAGATAGAAAGTGGCTATGGGCCACCTCCCCCCAAAAGACGAGTTTGCCAAACCATGAAGGGAGAATAATAATAAATAATTAACGCACCCCACAATGGTGAGATAAAATTGGCCAGAGGCCTCGTCCGTGGGTGCCCGACTGCTACCTGCATGAGACCGGCTGGAAATACACAAACAGAAACATGCATCCCAGTACCGCAGATAGGAAGTGGCTGTAACCACCTCCCCTCGAAAAGGCCACCAGACCATGAATGAATAATACTAAATAATTAACACGCCCCACAGTGGCACTCTGCCACCTAACTCCCAAATATTGAATTTAATGAAAATCGGCAGCTGAGATTCGGCTCATCCCCCAGAGCATGACTGCGCCGAAGGAGAGAGCCCAGCCTCTCAAACATGTCCACTAACCCTGCAGAACTACTAAATACGAACCACTCAGCACTCAGGTAAGGAAAACCCCTACTCACATATGTTAAAAAAAACATCAGGGAATCCATGGCTGAGGACAGCCCTTCCTCCATGCTCTAAGTGGTCAACTCCCGTTTTGGCTTGCCAGCAATTGACTGAGCAGCCGAAACAAAAAGAAGCAACAAGAAAGATTAGCACACAGAGCTTTTATGAGCTTCCTGGTGACATATTGGTTAGGGACGGATTCTCCTTGCAGAAAAGCAATCAAGTTTACAAGGATGGTCTCAGTCAACCAGGTTCTTTGTTCAGATTTTTCCCAATGGTAAGCATAGATTCTTAGAATTCACATTATCTGCAGCCACAGAAAGCGAGATGCAGTATAGAAAATGCTTTATGTTTGTCTGTCCATCCTTCACGCTCTGTAACTCACAAACATCATATAGGTCGTTGTCACACATGTAAAGTAAGTGAGATACAAGGGTTGTGGGGAACCTTGGACTTCCAGGTCACAGTATATCATCTGTATCATCTGTTTTGAAGTTCATATAATATCTGCAGCTGCAGAGTCCAAATATGGTTCCTGGTGCATTTGAAAAAAATACATAAAATGGAATATGTCATGACATCAAAAATAGACTCTTATTTCATCTTTTTCAAAGTAAAAGTAGAATCACTGATATAAAAGATTAAAACACCACAAAGAACAAATGTAGTGTTTTTCACCAGGGGCAAGGAAACAGGTTAATGGTTAAACTTTGCAGTGCCAAATGTATTTGAAGGTTGGGCATAAAATAATAATGCAAATTTCATCAACCATCCTGTCAATCTGTGGCACACACCAGCATGTGTGTTAGATTTCCCAAGACGTATTTGTTCTTAATATACATTTGTTTAGGATTTAGACTTCCGCACAAGGCAAGCAGATCACAAAATGTTAATGCTGTCAGAATATTTTGTTGAGCCTTGCAAACAGGTTTGTAGTGATTGCCATCTGAAATGACCTTCGTATTTTTCCAAACAGGAAGAAAAATGATTAGGAGAGAGAGCTATTTTGGCTTTACCTGAATTTGCTGATATCATTTCTTTCATGTCTTTCATTTTAAAACATGCCAGCAAGGAAAAGACACTGTGATAGAACTAAGAATTTAGAGCCAAGTGTGCAAAGATTTTGCAAATGTGAGCAACATTTATACAACTCTGCTTGCATTGCAATTATCTTGAATATATTCACAACTGTTAAATTTAAAAAAGATGTGGAGAATTGTTAATATCACAAGTCTGTGGAAATTAATATATTTAAATTTATCTAAACAGGAAATGAATCATAACTCAGACTATACCCAACTGAAGCAAGTTTATTTGTATACAAGGTGAGCCAATGGCTCAAAGTGCAACTTTACTGAAGAGGAGATTATAACAATAGTGCCCAGTTTAGTCTTTGCCCAGCTTTCACCCACTCCCCAGACACAATAAATGCTGTTTCAACTGTTCCATGAGATACGAGATATATATATATATATATATATATAATATATATATATATATATATATATATGATATATATATATACAAATTTGCAATTTGTGTTAAAGAGACAATCACTTTAACAGAGAAAAGGTGTCCTGAACAATTCCCAGAGAGGTTGGGATGCGCTCTGGGCACAACGAAACCATCAGTGCACCAACATCTGTTTTTAATAAATCAATACCTGAAACTGAGATGCTTCTAAACGTACCTTGGATATCAATATCCTCTGTTGCCGTTTTTGCATTTTACAGTAAATGTGTCGAGACACAGGTATTTGTTTTTTTCACATATTTATATATATATATATATATATATATATATATATATATATATATATATATATATATATATATGTGTGTGTGTGTGTGTGTGTGTGTGTGTGTGCGCGCGCATATAAATTTAAACAAAGCTTAGTAAACTCTAAGCTCCCTCTTGATAGGAGTATGTAGTATTTAAATAGTATTGTAGCTTGTTTACAAATTAGTTAAGTGAAGTAAAAAACATGCAGCAATTTTGTTCCTCAACATATTATTTGAATTTTGCACTTGTTTTTTTTAACTCCCATTTTAAATGTTACTCACTAGATTTTAGCAAACCTAAATCAAAACAATGGAGCGCTGACTTTCTCCCACTCCCTACTGTACAGTACAGGTCACAGAAAAGCCGGTACAGATGCACTGATAGGCTGATTAAAATATTGTTGTCATTAAAACAGTAAACAAGAACGTTAACCGCTTTGGAGTATTGTTTGTAAATGTTATTTGTCTAAGGACGGGGTTTTTTTTGTTTTTTTTTGGTTAGTTTTTTTTGCCTAAGTGCAATACACGGGACGGTGAAGGAATAAAAAAAGCCTGTCTACAGAAGGAAGATACGTGGTTTGCGTCAATTTCGAAATCACGAGTTAGTTAGATCCCTAGTTATACACCGTATGCTATTTATTTTTTAATATATCATATAGAATCTCTATAGCAGCATACAGAAGCATATACATACACTTCAGTTGTCCGTATCACATCAATATCTGTGTGTAATACATACAGTATAAACCATAGTTATTCTTTACATGGGGGTGGTCAGACCAACCCAATGCTGATCTGTGTAAATGATCAACAGCCTTAATACTATGAGTGTGCTTTGATGTTACTTGAGTGTTCAGATGCTGTTGTTAGTCACATTTTGATAAAGCCTGTTGAGATGTGACTAATTTATTTATCTGTTAATCTGTTTACATCTTCGTTAATCTGTAACTCAAATTACAATTTTTTTTTTTTAGGTAAGATGCCCTAATGATTAATATGGTGTATACACCTTTGAATGAGAACCGCATTGAAGAATGTAAATCTCTACCTCATAATCAATTACATGTGTATACACGTGGTAGGGTAGATCTGATCACTGCCTACACACTGTCGACAGGATCCCATCTTTTTACTTTCACAAAGTTAAAAGGGAACTAGTAATAATGCTTCCAATATGTTAAATTGAAGTTAATCTAAATCAGCACGTGCACTTCCTATTCCAAGGACTGTGATAGCTTGCTATTTGTAGATCATCTTTGGCAGCTTATACTTTACTAAGTAAGCAGCTATTTTTAAATGGTTCAGCATTTCAGAGCTCAAGCAATGTGGGCAGCCAGAAAATTCTAAAAAAAAAAAAAAAAAAAAAAAAAACATTGCTACTCATGTAGAAACAAGAAAACTGCTTTGATGGAGAGTTCAAGTAAAACATTACAAAGAAAGTGTGATAGTGACAAATGATTGTTTATGAGACATCATTACCAAAACACAGCTATAATGATAGTATTAACTCATACTTTCCTCCTAGGCACCAATACATCATGCTATTGATTGAAATTTGGTTACTACTGTATGTGGATCTAAACTGTTTAAAACACCCACAGTTATGCCATGAAAAGGAACAGTGCACTTTTAAATGAAACTCTGTTTAATAAACTACCGTTTATGAAAGGGAGGATTCACAAGCTCTGCCTTCTGTAACTATTTAATTGAACAATCAGAAAATCCATTTACAAGCTTCTAGCTACAACTGTTAAGAGGTAAGAAGTCAATCCCAAAATCTGTCCCACTTTAGGTAGATTATCCAGGGGAATGCACAGTTGTCAACTCAAACAACAGAACTGCATTCTCCTGGAATCCAACAGTCCTGCTGGATGATTTGTGGGATAGTCACTATTTTAAAGGGCCACTGCTGCCTTCCTCATTAGCACTGGCACTCAAACTTACCTCAAGGGGCCTTGAGTAAGTGTGGGCTAACACCCAGGAGCACTCAATCTCAAAAGATCATACCAGCTCCCCTGGTGCTCTTGGTTTGTGTGTTCCCAACGACTCTCATCCATTAACCATTGCCTACTTACATGTCCTAGTGCCAACTTCTTTATAATGTATCACACAGAGAGTTTGGCTATATTTATTACATTGTTTTTATTTAAGAATCATTTTTTTAATATTGTGTGAATTATGCTGGAAAGGTCCTTAAATAATATTTTAAATATTAGATTTATATATTTTGTTGTATAGGATGGAGCAGACTGACTAAGGAGGTGGCTGTTGCAAAACTAGTCACATATTTAGTGGTTGGTTAGGTAGGAAATATGGGGGCCTTATTGATTTAGATATTTTATCCTCTTTTAACAACTGCCTAGCATGTTCTCCAAAAAAAGTGTTGTGGGAAGGTGTGGCGCGGTAGCCTCCCAGCCCAGATGGTGTTGCAAGAACATAGACACAGAAATATGCATGGTTAAATGCGCTAATGCACTTTTTATTCAAACAAATAAGCAAATTAAAAACTATATAAACACTTAACAAAACACTCTTGACAAAATAAAAGATGTTCCATTAACTAACTCACAGTTGGCACAGTTGCAGAGAGTACAAATACAGTTTAAAAAAAAAAAAAAAAGCTCACACTGCACATTACAGATGACCCAGTTTCCTTCTGTGGCTGTTTAACCTAGTCGCAAGCACTAGTAACAAAATATGTTGCAATCATCTTGTTTTATTGTGCTCCTCCCTAGTCATAATGCAATAGTTTTACTGTAAAAAGGTTGACAGCTGGTAATGGTGTTACTGTTATTGTAACTTCAATAAAAACTGACAGGATTCATTTGGCTTAGACTCCTGATGAGATGAATTGCTGATAATGCAATTTTTTTGCTGGACTCTTGAAATTTGTATTCACAAGAACTGATCATATTAACTTCGTTTTGAATTGCGGATTGTGATGTTTGTAGTGGGTTAAGAGGGCTCACAGTTGGCTCTTTTAAATTTGAAAGTTTCTTGTTTTTTTAATTATAATATTGTTTTCAGTGGATACAGAGGAACCACTTGTCATAATACAAATTGACTTTGCACAAATAAACTTTTGTAGACCCTCCCTTCTAAAAGTTTACTGCAGTATACCATGATAAATGCAAAGAAAAGTGTAAGCAATGATATTAAAAAGCATGGTAAAGCACAGACCCACGACTGGGTAACCATTATTAATCCAGCTACATGCATAATAAAAGTATGCAATTACATTGCAAAGTCAGTACGGCTAAGAAGTGCAAAAGGGGTATCTGTGGCAAACGGGTTTGGAGTGTAAATGAGCCTGTAATGAAAAGCACACTAAACACAAGCTCATCAGTGACAGGAAGTGGGTACTTGGCATTGAAATACTTACACAGTGAGTGTCATTTATTATAGCAGAGGCCAACAACAGAATTATCTAAAATGGGGCACTATCAGAATTTCATGGTGCAATACCAGTGTGTGAGGTTAAGCGTAGACATCAAACACACTAGCTTTCTCCAGCATGATGAGTGCTGAACCTGAATTTGGAAAACTTCTTGGTTTTGGTTTTGACAATCTTAATGAACTAGCTGAGATTAATATAAACTTTGGCTTCATAAATGCAAATTTCAGACCACACACAATTAAAAAGTTATTGATAGCCTAAATTACGTTCATGAAAAACAGTGATTTCATACCTGCAATGTAGGGGCCACTCGCAATTAAATAGATATTGATTCCCATTCAGATTATTTAGAGTTCAGACAAAACATTTTTGACACATTTTCTTTAGGCATTAAAATCATAACCTATCAAACACATAGGATTGGATACCATAGAGTTGATTCACTAAAAATGGTAAATGTAAAGATTCAATCAAAAAAATACAGCATCACTTTATGATTGTTTTTTTTTTTTTTTTATCTCACTATTTAATCAGGATTCCAGACATGGGAGGACACTGGCAAAACACACTATAGTATTAGCACAAGTGTAAGAAACATACATTTGTGTAAATGCTTGAACATTTTGAAAATGCTATATGTTTCCACTTTTACAATCAGACAGCACTACTGACCCCAGGAGCTGTAAATGTTAACGTTTCGAGAGAGCTGAAAATATGATGCTGCGCAAGGCCTGCTACACTATAGAATATAGCACAGTCACTTAATGCAAATAGTATGTAAATCCCCTCAACGACCTTTACAATTGTGACACAAAGGTGATTGGCAGTCAACTCTGCACCCTGTTTGTTTCTTGCCCCTGCCTGTCTCCCTCCACACTGCCCCCTGCTGTGAGAGGCTGAGGGTGGAATGTCCAGGGTCGTCAATGCCAGCAGCACTTGCCAGACCCACTCCACATCAGGGGCCAGCCAGCTTCTCCTCTTGGCAGCAAGTAATATGCTGAAATAATGTCCTGTTTGTTTCCCACTGCTCCACAGAGCAGCCTCCCACCTCATCACGTAGCAGTGACTAATCTAAAGTTGTTTGTCTGTGCCAGTAACACTCTCTGGGAGAGTTTCTATGGGGTTTATATTCCTGGTTGTGCCAATGTGTGAGAGCAGATGCCACACTTTGGTCACCTCTGGGATTTTTTTTTGTCTTTGTGGGATTTATATACCCACGAGACAGGAAGCCCGATAGAACCTAAAGTATTCAATATGAAGCCCATCTGGAGTGACATCCTCTGAGTTTTCAAGCCAAAAAGGCAATATAGATATATATTTTGACCATGATGCTTAGAGATGTGCCAAACGACACCGCATCTCCAACATTATGCTGACCGTTTCAGTTCTAGTCCATTGGAGAAAAGTGAAAGCCCCATACTGAGCAACAAACACCACTTCCTAGAGCAAAGCTTGTTCATTGAAGGGCTCCCATCCAAGTATGGAAATCCCATGCTTGGAATTACATTTTTTTGTCATGATCTCTGAATGTTTTTGTAAAAACTACCAAGAGGCCCTTATAAAAGTTGGTCGCACTATTGCGCACTAATTTTTCACGTGCAATTTCTATACTTTACTGCACTATGCTATGCTTTTACCATGGTTGGAATTGATTCCAACTGTTTCAAAACAGTTTTGATAGTTTGGTAGAACCAGTCTCACAAACATCTGATGCATTGGTTTGAAAAGCATGCTTGAGAGACTCAGCGGTTAACAAAGTATCTGCAAAGTATCTCCTGTACCCAAGAAAAGGTATGTCGCAGTGCTAATTATCTGATAGATGGTTTATACAGAAACACCGCCTGGGGCCACGGTGATGACAGCAGTTTCAAAAACTTTTGGCCATAGCTGTTTGCCATTTGCTTTAAAGTGGCCATTTCAAAGGCAAAACCCCTGCAATTGGTTACCAACTGATATGACAAACATCTTGTGACACCCCCTTGCATGCCATATTCATATTAGGCAGTAAGTTTGAAAGAATGTATAAAATTAACAAGAAACTTGGGGGTCTATTGATTTGATTATTACACTGTCAGAGCTGAACACTGTCATAGTAAATCATTAAATAACAAATAGTTTGACAGTTCCAACATCTCTAAGTATGTGGTAATAACAAAATTACATGTTTCATAATGTTTCCTTGTTTTATAATTAAACAGTGGAGGTATTTAGATCTAACCCTGTTTAGATTAGATCAATTGAATCTACTCCTTCCTGTTAAGTACTTATATATATATATATATATATATATATATATATATATATATATATATATATATATATATATATATATATATATGTTTGTAAAATTTTTTTTTTTTTTTTTTTTAAATTAGACATGTAATATACTGGGTATGGCTTGCAGAATCTAGTGTAAGCATTATGTTTGTACATTTGATGCAGTATAACCTGATTCACTGCAGTTAACATCAAAGCAGAATGATGTCTGGCTGTTTGAAGTGGTTTGCATTTGAAGTTATTGTTGAGTAAACTGTGATACAAATGTTTTGATGTGTTTAAAAACAGGGTTTCTTTGTAAAAACGAATTAGATACTATATATTTTTTTTATCAACCCAAGATTTATTTTTTTATTTATTATTGTTAATGTCAGATGTCTCATTGAAGAAGAGTTACTGTAGGTGTTATGATCATACATCCTCCATGTAGAAGTGTCATTTCCTTAAGTATGTACCCTCATACTAATCTGAAATAGCCACTTTCTGTTAGAAATAATGTAATGTTTTATTTTATGTACTTAGTAACATTTTTTCTTTTCATAATAGTTTACCTTTGACGATATATATATATAATATAATATATCTATATATATATATAAATATATATATAATATATAGATATATATATATATATATATGCTTTTTAAACAATAATTTTTTCTGAATTTTCCTGCTGTAATTTGTTTATCATAAATCCATTTTTTTATTATTATTATTATTATTATTATTATTGGGATTTTTAATCATGATGGTTAAATCATAAGAACATAAGAACATAAGAACATAAGAAAGTTTACAAACGAGAGGAGGCCATTCGGCCCATCTTGCTCGTTTGGTTGTTAGTAGCTTATTGATCCCAAAATCTCATCAAGCAGCTTCTTGAAGGATCCCAGGGTGTCAGCTTCAACAACATTACTGGGGAGTTGATTCCAGACCCTCACAATTCTCTGTGTAAAAAAGTGTCTCCTATTTTCTGTTCTGAATGCCCCTTTTTCTAAACTCCATTTGTGACCCCTGGTCCTTGTTTCTTTTTTCAGGCTGAAAAAGTCCCTTGGGTCGACACTGTCAATACCTTTTAGAATTTTGAATGCTTGAATTAGGTCGCCACGTAGTCTTCTTTGTTCAAGACTGAACAGATTCAATTATTTTAGCCTGTCTGCATATGACATGCCTTTTAAGCCCGGAATAATTCTGGTCGCTCTTCTTTGCACTCTTTCTAGAGCAGCAATATCTTTTTTATAGCGAGGTGACCAGAACTGCACACAATATTCAAGATGAGGTCTTACAAGTGCATTGTACAGTTTTAACATTACTTCCCTTGATTTAAATTCAACACTTTTCACAATGTATCCGAGCATCTTGTTAGCCTTTTTTATAGCTTCCCCACATTGCCTAGATGAAGACATTTCTGAGTCAACAAAAACTCCTAGGTCTTTTTCATAGATTCCTTCTCCAATTTCAATATCTCCCATATGATATTTATAATGTACATTTTTATTTCCTGCGTGCAGTACCTTACACTTTTCTCTATTAAATGTCATTTGCCATGTGTCTGCCCAGTTCTGAATCTTGTCTAGATCATTTTGAATGACCTTTGCTGCTGCAACAGTGTTTGCCACTCCTCCTACTTTTGTGTCGTCTGCAAATTTAACAAGTTTGCTTACTATACCAGAATCTAAATCATTAATGTAGATTAGGAATAGCAGAGGACCTAATACTGATCCCTGTGGTACACCGCTGGTTACCACACTCCATTCTGAGGTTTTTCCTCTAATCAGTACTTTCTGTTTTCTACATGTTAACCACTCCCTAATCCATGTACATGTGTTTCCTTGAATCCCAACTGCGTTCAGTTTGAGAATTAATCTTTTGTGCGGGACTTTGTCAAAAGCTTTCTGGAAATCTAAATAAACCATGTCATATGCTTTGCAATTATCCATTATGGATGTTGCATCCTCAAAAAAATCAAGCAAGTTAGTTAGGCACGATCTCCCTTTCCTAAAACCATGTTGACTGTCTCCCAGTACCCTGTTACCATATAGGTAATTTTCCATTTTGGATCTTATTATAGTTTCCATAAGTTTGCATATAATAGAAGTCAGGCTTACTGGTCTGTAGTTACCTGGTTCAGTTTTGTTTCCCTTTTTGTGGATCGGTATTACGTTTGCAATTTTCCAGTCTGTCGGTACCACCCCTGTGTCAAGAGACTGCTGCATGATCTTGGTTAGCGGTTTGTAAATTACTTCTTTCATTTCTTTGAGTACTACTGGGAGGATCTCGTCCGGCCCAGGGGATTTGTTTATTTTAAGAGCTCCTAGTCCCTTTAACACTTCTGCCTCAGTTATGCTAAAGTTATTTAAAACTGGATAGGAACTGGATGACATGTGGGGCATGTTGTCAGTATCTTCCTTTGTAAAAACTTGTGAAAAGTAATCATTTAACATATTTGCTATTTTTTTTTCTTCCTCTACGATTTTGCCATTTGTATCTCTTAAACATTTAATCTCCTCTTTGAATGTTCTCTTGCTGTTGTAATATTGGAAAAACATTTTGGAATTGGTTTTAGCTCCCTTAGCAATGTTCATTTCTATTTCTCTCTTGGCCTTTCTAACTTCCTTTTTGACTTGCGTTTGCAGTTCTGTGTACTCTTTCTGCGTACTTTCTTTTCGGTCCTTTTTTAATGCTCTGTAAAGTGCCTTTTTTCGCTGAATATTTTTTTTAATTGATCTATTAAACCATTTTGGCAATTTAGTTTTACATTTAGATTTGTCTACTTTAGGGATGTAATTGTTTTGCGCCTCTAGTACTACATTTTTGAAGAACAACCATCCTTCTTCTGTGGGTGTTTTCTCTATTTTACTCCAATCTACTTCTGTTAGTCTCTGTTTCATGCCTTCATAGTTTGCTTTTCTAAAATTGTAAACCTTAACTGTGAATGACATCTTAGAAGTGTCATAAGGGATGTAGAAAATGCATTCATAAAAACTGATTTAAGGTGTTTAATTAAAATAGTAATTTTTTTGTATTTACTGTTAAATATATAAATAAATAATTATTCCTTAACGTGCAGACTGTATGATGGGGGAAAAAAAACTGGAAAGACTACTCTCCCTCTCAGGTGACAAGATTGGAAGGTAAGAGAGTGGATCAAGGAATTTTAAAATAAAATACATCAGGGTGTCTGATGGTCCTTAGCGAGTGTCTCCTCAGTCTGTCATCGCTGTTTTCAGCAGATTCTTCGGCTGCCAAATGAAACGATCCCAACACTGCTTTTTAAGCATGCTTGACACTCCAGGAGTGTGAGAATTAGAATCGCTGGGTGTGGGCACATGTGTAGATTAGAAGATGCTGTTCCTCAGTGGCTTCTCAAACAATAAGGGTCTTGTTAACAACATGAGTCATGATGTGTTAGGATTGTGTCACACACAGGTAATTATTTTTGTCAGTGTTAAACACAGTCACATTTATTTCTAGGGGAAAGCCAAGTCTTTTCTCCAGACCCTTATTTGATACATTTAGAAGCTTTTTTTTACCTTGATTTGACCTTGATTTACCTCCACTATGTATGGGAAGCATGCGAGGAGGGTAGTTCTCCAGTCCACATTTGTTTTGTGAATTTTAATGCTCATGCAAATTGAGGGACCATGAGGCATGATGTTGGCATGAGGCTTAAGTAATTCAAAATCCAATTCTGATGCCTTTTTTCTGCAAGACGTTCAAATATCATATACAGAAAATGTTGGGGGGGGGGGGGATATGTGGAACTCTGAATCTCTTTAAGGATGTATACCTGTATGATGAAAGATAATCTCTGTTCTAGTCACACCCTCTGAATGTTGTTTGTCAATCAGAGGCGATATAGTAAGCACAACAGGAATAACAACTAGTCTCTGGTTTGAATGACAAGTTATAGAAAACAAACAACTGGATGCAAACTGATTACTTTGAATAAACTTTATAAAGGTTTTTAATAAAGTTACTGAACAAGCAGCACGATCATCACTAACACATGTAATCTACTAGATATTTTTAATTAGAGAAACTTTTTTTGTTTTGTTTTTTTACATTCGCTATATACATTTTAACACCTAGTGGTAACTTAAATTTACACAAATACACCAACATGCACTCAACTCATTAAACGAAAAATAAAGCCACAGGTACTTTCATTGTTTTACATGTTTTACATTTTTTAAGCAGTAGATAAGGTTGTGTACCTGAAGTAAAGATCAGTTTTCTGGTAAAGCCCTGTTCTTTCGGTTCTATTGTATTGCATAAATGAAATATTTCACTGATTCACTTACAGTAAATGTACCAAAATAAAGACTGCATCTGTCATTAACTGAAAAAAACTCCTTAGCAATGTTAGTCAAGTTCACTTCATCAAGAAGCATCATGTTATTGCCAAGGTGACAAACAATTTCAAGAATGAAGGGATTTAGGAGAAATAAAACATCTGATGACAGCCTTAAACACAATTAAAGTGATGACTTTTGTGACTGTGTTGTCACTCAGTGATGAAACATTCCTATTAGAGGCACAAATCAAATCCGTCTGGTTCTTAGCTGGTTTTCTAGATGACTAAAATCCAAATATTATGCGTAAGTGACCTTGATTAGTTGTGGAATAACATTTTCTTCCCTGCTCTGCAGCTGATATCCTCCTCCGTTTGAACGTGTGAAACCAGAAGGTTTTCAGCTGACCTTGGGACAGCTAGCAAAATGCTGTTTCAATTCAGCTTAGGTAATATCCAAATCTTCAAAATACTGCTGTTAAAAGGGTGCTTTTGGCTCAAATCGATGAGAATGCAGGAAATTTGCGGCCAAAGCATTAAAAAAAAATGCAGAAATATAGTTTTAGTGCCTTATTAATTAAGGTAATTTAAAAAGCCATACAAACAGCATTTCAGTTTCTAAGTTAATGGCAATTTTATATACACGTATAAGTAGAAATGTTTTACAGTAAATCACTTACAAAAAATCCAGTAAACTTTGTAGACTGATCGGTGCATTTACAGTATTTCACAGTAAATAAAGTTGGAACACAAAAACGAGCCTAGGCATAATGATATATTTCCAGTTCACACCACAGGCATTACATTTCAAACAAAAATGCCCTCGCAAAATTTTTCAGATACGGCTAAGCATGATTTATACTCTATAGCACTGACAAACATACTTTTTTTAAACTGTTGCAGACTTTCATTTAGAGATTTTGTCATGCTTTGGCCTCAATTAAGCTACATTTTTTAATGTGATAAGGCATGTGGCAAGGCAGGATTTATAATATAAAATACTCTAGATATATCTGTTTCTTAAGGGATGCAGTATATTCATGTTTCCATGCTTGCAACATCCATATTTCACACAAGGAGGAGCACCTATGCTATAGCATATTTATTAGTGATGTCTTTTGTGATGTGGATCAATTGTCTTGTTGAGCAGACCAAAGTGATTTTGCTTGCAATCCAGACAGATTTTAAATCAATATCTTAATAACACCATAGTCTAGGTTAAGCATCTAGTGTGTCATGACTCCCTCTGAGCCTTGGCCTTAATCCAGAAAATAACTTCACTGAAAACCTGCTTCCTGGGTAGCCCGGCTTGTGTAAACAAAACCTCTTCAAATGATATCAGACAATCAGGATATGACATCACGCCTTTCCCACAGCTGGCACGTTGATTTTCCTAAATGTATGGCATTTATCAATATCCCTGCAAGGATTATGTAGAATAATTTCCAAAACTCTTCTCCCTTATATTTTTTGGGTTATTACCATAATGCTCAGTGCTTTGAATTGCAAATATTAACAAATACTAACTGAATGATGATGTGGATATGAAATCATGGGCTAGATTTAGTTTTGTAGTATTATTCTCTATTACATACTAGCACTTTACTGAGAAGTGGAAAGCCTCGTCTCACAGCTGTGGTTATTATATTAATCAGGGAAAGCTTGGTATGACACCTCCACAACTGTGTGTGAAGAAGGCTAGTTGTTGATGTTGTTCTTGTTATTGGTCTTCTTCTTCAGATTATGAATGTGCATCAACATTTGCCAAACAGGTACTTCAATCAACCTCTTGATCAGTCCTTTGGTCTTTTGGTGAAGGTTGTGCAATGTTGATATGGAAACCTGTTCATGATGAGTGGGACTGGAAGCAACATAACTATTTTTGCAATCCAGTTTTAGATGAGAGGTCAAAGATGCCAACTAAGTTGTCTTCTTCTTCTTCTTCTTCTTCTTCTTCTTCTTCTTCTTCTTCTTCTTCTTCTTCTTCTTCTTCTTCTCAATACCTGTTGCACACTTACTTGAAAATGTTCATTTATACAGTAAAGGGAATTAAGAATAGAACCAATTCATATGTATTCCAGTTTAAAAGGTGGGGCGGCTACATACTGTCATTTGTTTGTCATACAGCCTATTACAGTTTAACTGACAGTTTTCTCATGAGTTTTTATTAGGTTTGCTCTGCAAACCACAGCTATTGGGTGACTTGTTAGATCTAAATAAAATTGTTATCCTTGTATCATGTCACTATCATGACATAACTTTCAGCAGCAGTAAAAATCCATCACTCCACCCAACCATTAAGCAATATCATATTTTTGAATGGAACCCATTGTTTGGTTGCCCTTTAAATTACCAGCAATTAAAGCTGAGCTGTGCCTATTAAAGATTATCTATTATCTCTCAATGACAAGGGAATATTTACCCATATAATTGTAATTCCTACATTCCTGACACTGTTACTTCATTAAAAAAAAAAATGCATTGTGCGTCATGCAGATTATACACTAAACCTCAAGTTTCATTCTTTTGTTACCAGTGGTCTTTTTCAGAAATATATGATTCTGTTGCAGTCTAAAAGATATGACTGAGAAGGCCTTTTTGATTAAATGCTTATTTATTTGTGAGACATAACATCTGATTTTAGTTATGGTCATGGTAGATTAGAATTTAATTCTTATGAAGCAAACATCTGACCATAGCATTATTTAGCGTGGCTAGAGTGTAGATAATTAAATGTTGTTAGTTATCTAATTGTATTTATAGTACATTTATAAAATACTCTTTATTTACCACAAATACATTTTAAGACACACATGTTTGATTCTGGCAATTGTGTTGATCTTTACCAACAGTGGCAGCCCGAGACTGCAGTAATATATCTTATTGAATCGGTTCTGTCTGTATCTACTGTACACCAAACAATAACCAATTACTGTCCCCATTAATCAGCTCAAAACTCAAAAGTGCAAGAAATTAATTAGGTTCCAAACAAAACAGTACCAAACAAAAGTACTATTAGGAGTCTCCAAGGGGCTTACTTAGTAAAGGTATTGCATCATGAAGTCTGGGGTGACTAATGCATGAGGAGCTTGTTAGTTCAAAACCTCATTGTGTTGAGTTGTCGATCTTGATTGGGAATTCATAAGGATGATTGCGTTGCCAGAGGGATTATAATCTAGGTTTGGATTGCCTCAATATGACACTACTGGTCAGGTACCAGAAAAAATAGACTGAAATCTCTCCTCCTCCAGGGCTTAGTAACTTGATGACATCCCTGCTTTGGTACACTGGCAGGACACCCACAACTGATTTTCATTTATCCTGGGGTTGTAGTGTGGGTTCAGCAGTTGAGAAAAAAAAAAAAAACGTATCTAAAACATACATGTGCACAATACTCTGTAGTGGTCATGAATGTAAATTCACTATAGTTATATAGATATATTTAACCAATTACCCTCTAACCATTCTAGAAATACATGGCTGTGTTTTACTGTTTTAATTCCGATGAAATAATCATCAATTTCCACTTTTTCATCTGGACAGCAGTTAAGTGCAGCATTTTTTCCCGCTAAACGACAGTTGCCTTGGGCATATTGTTGCTTTTTTTTTCTTTCCCTGACCAGTTTGCCCACCAGTAGTTATTAGTCCAAGCAGCTACAAAAGTTGTTATTAAAAAGACGCATATGTCTCAGCCTATAGATAAAGACTGATGTTTTTAATGACTGCTTGGAGGGTCTCTTTCTTTTTTTGCAAGTCAGAAATATTTATAGTGGTATTAACAAGAGCTAGTGCAAAAAAAAAAAAAAAAAAAAAACTGTGAGGCATCTAAGCAATAATATTAAATGATAAAACGGATTGTTATAATGCTGCATTCTGATTGGTCAATGAGTGGTTCTAAACTGTGATATAATCCCCAGTATAGTAACTGTTGGGTAAATCACTAGACTTCACTGTGCCTGATGAAATAATGATAATAAAAAAAAAACACCTGTCAAAATACCTGGCAGTGATGGAATACAGTATACCACTGAAGGCATCACTTCTGAGCTGTTTGCACCGATGACAATCAATAAAGGGGTAGAAATAGAAGCTGCATCATATTTGCAAGTCTCCCAGAAACGGAGAAAAGAAAAAGTTAAACCGTCACACTGAGGTACAGAACTCCTACATTGATGTGCTAGAAAAAAATAGAAATGAAATGAATACCACCAAACAAACCAGTTGGGCTGTTAAATGCTTTAATGACTGGCTGTCTGAAAAAAAAAATTACACATTGAATTCACACAACTAACAAAAGAAGGGCTAAATTATATCCTTAGAGATTTTTATGGCACAGGCCAAAACTATAAAGGCGAGCAACATGGAATCAGCAGCTATGTTGGGCTCTGTGCTGGATTCAACAGAATTTAAATGATCTCCCATTAAGTTTATCCTGGTGTCTAATGAGCTACACAGAATTAATAAGTTCAAACAACGTGTTTGTGGGTACAATTAAAGAACTTAGACAAGGCGGCCAGGAAAAAACACAATAACTGAAAGAGATTTTCAAATAATCAAACATTCTGAAGCCCTAAACCCTGACACAGCTGTTGGTCTTGTGAGTAAAGTTGGTTTGATGTCCAGTTACATTTTGGATACAGGGGAAAAGAATGAAACAGACAACTACTGGCAGATTCTTTCGTTATAAAAACAGATAAAAGCAGAGTTAACGCACCAAGCAGTGACATTATCCACGGTAACCCACGCCCTCTTGTATCTTAATGTTTTAAGAACACACAGGACAGTGCATCTAACAAGCCCAAGCTAAACAAACATTCAATTTTTAATTTGAACATAGTTATATCAATATTATTGGATCAAGTGCAAAAAATGCTTCCGAGAAGCAATTGGAGAAAAATATTTTCCCTTCTCTCAGAAGATTTGTTTTAGCTTGCAAGTCTGCACTACCCATTTTTGCTTTCTTTCATCTTTTTCTGAGTCCTGACAAACACTCTTCTAAAATCCATTTATTTCTGATGACCATTTACTAATCTTTGAGTCTGAATATGAAACCATAAGTGATTGTCTTTTTTTATTAAAATTTTTTTGTGCCCAATTATTTTACCCCCAATTTTCTCCCCTATTTAGAATATCCAATTAAGTTCCCTCACTGCAGCAACTTCCCACACAGCCCAGAGTGGGAGTCCTCTGATCCCACGACACCGAAGACTTTGAATAGCTAAGACACAAACCTGCTCACCCTGCACATCACACGGCCATGCTTTTACCTGGTGAGCTACTCGTCTTAACCATAAAGAGCCTTGCTAGCTTGCTTTGATATTTATAGAGATTTTAACCCCATCTCACTGACAGGCGCTAGAATCAGTGTTCTCAGTCGCATAACTGGGTGTGAATGCACATGGGTAGAGAATGAGGAATTGACTCAGGAAGCAGTTTGCGAGCATGCATTTCTTCACACAAGGAAACCCCTCCAGGCCTTAGGAGTTTGAACCATGAGTCTAGGTCACATAGCACCAAGTCCTCAATTTACCTGCCCCAGGGGTCTCACTCTATCATGCTGCACGCCAACCCCCTGATTCACCAACTCTCTGTTTTGCCTTATTACCCTGAGATCAATATCCACAATGGCCCATCCACAGTAGAAGTATGAGGCTTTTTCAGAGAATGAGTCATTGTAACACTATCACCTTTTTAATACTTAAAGGACATATGCCCATTAAAGGCGGTTAAGGATTTAAGATCTGAAGAAGGATCATACTTGGTTAATATAGTAATTGATTTCAAAGTCTACAGGGCAGTATGGTGATTACATGCTCTTGCCCAGCTTGAGACAAACTCCTGTTGATCTGAACATCTGTTAATACAAGCTCACTCAAAGAGTAATTATGTGTTCCCATGCCCACAATACCCATCAGAAGGTTGTTCTTGATGAGAGCATTCTTCCTGTGGCTGGTGTTGGCCTTGCAGGAACAGGTCTCCTTGCTCAACAGTCACTAAACACTTTATCCGGGTCGAACCATACCCAGTGTCATGAGGGTCGGCTATGCAATTTCACACTGCCTTTGAAGAAGCAGGGTCGACCTGGGTGACAGACACAAGTACACAATGCACATATCAATGCCCCAGAAGAAGACTGTTATGGGCGCTTCCATCAGCTTCCCTTGATTGAACCATCGTCCCAAATGTTGATTAGAGCACATTTCTACACCCTCCTGCACTCTAGCTCATGGTGTGTCTCAATCAACACAAATATGGCTAAACAGAATAAACAGAAATGTTCCTTGCGGAAGTGAAACCTTCATGCAGGCGTGGCTGTTTGTTATTCCATCGGCTTACGAGTAGCCGTCATGCATTTTGCTTTGCTCGACCTGTGTCAAAGCGTGTCAACCCACATCCTGAAGTGGGTCACTGCGACCCAGGTCAACCCAGGTAGGACCCATGTACGTGGTTTCACATTACGTGGGACTGTGGCCCAGGTAGTCAGAACCAGAGTTGGGACCCGGGTAGACGTGCCATTGTGAAAGAGGCTTAAGATTAATAAATTAATTGCAGATGAGATATGAACCATTAAGTTAATCAGCTGAAAACATCTCCTGTGATTTGATTCAACATGGTGGGCTTGGGTTTACGTGGCATCACCTGTAGGACATCAGGAATTGGGTTACACCATTAGAATAGCCAATGCAGGGAAGCAAAAAAAAAGAGCAGCTATGTGGGCTGTCATGAGTTCTATACCTAAATGCAGGCATTTGCACACACTAAAGGACAGTCATAAACTGCCAGCCCCCCAAAATGCAGAAAATACAGTATGTATGCTGCCTGACCCCTTTATTAGGACCTGTGCCCCCAGCCTTGACACAATGCAATGTAGCCTGACTGCTGGAAGGTATCTTGAGGAAATGGTATCTTGGGAAACTGGAAAAAGCGATGTAACAATCAAGACAGACTGATTTGGCATGCGATAAAAAAAGGAAAAAATAGAAAAAATGCGGGCTGTAATGGATAAAGATGTACATTGTAGCATTGAAATGATGGTGACAGTTGGAAATCGCGTTATCCGAGTGCTGGCTGTATATATTTTTCTTATTTCTTTACAAGAACTCAAACTCCCAAAAGCTCTGCTCTTTGTCTTCTTTTAAAGTAACTAACAGTAGCTTTTATTATTACTCACTATTAAAAAAATCAAATACATGTTTACTGTAATGTCTCACTACTCATTATGACATATCATGCAGCAATTATAACATTGCAGTAATGTAAGTGCATTAAAAAAAAAAAAAAAACCACTTTGAGCAAAACATGTATTTAACAAATTATTAATTTTCTGGGTGTTTAGACTGCACAGGTATCTCAGAGTTTGAGTGAAAAGTACAAAGGTGCCTGGGACCTAAATGGCCTAAGTATGTTAATTGACAATGATCTTGTCTTGTACTTTGCAGCTTCTTGTTTTCACTCTATTTTCACAGCTATATGCCACCTGTCATCCATGTGTCATCACAGCAGCCTGTGGAAAGAGACAATACCTTTCCAATTAACCAAAGGTTGGAAGCCAGGGCAGGGTAATTCTAGAAGTGAAATCGTTTTGAAAATTGGTGATAAACTGTTTTGAAAGTTTAGCACCAGAAGCAATATGCTATTTTAAAAATGTATCTCAACTTTAAAGTCTTTATTTTTATCAAAAACACACTTCACAAGATGTACTCACTCTCATTTTAGCAATATTTTGACCTTCATTTTAGCAGCCTTCCTCCAAAAAGAAAGGAAAGGTCAATGGACCATTTGCAAATCTCACTCATTTGGATTATTTGACCTTGGCATATTTTACTCTTTCAAATTATACTGTGGTTTAGCCCTTTGTTTTAACAAATATGACCAAAAACCTTGCCCTCGCTCTGGCATTTAACATATGCAGTAGTTTCATAAACAACAACATTTAAAATAAATGGAAAAAGCATTTTGGTATTCTTCCTTTTTGTCTTATTGTTTGCTTTATAAAATAAAAAATGACCAAAAACAGAAAAATGCTTTGCATCCACAGTAACTATCTATCCCAGATACATTGCAACATGAAACTGCTAACTCAGCTAGAAATTATCAAAACAGCATGTAAATTGCCTTTTTTAAACTGTGGATTAACATCAACTCAGGAGGGAAAGCTAATGGAAAACTCACATGACAGGGAGAAGCTTTTAATACCTAAATTAGTTCTGATTGTATTTGAAGAAATAATAAAACAATCCTATTTTTATGCTTCTAAAGTTGTGACTGACTGCACTGCATTTCAGTCCTGTTATACTATTAAATAGCAAATATTTTTAAAAGAGAAATGTCATAAAACAAAACCATTGAATTGTTTTTGTGGGTTTTTTTTTTTAACACGTGCACACACACACGCGCACACGCACGCAATCACGGACACGCACACACACACATACACACACACACACACACACACGCACACACACACACACACACACACACACACACACACACACACACACACACACACACACACACAGTACCTCCCAAGATGAATGGGCAGTTTATACAGCAGGTAAAGTGCAGTGTGTTAACAACAAAGGTTTCATAATTTGCTCCTGTGCTGACAGCTTGTTTGTAGGTATGGCTGAAACAGCTCCCTATCCCCAGGGGGTTCATACTGAGGGCCCCAGTGACCTCTCACCTTACCTGGAGTCCAGACCACTGAAGAGAAAGTTGGTGTTTTAAACACCAACTGTGCAGCCATGTGATGAGAGCAGATCTTTCCTAAATGGCTATGAAATGTAATACTCGGCTACATGTGCCTCTCTCCTGTACTTTCAAACAGGACCAGATAGTTATGAAGCATTTGATTTCCAAGGGGTGCACGTTATACCAGGGATGTTTAATGAAACTGTTCAGTCATGTTTGTTATACACAGGGTATACTTTATGGACTGCAGAAAAAAAAGAACTAATATATACTATATATAATGGCTTATATATGTTATGTGACGGGGTACACCGCAACTCTGTGTTTATTTGTATTATGTGTTGTATTATTATTATTATTATTATTATTATTATTATTATTATTATTATTATTATTATTATTATTATTATAATGTATTGTTTAGTGTTTAAAAACACAATGTTTGTTATTATTGTTTTACTGTTTTGTTGTGAAATTCCCCATCCAGCTAAAATGTATGTGTAATGTGGCCATCTCCCAATTAATGAAGTGATTGCCGATTGGAGATGGCCACAGATATATAAAGAGCAGATCAGCCACTCATCAGGGTGGGGTTGTTCAGAGAGGAGGAACGTAAAAATGGTCCCCTCTAGCACCTGTGCTTATTATAGGAAGGATGTGTACAATTACATTACAGATTATTCTCTCTTAGAGAGACAACAGTTTAAATACCGAGATTACTAAACTGAAGGACTTATCTGGTGTTAACAGTTGTAAAATGTACAAATTAAGAAGTCCCTCACCAACATTGATTTATTTTTATTATACCTCTGGCCAGGACTGGCTATCTTTTTGCTTCCTGGTCTTGAGAAATCATGTGATATCGGCTATGTTTACAATAAAAAATAGAGGCAGCACGCTATTGATAGAGGAGGCATGCTATTATTCCTGAAAAAACAGCATGTGTTTTTTTTTATTTGGACTTTGAGTTTGTGTCTGTGTATCTGTCTGTCTGTCTATCTGTTTGTCTGTCTATCCATCCATCCTTTGTTGTGGCTTTGTTTGTGCAGGAGTGGGAACATGATTTTAGCGTGTGGAACGGAGAGTAACAGAGGGAAGTGAAACGAAGCTGTACATGGACTTTCCTGATGATAAGTATTTGGCTGATGTACACAATGCTAGTCTGAACAATGAGAGTGAGTGAATTAAGAGTTTGTAGCCTGTCAGTAGTGAATCGAAAAGTAAAGTAAGAGATCGTTATACAGATCTTCTGTTGCTCTGATGTTCCCTCCCCTGCACAGACAACATATGTTATATGTTATGCGTTTTTTCAATGGTCAGTGATTACATTATTAGCCTGTATTTACACGTGGTAAATGCACCAAGCACTTTCTAAAGTGTAATATTGTAGTTTGCACTTTGGTGATTTAAAATTACTATTTTAATAAACCTTAATGATGATGACCTGTTAATGGAAAATCTGTAATTGATCACTTGGATATTGAACAATGTGTTACTGCTCCTTCTAAACGTGCTGTCAAACAAAAAACGTTGTCATTGATTTTATATGTATCTTGTGGCATTAACCACATAAAGTGGTGCTAGTTATGTACCACTAGCAGCTAAATGAACTGCAGTAAACTTGGCCAGGTACAAATTATATAGTTCTATGTAGTTTAATGATGTTTTGTGTAATTTTCTCTTTAACCCTTTCAGGACCAAGCATTTTTTCAGTGGGCGTGTTTTGGCTGTATCTGACTCTCTTCCTATAAAAATTCACAAAAAGTCTGTTGTTACAGTAGCATCTTGGAAATGGTGTCCTTTTTCTTTTTTTTATTTTTTAACACAATATTTCCGGGGTCTTTTTTTATTTTTAAATGTTAAATATTTTTATTGTGTATTCTGCTTAGAGATACATCTATAAAAAATGTGTTATTCTATGACCCAAGAGACCTTACAATACTTCCTGAAAATTCTGTTGAAAAATATTGATGTTTGGGCAAATTACAAGACGTTGTTTCACCTGAGTGATTGCAATGACATAATACACACTTATTCACAGGGTCTTTAGAAGCAATAATGGACACTACTCACAGTTATTTTCTCAAAAAAAATATTTATAAATAAAATAAATTATTCATTCCATTATTGCTGAGGCGGGAACGGAGTTACAAGCCCCCCTACCAAGTTTAATTGTATTAGTTAATTATTTGATTGTTTTGGCAGTTGGCTTCGTTATTGCAAATTGAGGCCAGCTGCCATGTATAAAAGGAGAGCAGCCAGTCTGTTCAGGGCTACTACTGTGTGAAGAACCTGACTCTCTCTCTCTCTGTCTGTCTGTCTGTCTGTCTGTGTGTGTGTGTGTGTGTGTGTGTGTGTGTGTGTGTGTGTGTGTGTGTGTGTGAGAGTCATAGTCATACACTGTGTTCAAACTGTGTGAACTTTATGTTTGCGTAGTTTGTCATGTAAACAGCTTAGCTGTCCTGAGAGTTAGTCAGGGAACCTGCATAAGGATCTAATAAGTGCTCGGTCAGCTGGAAAAAGAAGCCGACAGAAGCAATACTATAGAGTATCACTATAGTATCGCTCACTATAGAGTAGGTGGTCCTGACCTTAATTTAAAGGCTTTAGGACCCTGGGGATTACGAGAGGACACTCCATCTTGGTAACACTGAAGTTACCAGGAGGCCATCTTGCTAAAGGCCTCCTATAGTGCTTAATTTATTATTTAATTTGGGATAATGAGAAAATGTTAATCAGCTGTGACTGATTAAGTTCATTAATAAAAGTACCACAGTTTCAGTGTTCTGGTGGTTGGGTGTTGGAGACAGAGTCTGTGTATGGACTGAAAACAAAGGAGAAGGTATTTTGTTAAATGTAGCGGTGGCTAAAAGTGTTTGTGATTAGTAAATAGCTTGACTATCCAGTCTGCTAGTGAGGGATTATGAACTCTGTAGTTAGCACTCCAAACTGGAGTTAGGTTTTGCTTTATTTTCTTTGTGAATTATATATATATATATATATAAAATATCTCAGCACTGCCGTTATCCAGAAATTGCACCAGAAGCTTGTGAAGTTGTCAGAATGAGCAATCTCTACTGAAAGGGTAAACTGTATGGAATTCCATAGTTCCAGTCATTATCTCAAGACCTGGCAGCTGACAGACCAGCTCCCCCAAGAAGGATTTTTTCAAGAACAGCTTAATTTGTTATGTTACAGCCAGGGTAATATTACAGAAAAGAGCACTCCCTAACACATAAGCACACAAACATGGACACTCACCCTAAGATCTGGAAGTGAGAGAGTTTCAGTGTTCTGGTGGTTGGGTGTTGGAGACAGAGTCTGTGTATGGACTGAAAACAAAGGAGAAGGTATTTTGTTAAATGTAGCGGTGGCTAAAAGTGAGTAAATAGCTTGACTATCCAGTCTGCTAGTGAGGGATTATGAACTCTGTAGTTAGCACTCCAAACTGGAGTTAGGTTTTGCTTTATTTTCTTTGTGAATTATATATATATATATATATAAAATATCTCAGCACTGCCGTTATCCAGAAATTGCACCAGAAGCTTGTGAAGTTGTCAGAATGAGCAATCTCTACTGAAAGGGTAAACTGTATGGAATTCCATAGTTCCAGTCATTATCTCAAGACCTGGCAGCTGACAGACCAGCTCCCCCAAGAAGGATTTTTTCAAGAACAGCTTAATTTGTTATGTTACAGCCAGGGTAATATTACAGAAAAGAGCACTCCCTAACACATAAGCACACAAACATGGACACTCACCCTAAGATCTGGAAGTGAGAGACTGCAGTGCGACCAAAAAGCCTGGAGGGCACATGGAGAGGAATGCGAGTTGAATTTGAGGTACTTGGATTCCTGGCATGTTAGGGTGGGTGGCAGTTCGACCTGGAGGAGCCGAAGTTCAGTCTGTAACATGAGGCCAACACTGTGAAGGGACTATGGGTTAGAATCTCAACGCAATTTATTAACTAAAAATAATCCAAAGGGACTCTGTATAACCTTGTCACTTTGCACTTTCTGATTTTCGTGTTTTTCTATTGCAAGTAAGAACTGTGTCAAACACCAAACACGTATTCAACCAGCTGCTATTAATTAAATGCAGCCACGGTAATAAACAAAAAACGTCAAAGTATGAGTATTGTGATGACTATCTATATTTACCAGAGCATTCATAGTTCTAAAAAACGCAGAAACACTGCTTTTTGAGGGGCTAAACAGGCCATAATTCATAAACTCTGTGAATGTAGTAAATTGCTTGGTGTGTGTACTATATTGTTTTGTGTGTGTACTACATTGCTTTGTGTGTGTACTATATTGGTTTGCGGGTGTAACTATCGGTTTGTATGCATACTATATTGGTTTGTGTGCAACTATATGAAATCAGTTGAAAACGGCAAAGACCACAAGCAACACAAAGCGCTCTCAATAGCAACAATCGGCAGACGCTTTCTTCACCTATATATCAGAGTGGAAATCCACGCAGTCGAAATGTCGCATGCGTACAGGTGGAAAATGTGGACGTGATATATTCTGGGTTTTTTGGTTTGTTTGTTTGTTCTTTAGCCGTTAAGCTGCTAAACAAAGATTAAATAAGTATATGCTGTGGTTTAGAGAATATATAATGCCGTTAAAAAATAAATCAAGATCATTATTTTCTCTTACTTTCATTTTTATGTGTGCATTTCTGTGAGTCGTCCTGCGTACCCCTTATGACCCTTAGCACTACTTCCAGGTGTTCGCGTACACCCGGTTGAAAACCCCTGGTCTAGAAGGTCATGGATGATGTGTTTGAAATAAAGTTTAATGAAATACATGTATTTGTGTTAGCAGTTTTGATGAGAGAGACCATTTGTTCCTAAATTTAAATACGTTTAATATACACTACACATCTTTCAGTCTGGTGGGTGCATTGTTCCTTTTATAGTAGTACTACAGTATTGATCTGTGAAGAATAGTATATTATAAAATTCCTGGATCTTCTCAGCTCAGGCTCGGGCTCAGTTAAGTGTTCACAGGTAGATCACAGTACTTTAAAATATTGGATCTTGCAGTCAGTCTATGTGATCCATACTAAAATATAATCTAAACAGATTTTTAAAAATGTCATTGTTACAGTAACAATTTACCGGCACTGGCTTCTTGGATGCATACGTGATTGGACGGCAGTGGTTCCTTGACCAGCTGGTGAGTGTGTCCCAGGAAAGCTGAGAGCCCTTTAAAAGGAAGACGAGAGCCAGAACAAATCTGTTTGTGACATGGAGAGGAACAGCCTTGTTTTGCAATAAGTAAAAATCAAAATAATTACATCTGTCCACTGCATATGGAACCAGCGTCAGTGTTCTGTTATTACCGAAGCGTCTCAGCAGGACCACTTTAGTGGACCTATTTAGTGAACACAGCATACGCCGCAATCATGGCACCTTTAGTTTTTAGGTGGGTTTTAACAGTGTTTTCTTTGGCATTTTTGTACCTCTGTTTTTTTTACAGCACGGTGTATTGTTGCCCGGCTGATACCATTGCTGGTACTAGCCCATAGCTCTTTCTGTGTGCTTTTCAATAAATCCTGGGCCTCTGTGTGACATCTCAATGTCAATTCCTGTGTCTATCCATTGAATGGATTTCAAATCTTGTCAATGGATTACCCAAACTCCCTTTTGCCATCCTCATACATTAATTAAAGCAGGCAATGGCCGCTGCTTCAGACAGTAATGTTCACTCTAAATAATTCAACCCAAAGGTGGGAGGTAATTACAAAATAAAGAACAGCAAGACACTCATGCTTAATCATGGAACAGGGTCAAGTTCAGGTTTTCATGTAACTGAGCAAGCCCTTTTGGTACTTCCACTGACTCTGTTCAATTTCCACTTAATTTGCAGTGCCACTCATCCCCACTATGGCATACAAGTATTTGTGTGCCAGCTCACTCCCTGGAGCATCAATATGTGATTCTCAAACACAATTCCTTCTTTATAGACTATTGCAGTAGAGTAGCTGAAACTATAAAAACACTAGCAAGTACATTTTTCAAAGGAACACACAATAAAAGTGTTGTGCAAATAGCTCAGCTGGCAAGCTCCCTAGAGTTAGGGAAAGGCCTGTTGCAAGGCAGTGTCCAGCTGCTTTTCATTTTGTTACAGAAATATTCATTGTAAAGGCCAGACACAATGGCACATCACTTTCTGTCAAGTACAGCGTCTCAACTTTTTGTCCGTTCTTAAAGAATTCTACCAGTAATTTAATACAAATTCAAAAAATAAATGTCATTGTTATAATTAATCCTAAACTTATCTCTAAACACACCACAAAGCTCACTGAGAATTTGCAATCGCTATATAATTAGTTGATGAAAGCACTGCCATCCAAACAAACAACTTGGTTCCAGAAAAAAACAGCCTACTCTGCAAGTGGAGACAAATGTTGCTAAGAAAATATCCTGACAGCTTTCCTGAGACTGTTTGCAGGGTGAAACCACAAATTAAGGTGCTGTAGTGAGGCAGCATTATGAGTTTCCTTTGTGTGGTCTTACTTAATGATCCTGCTGAGGTTTTTACCTGTGACAGACAGGCAGGCTTAAAGTCTTTCTAATGCTGGGGAACAAAAAGTAGGCTACTTCTCATGGCTCAAGTTTGTGTTTTATTCATCACATTGCTATCATCTTATTTCTGTGATGCCTGGCAGCCTGACCAAAAATATGAAATTACTGTTCATTTTTTTTTTTTTTTTGGAACAAGCTTTTCAACACCTCATGATATAAAAAGTTGAACTTTAGACTATTGTATACCATTTTTTTTATTAAAACATGACCTCCTGGTTGTAGCAGGGCAGAAGAGCCCTGTATGTGATTAGTGGGCCATGGCAAAGCCCTGCTGATAAATATTGTGGGATGTATTGTGTGAAGTAAAGCATGGGTGAATGTATTGTAAAATACTGTATCATTGTTTGGTTTAAATGTGGTCTGGCCGAGGTGGTGCCAGGCCGCTCGTGGGAATGCGTGGTCGGCAGTTAGTGATTATTGACAAACTGAGCCTAGCAAATTAAAAAACTCTTGTGTTGAATTAGACCATCTCCGGATTGATTAATTTATTGTTAATCCAGAGATGGTCACATGTATAAAAACCAGTCGCTTTTGATGGTCAGGGTGGGTGTTCAGAGTGGAGAATGAGAAAGCAAGGTAAAGAATAAAAAGGTAAAACAAAAGTAAAAAAGATAGCCATTGCTACGTGTGCTGGAAACACCAGCACAGTGCTTATTTGGTGGAGGTTTATTGTTTTGTTTGTGTTCGAGACCTGTTTTGATTCTACCTTTTATTTTGCTCTGTAAGCGTTGTTGTTGTTTAATTATTTTATTTTTGAATAAAAAGTGCCGCAGTGCATTAACCCGCAAGTACCTGTGTGTGTCAACTGCCTGGTCTGAGGACATCACCACAAAGCCATCATGTCACACTGGTATAGAAATAATTACTAGAAATTATAGACAGCTTTTTGGAGGGTGTGATTGCAGTACAGTGCCAATGAGGATAGTTTGCAAGATTTTACCATTGCTTTATTTTTTATGTTTTTTAGGATTTGAATTAAGTAGTTCCTTAAAAAAGTTTTGAGTTATGAGTTTCAGGTTTTTGAGCAATCACTTTGCAGGTTGTCAGGTAATCAACATATAATAGTAACATTATGGGGCTGATGTAAGGATACGTGCTAAGTGATTTGCGGCTGCAAAACACCCATATTGTGGCCAAAATCAGCATTTTGTACGTGCGAACCATGTTTAGCTGTAATAAAGAAGGACTTTAGCGGCCACTGAAAATGATACTTATATAAAGAATGTATTTCACATGCTGTTTTGAACCCGCTAAGCAGGTGCAAACATTATAATGAGATGTAAGGATTTTACCTTGCATTTGGGCAATTGCTGTCCCTTCAAAAACATTGCACCTCCTCTGGCAAGGTGCAATCCATTGTAGAAGCGAGTAATTAAGCTGTATAAAGCCACACACCTTCAAAGACCTGTCATTGGCCTCAGGATGGCTGCTGTTGTACACTTCCTGATGCGGTGACATTGAGGACAGGCAGGAAAACCTTCCGAGGAAAAGAGCAAGACGGAGAAGACCCTGCAGGGTAACTGTTTGGGATGCCGGAGGATGCAGTGGTAAGGGTTATCATCTCACTCCGCAGGTCATCTTAGGCCTAATAGCTGAATTTCACTTTTTCATCACCTGGTTTACTGTCCACCTGGTAACACCAACACCATTGACTTTTTCCACTATAGAGGACCATATGGCCTCTTCGGTAGCATAACTGATGTTGGCTGAGGCTCAATTTCATGCTGAGTGACCTCTGCTGTAAGGACCTCAGCTCCTCCTAGGAAAACTTTTTTGTTCTTTTCCGTGCGCTAAGAGAACTTTGCTGCCCTTCTTCTGACATATTTTTTGGTTCGGTTTGATTTTCGTGCTCCACAAATCTCATACAATGCCTATTGCTCTTTGTACTCCTAACTCACCTCACCTCTGGGCTGTAAGTGCATCCGCTAATAGCCCGATGCATAGGTGGTACTCGTTGTGACTCTCATTATCATAACTGTAGCTCATCATTTTTGTGTGTTGAGTAATTTTTATTTTTCTTAAGCTTACATAGGCCACAGTACAAAATAATTGCCTGGCTGGCACCGCTAGGCAAATTTGATTGTGTGTGGTTTGAAAACTGATTTATGTGAGTGACAGAATTTCTGTTAGTTGATTAGTCTCTACATATGATATAGAAAAATAAGCTGTGCATGAATGTTCATGAATTAGGCATTTTGATTGGTTGGTTGGGAGAGACTACTTGAGTTATTCATATGAAAAGCCATATTATATCCACTAATGATAAAATGCTACCTACAGTGGCACTTTCCACTGTATTTAATGTATTATGCTTTTCTTACTGTATATCATGTATTATGCATTTCTCTGCAGTTAAAGTATTATGGATTTTCTTATTGATACTGTATTTTGTAAAGCGCTTTGTTATGGTGGTCCACTATGAAAGGCTATATACACCAAGTAAATCCATTACATTACCTGTCAGAACAGTAATTACTGTAGTTTGTGATGTGTGACCATAATTAATACTTTTTATCTTCTATTTTTCATGTACAGTGTGCTTCACTTAACTGCATATCGAATAATTGCAAGCTCCATTTAATTGCATAGCAATATCTAGGTACCAAAATTTCACTATTTGTTAGCATGGTATTACACACAGCTTAAATGCAAATCAGATCATTACATAGCTCGCTTAAATGCATGACAGATAGCCAGTCTATTTCTTTCGTACCGGTATAATTAGTTCTGATAATTGCACTGGTTGAGGAGTTAACCACATGACCACAAACAACTTCACTTGCAAAGAGTTGAACTTTAAAAATGTTAGTCAATTGATCCAAGTGCAATTTTCTGAATTCAAAAGAATAGGGACACAATTATTGATGAATGGCAGAACAACAGTAACCCAAGGAGAAAATGACACAGATTTGGAACAACAGAAGACCTGGTGGCAGCTCTGCTTCGATGGTTTAGCCAGGCATGCAGATAACGAGTTCCCATCAGTGGACAGAAAAAGCAAACAACCAAACGACTGAGCTGGGTGCTGAATTTATAGCAGTGAACGGATGGCTTGAACGGTGCAAGAACAGACATCCCATCCAATTGAAGCAGCAGCATGGAGAGAGGCAAGATGTTGAGTCGTAGAAGTTCTCCCCAAGAAGCAGCACGGAGAAAGGCAAGATGCTGA
This sequence comes from Polyodon spathula, assembly GCF_017654505.1. Lineage (NCBI taxonomy): Eukaryota > Metazoa > Chordata > Actinopteri > Acipenseriformes > Polyodontidae > Polyodon > Polyodon spathula. The sequence continues at coordinate 21,187,858 of NC_054536.1, forward strand.
GTCATAGACGTTCTCCCCAACTTTATTAAATATTACAACCCAGCTGATATATTTAATGCATGAGACAGGTCTTTACTGGCGAGCAATACCTGACAAAACACTGATGTTCAAGAAAGATGCGGCATTGGGTACAACAATATTAAAAGACAGGGATACTTTGCTGATGGCTGCAAATGTGGATGGAAGTGAAAAGCTAGCAACATTGGTAATAGGCAAGAGTAAAATCCTTATTGTTTCAAGCATGTAAAGACATTACCTGTCTTATATGAAGCCATTAAGAATGCCTGAACAACCAGTGAAGTTTAGATTAGATTGCTAAAAAAAAGTCCTCCATCAGGTGTTGAATGAAGGAAACAATGATAGAGTGACAGGAATTGTGAAATGCCTCAGCCTACTCAATTCGCTTTATTTACATCGAATCCCATCAAAACAATAGCCAACTGCTACAGGAAGCTGAGCTCTAAAGAGATTCGGCTCCAGTTCTAGCAGACAAAAGTTAACCCTATTGCATACTGGGTATTATTGCACTGCGTCTGTCCGGTGTCATAACTAATAGTGCCTCCCCGTATGATAGTGTCTTTTTGTCAACTGCGCGTGCGCAGAGCGGAAAATCAGGCTAGGCAGTATTGTAGTGTTTATCTGCAAAATTAATAGACTGATCTTTAGGTCTGTGCTGCTTTTGCATTTGTTTGAATGTACATTCAGTTGGAAGTTTTTAATTTTTTCTTTAAAAATAAATAAATAAAAATGAACCACCTCTAATTTTCTCAGAGTCCTTCTCCCTCTCCTCCATGTTGAATTATACACATGCATTAGGACTTCTGGTTTTCTGTGTTTTCGTCCAACTTTTAGCCTCTCCCTTACGAATTAATTTCACAATTACAACATTTCTCAGTTTTAATGCAGAAACCAAAGCACATTAAACAGAGTCATTTTAAAAGGAAAGTATTAAACACGACGAAAACACAGAAAACCCTACTTCCTCTATATATATATAATTCAGTGCTAACTAGCAGTTTGAAGCCTATTAGTTTGTAAGATTACATTTTGATAGTTTGGACTAAATCAAAGTAGCGATTTTGGAGGTATAAAACTAATGTAACTTCATAATGGTAGGTTTATGGTGCATCTCTCGAATTACGGCGGCACTATCATACAGGTAAGCAGTATCAGATGGGTTTATTCTATCTTATAATGCCTCCAGGAGGCGCTATCGTACGGGTAGGCAGTATCAGATGGGTTTATTCTATCTTATAATGCCTCCGGGAGGCGCTATCGTACGAGGAGGCAGTAGCGGTTACTACACCTGTCCCAACTCAATGCTATTAAACAGAATGCACTGTATTTATTTATCTTTATTATTTTAAAGGAAAGGGTAATTTCCAAATGTCAGGAGTGTCATCTAAGCTAATATTGATGACCCACCCTTTAACATGAGATTTGGAGCATGTTTTTTTTTTAATTTTACTAATTTCTTTTTTTTTTTTTGCCCTAAAAATAGCTACCTCCTCCCCTCTGCACATAGAGGCTATTGTAGGGGCCTGTAAGACAAGCACGATGGGGACATTTTCATATCAGAAAAGACAGAGACGTCAGCTCCATTCCCAGGCCTCTGCCCAAATGATAACAGCAGCTGTCCAGAGACTGAATTAGTGCACATAAAAAGAGAACTGTCTGGAAGACGATGCTCAACTGCCCCAATTTAGCTGAATGACAACTTGTATTTGCCGACATGAATGTGCCATTGTATTAATGGAAATAGCAATATTCAGGGGCAAGGTAGGTCTGATGCACTAGTTAGAACACCTGGAAGGTAAGGCACACCTTGTGTATTGAAACAAGGAGTTTTTGTTTGTTTCGTTCTGGTGATCATGCGTAGAGATAGCTGGAGACTGGAGTTCTTTCCTATCAGGCTAGCCAGGAATTTTCTTCCTCTCTCTAACATGCACTCGCTCTTTTCGGTATATTAAATAGATCTAAATGGAGGCAAATATATTGCTTCTGTTTTAAATATTGAAAAAGTCATTAACACACTTCCCTAACATGACTTTAAATTCCAAATTAGCTGTCAGTATGACAAAAAAGCGATGACCATACTGTGCATCAATGATATGTACAGAAACGCATAGAATAAAAAATGAAAAATAGTTTAATGGAAATCAGATAAGTAGTATTTAAGACCTAGATGGCATTAAGTAAGCAAATAAGGTGTTAATATCATGGTAAAGTTTAAAAATGACTGATTTACAGCATGTGGAATAACTTCTTGTGTTCTCAAGACACATTGGTTTATTTCTGTCTGAATGAAGGTTCACATGGAAAGTTCTCATTTTAATGATTTAAATGATGACAGTATTTATGTCCACCACTGTTTAGATCAGTGGTGGCCAACACGTGGATCTCAAATTTTTTGGTGGATTTTGGGGCAAATCTGAACAAGCATCAACATATAAGCATAGAATCATTTTAACAGGGTTGATTGCATATTTAAAAAATATAATTCCTGATACCGAACACATACAAAAAAATAAATAAAATGAAAAAATTGGATAATTGGACACTATTTTTTTTTTTAAAGAATCTTCACTTTATCTGTTTTTTCCCTGATTTATTAACCTCCTTCTAAAACTAGTAAATATCACAAGAACACTGTAGAAACCACTGCTGTTAAGACCACTTCACATTTTAACCTAGTACATAATCAGAAACTATAAGCAGGTATATCAAAGCTTACTTATTGTTTCTTACAACATGCTCGCTCCACCTTGTTCACAAAAAGTTCATTACATTTCAATCCCCCTGTCCCTTCAGTGACACCCTCTTATAATGTTTATATCTGTGGTCTATAAACAAATATCTAAACTGAATTATAGAATTACTGGGGGTCTTCCAGCTAATCAGAGAAGTAATTTTGTGAGCTGTATACCACAACACAAAGAAACCAAATTCATTACCTCAGTCATACCCATTTTGAGTTTCAACTATGTTTTATTCTCATTATCGCTAAGGTTAATGTCATCTGTTTGGAAAATCCTAAAACAGTGACATCACAGTCTTTTTAGTTTTACATTTTAGCATTCTATCAGCGCTGAGTTGATCTGGGTTTAAAAAGCAAAACTGCCTTTTTTTGTAACCTCTCCTGGGGCAGGATGTGATTTTGAAATACTGTGATTAAAGCAAAGCTTACCTTGTGGCGCTGTCCACTGTTCTGGAGCTTTGTTTTGTTGTTTACCTCGGCTCAAACCCCAGCCCTTTAATACAGATCTGAACCTAAAAGCTTAACAAACTGCTCCTGAAGCCGTCCAGGTTAAGCAGACAAAGCACCAGCAAGCTTGCATCAATGTGTAATTTAATTTGGCTTTAGACATTCACTGGCAGGGATTTGTAACTATTAGTACTAATAGAGTGAATAAGAGAGAGTTTTGAAGGGGTGATGGTTTTAGTAGGTTGTAGGTCAGTCACTTAAGGACACAGGGTCACGGCAGCTTCAGATCTTGCCACAGGGTAAACTGGTAAACTACAAATTTCCAGGGACTGTTCAAGAAAGCTACAGTTTTTAGGAGACTCTACACTCAGGGAACCCTGATCCGTCTAATAAAATATGGCACCAGACATTCATTGCGTCTGTGATCTCTGAACACCTTGATCTGAAAACAACCCCTGCTATCTATCTATTTAATTTATATATTTAATATAAATTAAACAAACTGTTTTGGCTTAACATTGAAAAGGGCATTAGTTAAAACATTTTCCGCATTCTAATACAGAGACTGGCCAGATCAATAAAGAAAGTAAATACATTACAAAGTCCTCTGTATGCAAAAGACAAGGTTCTCCAAGATGGGTATTTTGCCTACAAGTGACGTCCAAATTATTATTATTATTTTTAATTATGCAAGGTAAATTACTTTATTGAGAATATCTGGTTCTGAGGATATTGTCCATACATCCATCCATCTGTACATATTTGCATGAACTGAATCTGAAGAATCAGTTATCTAATTCTCCTGCTATACTATTCTGTACGTACTGCTGATATACAGTATGTCAAGGTCATCAACATTTATTATACTGAGCTTGCATTTAAAATGTACAGCGGTATCTTACAGACATGCTTGTTTAATGTGTGCTTCATTGTTTAACAACCTTAGACTTCAGGGTGTTGTTGACGTGATAAATACTGTTTTGTTTAAAGATGACACCCATTTTGAAAAATAGATGACAAATAGGAAAAATGAGCAAACTTGCATAAGTGGGCTAACATAGGCTTTCATACACATGGAAAAATCCTATGGTAGTTCCATAGTAAATAACATCTTCCATCACTTGCAGGAAAAAAATAAAATAAAATTATAATCCCTTGTCCTTATGTGGTCAGGTGACATCATATGACCCATGAGACCTATATAAATGTTTTCAATGACACTGTGTTCATGTGACTTTTTGTGGAAGTGCAGGTCTGACAAAAGTACAAGAGGACAATTTTTAGTTCATTGATTGCTATGAAAAAAACACAAGTCAATCATGTTTACCACTTGTGTCTCTCAGATAGGGAAATATGAGAACAATAAGGTGATATAGATAAATTGAAAGGTCGGCAGTAATATTGAAATTATAGTGTAGTGTCCATGCAATTAATACTTAAATCTCAAACAGAGCAATTAAAATACATTCTCCTAAATGACACATTGCACTTTCACAGCATTTTAGCACAGCTATTTTTTTTTTTATTGTCTTCACACCACCAGTGACACCAGAGCATCTCCAGTTCTTTTCTGTCATGTCAGGCTCTGTTTTCATGCAGCTGAGAGGCATTAAAAAGCTTTCTGTCAAAACGTAGTAGGATGGAGGCTGCTCTTCACTGTAAATGGCAACCCGATCCCTTTTGTTGCAGCTTGGAGAGTAAGTGGAACATGGCAGATTGAGATTAAAGGGGACGTGACGCCTGAGAACACATAACCTGCGCCAGACTTGGCCCCAGTTCAAATCCTGTGGAGCAGGCCGGGAGATAAGACACTAAACACAAGCAAGGTGCTGAAGTGTGTTATCTCACTCAGAAAAGTTAAACATACTGCAGGTCTTGCTTACTGTAAACTGTGCAAAAGAACAAACTGCAGTACAGTCCACCAATTGTGTTTCTTACATAATCCTCAATGAATGTAATATCACAGAAGCATTGCATTTTTTTGTGCTAACAATAAGTACTGTCACAGTCATTCAATTATTATTAAATGTTATTGAGTTTAAGCATGGGTACAACAAAACCAAGGGACTGTTCCTTGTAAAAGCATAAAAAATGTATGGGATTTCTTTTTCCCTTTCTGTTTGTGAAACATTGTCATCTTTCAGCCCTGTAAATTTCTACAGCAACAGAGGTTTATATTGATTTAACCCTCCTACAAGATTCCGGGTCTATTTGATGGGTCTATTACCTTAAATGCTATTTTTCTTTTCATTTTCTGTATAATATTTTATGACTTTTCCTAAGATGGGTCATGAACTTATATACAGAAAACAGAACCTTTGCGATGTTTATTTTTTTTAGAACAGGTCATGTATACAAATAAGATGTTTCGGGTTAATGTGACCCGTGACATTTATCTATGTAGATGTGTGCAGGAATAAAACAAACATCTTCAATTTGTTATTTTATTATTATTATTATATTTGTATTATCTCTGGAAATGGCTGCACCTGTCTGGAGATATTTATAAACAGAAAAACAAACAATATATATCTACAAGGTAGAGCCTAATTTTCACTGTCAGTATTGCAACAGCATCTCACTGGTAAAGACACTCCAAAATAAGAAGTGCCCAGGTTGGCAGTCAAAGAAGTTTTATTACAGCTCCTGGACTAGAAGCGCATAAAAGAGTAAAACCTTTGCAAATAAAAACAGTTAATCAATTTAAGGCTGTTTTAAATTATTTTGAAATTGCATGGGGTCAATATGACCCAAAACATAACAGATGTACCTAAATTTTGAAAATAATAGGAGGGTTAAGTTTAATCTCTAATACTAAAGGGATGCAATAACAGGAATAAAGGGAATAGATATCAAATGGAAAGTCATGTGTCTTTTCACATAAACAATCAAACACAGCAAACACAATCTCTTGCCATATGTTCAAGAGACTTCAGCAGTGACGATTGTGCTTGTGAAATAACCTTGCACAACGTTCTACTATAATTAAAGGCCATACCAAGCAATTCTTTATTGTCAACTGAGATCGTCCGAAAGTAGCCCTGACCAAATTGAAAGATTTAGAGACCTTTTCATTCAGTATGCTTTTTTATGATTTGTTCACATTTCAAAGTATTGCCATTTGCAAATGACTCCTATAATTTAGTTGTTTTATAAGTTATATAAAAAATAAAATAAAAAATACTGAATCTCCTACAAAAACTGCAGCCCTTTGCAAAATAATAATAATAATAATAATAATAATAATAATAATAATAATAATAATAATAATAATAATAAGCCCTTTGCAAAGCATAGAAAGATATTTTTTATCCTTCTTGTTATTTTCATGTTTGGTGACTGCTTTAAGCTTAGACTTTTCAGTCCCTTCTCAGTAAGATAAGATGCAACTAGTCTTAAGTAGCATCTGTCATGGGTACCTACTATAAACAAAAAAAAGTCACGTTTGTGCCCCAAAATGTATTAAAGGGGCACAGCTGGGAATTCATGCCAGAGATCACCTATGTTATTGCTGTGGGCTATGGACCTCAACAACCATGTATACAGCTGTAGTAGAATCTATTAAACCTACTTTGTCATGTTTCACAAGAACAAAAACATTAGCTTGCTCAAAAATGGGGCTTAATATCAGCTTGCTGCTAGACTTATAGAACGCAAGTTATTAGCAGCTATTGAAGAACCTGTTGAATTCATGGGCTACAGGTACACTGAATCCCCAATAGCAAAAAAATATAACAGCAGTCTACTGGTGAGATCGTTGCACTGTCCCTGTGGAATCTGGATTTAGGTCATTATTATTACTGTTATTAGTAGTAGTAGTAATAACAGAACATTATGTAGTGGGAAATGTGGGGGAGTAGGGTAACCTATTGTAGACTTACTACCAGTAATCTGAAAATGTACTGTACTAAACATTTTGACTGGATCAATTGTATAATCATCAAACTAAAGTGCTGGATTTTATCTCCATTTGTTGACTACCATAAGGATCAGAACTGCTGAAGCTATCCTTCTGTAGGGAACCTTGTATATATTATACATGTATGTATATACTTTTTAAAGAGTAAAACGATTGTGAATAGGGCTCTGTATTTAATCTTATGTAGCCTGCTGTAATTATGTAATGGACAAATGACACATGTATGTGTGTCTGAACATACAGATCCCATTTACATTGTACCTTGAGATGACCTTTAATAGCAAAACTCATTGCTGCCCTCTGCTGTGTGAAACCTAAGATAGCAACTATTTGAGAAATGTTCACTTGTATAACAGCATTGTATAACAGAGCCACTCCTTCAATCTTTTTGGGCTTTGGGGATTACTTTGTTCATATAGTTCTGGAAAAAAAAAAAAAAAACACCACGCAATTTCTCATAATTTGAAGTATCCACGCAATTAATTTTCGATTTTAAAACCGAGTACATTTTTGATTAGAAGGTTTTTTTTTTCAGAAAGCATAGAAAAACTACACTGTTATAAAGCACAGTTCTAAAAACTTGTATGCAATGTGGTCAATTCAACAAAACCAAGTCTAGTGCTAGTTTTACAGCAAGTTTTACAAACATTTTCCATCATCAGAAGCCAATTAGGTCTGCAGTTATCTTCTGACATACAGATCTGTCAGTCACGGTTACCTGCTTTAGACGCTCAGACGCAAATCAATGTCTAGCCGCATGTTGGCAGGCACTGAACTCCTGACCTCCTACAAAATGAAACTGTTTGTTAAATCGAAGAGGGAGAAATTGGAAGTACAAGTTAAACTTTAATTACGCTGTAGAATTCAGTCAGCAAGTCAAGGCAGAACACCTGTACATAGACTAGAGAAATGACTGCATCACTCTGGCACTTGCAGTGGAACAGGTACAAAGGGGGAGAAGAGCTTAGGCCCATTCTTCAAAAAAAGAATGTTAATGGATTTATGTTTTTTTTTTGGGGGGGGGGGGGCGGACACAGTTCAAGAGTGTGACATTATTTTGATACCGATGGTAGACAGTGATGGAAAGCTAATACTAATACTGAGCTATGGAGGACCATTGAGTTTGCTAGGATGTGCAGAACAACAACTATACTAACTTTACCTACCCTAAAAAATATTGTCATCACTGTGTGGCCTACAAACCTGAGAGACCCCATTTCCACCGACACAAGCTGGCTGTGTCTGTGGATTGTTTCGTAGGGCATTGCTTTGGATTAATATTCAAAATTACTAAATGCACCAAGGAGAAACTCTGCACCAACTAGTAGGATAAATCCAGCAGATATTATTATTGCAAACACAATTACTTATAGTACATACAGTAAACCCTAGGTCTAGAACCGCAGGACTCCCAAAATATTGACATCTGTCCTCTAAATCACAGCAGGAAGAGTGATTTAAAATAAAATCATCATTACTGTGTTACCTGTTTAACGTTATAAGTGTAAAAAGTTGTTAACAAAATTACAGGTATGTTATTTAAATAGTTGTAGCAACACATGGGGACATGTGACTGTATTTTTCTGCTACTTTAAATTTAGACTCAGAAAAGGCATTTGACAGGGTACTACCGAGATTATATATGAGACTCCATTTCTGTTGTATAAAATGGCTTAAAATAATGTATCAACAACTAGGGTAGACAGCAGAAGACAGCAAAATAAAATAGGGTACGTAAATACTACAGGGAATATACATAAACTGGCTATGTGTAATTAAATTAGCTTTGTCAATACCCTAGCAACCTGCTTTGTTTTACAGTATGGCTAGAACCAGCCAAGTGTAGCATGTTGAACGTCCAGCAGATGGCAACCCACAGGTTTTACTCTGCCTGTCATTTGATTAGCATTCAAATACTCACATACTCAAAATCTGAAGTGGTTGAATACTCGGATGTGTTTTCTATTTGAAATTCAAATCCCTACTTATCACCTTGGTCAGACAAGAACGGTGTATAAAATGATATGTCTAGAAGCAAAAACATAAAATAATAAGCCCTTTAAAAACTGTGAGTTCTAGTTTTCGCAGCGTTTGCGGATTTTGTTTTACTTTATACCTTCTACCATTTTAAACCACATTTTATTATTTCTTTTCTTACCTTTTCTGATATCATTTTATGTACATTTACATTATTCTCTACGTGGGTCTGCTTCTGAAAAGATTCTGAAACGTGGTGGTTAAAAAAAAAATACAAACCCGTAGTGTACACATCTTACTTCAGAAGTTCAGCTTTTAGGAGTCTTTTCAAAAGCATCCCGTCAGTTAAAAATGACAAGTAAGCCTAATAAACAAAGTCTAAGCAAAAACTGCATTTGAGGATTTTACAAAACAAACATAATAGGATAGTCAATAAAGAAATATTCCAAAAACACATGATATTAACAAACAACAACAAAAAAAAACTTTGAATGGAGAAAAACCTGTTAGTTTTACAAAATTAGAACCAAAACAACTAATAAATACAATTTAAGGTCTACAGCACAATAAAGTTGTTTTTTTCTCAGTTTAATACAAAGAAAAGGCATTGTATGTTCCAAGAATATAAGTCATTACAGGGTTACAGTAAAAGTGATACATACTTACAGTCATCTTCATCGAGTCTCTGGCAATATCATGATAAATATGAACACATTTCTCCTAACTTCGTTACTCATGCTATTTCACACCCTCCACTAGCTAGCTATCTCTGCTCACATTCAATTCAAGACCCTTGTTCTTGCCTACCTAATCAAAAAAACTAAACCGAAACCTAAATATCAATTATAAAGAACTAATGTAGATTTTCTAACATTTATAAATCGAACATCAACTGTAATTAAATTACTGCTTGGGCAACACACATTGAAATAGAAACTTTCTCTAGACCTGTTTGAAATAATAACTTTTAGAATAGTAAATAATAGGTAATAGACCAGTGACCGGAATAGACTCACCCCTGTCCTTGAGGTCCTCTGTCTTCTGGTTTTAATTCCAACTGAGCTCTGAATTACTTAACTAAACCCTTAATTGAACTAATAAACAAGCAGGCTTTGTATTATGGTTCTTCCAACAGAAAAAACAAAATAAACAAAACACCACTTAACTTTACTTGGAAGTACTTACTACACCTAGATCAATGGTACTTAACTTGAGATTAATTCCAGTCCTGGCCTTTATTCCAACCAGGTCCTAAATTAGTTAATTGCTTTTTAACAGCTTCAATTAACTACAGTAGAACCTGCTTGGAGTAAAAACCTGGACTGGATTAGATCTCAGGGACAGAGTCGAGTACCACTGATCTAGATAGTTGTCCCTGACTAACAACAGGACAGCTAAGCCGTTTTCCTGTAACAAAACATTTGACAGTTTCCAAAGTTGTAATTTTCACTAACGGACAGTTTTTCCAAGTTTAACAGTACACAGTTGTTCTTTCCTTTCTCCCACACTCCACACTCCTCCATAGCACCCTCACAGTTTGAGGACCAATAATACACAGGTTAATCATTTTAACAATCAATTGACATATAATTAACTCTTCACTCTTCACTGAGGCATGGATTAAGTTGTATTAAGATTAAAACGTATTTCTTTTCTGATCAAATGAAATGCTGTCACTTCTTTACTTATGAAAGGAATATTATTTAATCTTCCTTAATATAAGCGTAAGCATTAGCCTGCGTAAAACGTGTAGAATTTTCAGATTGTCAGGAGACGCTTTCTCATTATCATTGATTGGTACTGAAAAACTGCATAGACAAGACAGGAAATGTCAACATACAATTAACACATTTTTAAAAGGTTCCTTTCTGTTTAATACTTGTCGTCTTAAATGTGTTAAAAAGGGCATTTGGATATTAAACTATTTGGAGAAACTTAAACGATTGATTTCCACAATTGTGGCCCATAGCTATACATGAAGCAATTCGTTTGCACACAGATATACAAATATGGTGGATGAAAAGAATAACTCCAGTGAAATACAATGGGACCTGTATGAGACGTTAATGTTAGACTACCCTAGTCTAACCTCTTCAGGCAGCAAGTAATAATTCAGACTACAATAGCCACCAATTCGTTATCAACAGTCAGTGGATAAACCCACTCAATGTTCTGCGATTGGTTGCAAATATGAATGTTGACTGTTCAGTAATTCTCCAGATTTGCATGGGGCTGTACAGTCACTTTTTAACGTTACTGGTCATTTATCCTTTGCTTTAATCACATCAAGTGTCATTGTACTGTAATTAGTAATGGTAGTAACAGCAGCCTGCATGAAAATACAATGGGTTCGATCTTCGCGCAATCACCTCGCTAAATTTGTGCCTCACAAAAAATAGTGCTTTGGCACAAAAAGAGAGATATTCCAAAACGGCACAAAGCAGTTATGAGACATTGGAATATAGAAGTTTTTTAAGCAATTCATAAATCTGTTTGTGCCTCGCAAAACCTTGTGTGCATTCACTACCAATATAGCAACTGCAAACAACAGCCAAGCAAGAATGCAGAATGATGGCTAGTCACCATTAGTAATGGTATTACCCCGACAAGCTGCTATCATTGGTGTTGCCACAGTATATACCGATATGGCAGCAGGTGAGACCGCACAATATATCATGCACACGGACCATTCAAATACACAGTTGGCTCTATAGTTAGGCGCCAAGTTTTCAAAATAATGTACTGGACTAGTACATTATATTATAGTCTACCTGAGGTTTATGTACGGCACCTTCGCATTTGTAAATGATGACGAGTTGTTCCAACTGACCTGTCTTGTTTTGTAACTAAATTGTGTAATTATTCCTCCGCGCCCATGTACAAATTGAGAGCGCTGTTGCACAAATAACACATCCAACATCTCTGCACTTTTGACGTGGCCGGCGAGATCCGCCATCTTGTGGAAACGCCTTGGAGAGGAAGAGTTAGAATCCGGGGGGAGAGGCAATAGCCGACATTTTCAATATATATATATATTTTAAGAAAAGGACAAATAAAAGCCTCCATAGAACCTCAAATCGTTTTTTGAAGCCAGTAAAGCCGAGACGGTCGATAGCAGAATTTCGTTTTAACGAGGTAACAACTATGCAGCTTGATTTGTTTTGATGAAGGAGCGGGTGGGAGCTAAACTATCGAGATGTTTTTCTTCAGCATTTAAAAGGAAAAAAAAAATCGCCCGAAAAAGCTGGATTATGGTGAAACGTGGGTTTGGGATTGAATAAGTAAAACACACGGGGATATAATACTTGGCAAAATGTAGAGTATGCCATAATTCGTTAATAAGCCAGAATTGTTACATTTATTTGTTTTTAAAAGTGCTTGTTTTGCTCCGATCTTTTGTGAATTCAGTGTTTAAAAATGTGAATGCGTGGAAAAGGCAAGAAATCGGTGGGAGGAAATGTATTTTCACGTCACTCAACTACCACCGCTGTTTTATTCGTGTTCCACTTATTGTTTTGATTCAATGACCTGGACAAATGTGGTCAATATAAAAACCTCTTTTTTTTCCCCTTCCTTCTGTGTAGATGTGTTAGTACTGTGTGTGGTATTTGTCATTTATCACGGGGTTATATTCCTTTGTTGTACCGTCCCGGTTCTTTGTGAAAAATGTTTTTCACAAAGCCATTTGTGTTTAAATGTTTGGTTGACAAACGTGTTGCAAAACATGAATTGTACAGGTTGCCTAGGGTGATGGGGCCTGTTAATGAACACACATCCTTTGCTATCTAAGTGTCGGTAACCGCCGTCCTACAACGAGTTCCTCAAATAACCTCGATTTCATCTAGTGAATATGATCAGTTGTTGACATTTAGTGTGTGTATTATATATATATATGATTATTCAGCTCGAGTCAAATTGATGCTTACGTGTTTTTATTCGCCTTTAGTATATAAGCTAAGACTTAAGTTTAAGATAGTTGCAGGTTATGCTGATGAGTCATTGGAATAACATGTTCCATACAAAATGTATCAAATGTAAATTAACATTAATATAGACGTTTATTGTTGCAAATGGTATTTTCCATGTCTCTCCTCCGTAACTGAAATACACAATTAAGCTGTGCTAATGACTCATCTTTAGTGCTTGTTTCCAAGGTAGCACCCACACTAGTTATTGTCAGCTTTATCACTTTGTGTTATGAGTCATTTAGCACCGTGGTTTTCAACCCTGGTCCTGGATCCACTGTGTCTGCTGGTTTTCATTTAACTGAGCTCCTCAATTACTTACCTAGACCCTTAATTTAAATTATAAATTTACTTAATTAGGCCTTTAATTGTTTTAAGCCCTTCAACAGTTGCAGAGTTTAAAGACCCAAAGACATCAAATTTGACCCCCGAGCTTTTTATACATGGAAGGTGATCTTTGTGTTATTGTAAGTAATGCTGGCCAATAAAGACTTGTAAATACACATTTTAAATGTTTATAATCCGTGTCGAAATTCAGGCATTACAGTGTAAACACTTCGTCTGACACAACTCCGGCGATTTTCGATGACGTCGGCGGAAGTAGCCTGGCAGTAGCTCTATTTTACTGCATGGAAATCAATGGAGAGCGGCGGTGAGTTTTTTGAACTGTCGTTTTCCGAATCTAGCACAGAATTTGATCAGACACCAGCATTTGACAACCAGGAATGAGAGGCAGGTGTTTTGCAGCCCACAGTTAAAATCATTATTTTTGACAAGTATGATACTTCTTAATTTTGAAGTTGTTGGTATTTTTAATAATAATAATAATAATAATAATAATAATAATAATAATAATAATAATAATGCATTTTGGCGCTCTGGCGAACCGAACTTTAAATGAAGTGACTAGCTGTACCATGGCTGTTAATTGCTGTAGGCCCTAGAGTCAATGAATGTTATGCACAGAAGGCTTAATTCTCCTATAGGCGATGTACAAAATAGTAAATAAACACAACTTAATCGCTTTCTTTGAAGTTCCAGCAGAGCAGTACATTTGGGTGTGCAGTTGTTAGACCCACAATGGCCACAGTCTTGTTGCCGGTCCAACAATTGCACAGGTGTACTGCTTGTACTGTTCCTGTCAGATGGTAGTTGATCAGGTCGGAGTTGATATAGTGAGATTTTTATTTTAAATACCGTGGGTACTGCATCCTTTTTAAGTTTCTAATTGTGTTGCACATTAATTCTATATGATGTCATTAGAGCCGGCTGATTGTAGTGCACATTTCATGGACGATTGTTTTGACCATGTACCGAGTGCTGAGTTGGACGTAATTATAGCGCATTCGCCTTACTTGCCTATTCCATTCAGCCCGAAGTTTTTCGGCTGGTGGAAATTTGAAGAGGGTTATACCATCAGTGGCTATATTAGAACAACCTGCCGCAATACAACGTTTAGGCATAGCTGAACTTAACCTTTTAAATCTTTTAAAATTATTTGCACAATACACATTGCTGTACTTATACAGTGTACAGTGAGCTTCCACTAACTCCGATGACGACTTGCGGTCGACGGTCATACAGCAGGAAAATGTCTTCATGTTAATGTTGGGAGGGACATTTTAAAATATTTTGCAGAAACTACGTGTCGCAATTGAACATTTTAAATGAGAAAAGCATTAATACATTGTTATCCTTTTGTAAAAAGTTGTTAGGAACTTGATATGAAAACTTTAAGTTACTTTATAAAATGTTGTAGCTAACTTGAATTCTGCAACTGTTTGAACTGAAAACAAGTATAGAGGTCTAAATAAGCAAATTATCAGTTTAATTAAGGGTCTGTTAAGTAATTGAGAGATCAGTTGAAATGAAAACCAGCAGACACAGTGGGTCCCCAGGATCAGAGTTGAAAACCACAGATTGCGGCAGACGCTTTTAGCAACTTGCAGACGAGGGGGTGAAACTTACAGTAGGTTTTGGTAATGGGCACATGCATACTTGGTAATGGTGTGTTTATGCACATAGTTTTAAAAATAACTGTATGTAAGCCCTTAGCAACCAGACTTGGAGTCAATTACAATTGTAATATGTAATTGCAATTCCATTATAATTGTACGTGTAATTGAACGTTTACACACCTGCATAATAGTATTTGAAATTACCATGTAATTGGTCAGTTACAGTTCAAGTGCACATCTTTCCAAGCTTAATCATTCACAGTTCCATATTGTGTTTTACATTGAGCAAATGTTCTTGTATTTTCAACCATTGTTTTTCTGAGGACGTTGATGCTTTCTTGTACTTTCAAAGATTATTTTTGCTATTTGTGTCTCTCTCCCATTGGATGTTAAGTTTATTTAGGTCACATGACCATCCAGTTTAGAGTATTGTTCACACAACAGCTTCATCTTTGGCGCAAATACTTATGTTTCAAGGTCGATAATATCAGTGAAAAGGTTAATACAGCTATCCAGCTTTCGATAGCATACTTCAGCCTAAACAATCTTTGTTAACTTATTCAAGGAACAAAGCTGCCTTTTAATTTTTGTGAAATGGTGAAAGCAATAGTATTGTGCAGGATTTTCACTGCTGTAGAATAGTTGGGTGTGGTGTCTTGATTTCCAGACATTGTTCTGGTACCGATTATTATAAGTCACAGACACCTTTTTATTCCAACCTTGTGTGTTGCTGTTATTCAGAGTATGCATTTATCTTCTAAAAATTCAACTTTTTATTTTTCAGATTTCCTTGGCCAGTGTTGAAATACATTATTTTTCAGCCATGGGGAATGCTTTTCAGTCCCTCTTCAGAGGCTTGTTTGGTAAAAAAGAAATGCGAATTCTTATGGTGGGTCTCGATGCTGCTGGAAAGACAACAATTTTGTACAAACTTAAACTTGGTGAAATTGTAACTACTATTCCCACTATAGGTAAGTTTGATTAAATCTGAGGAGTGTTTAAGTTGCTATAATATGAAGGTTTATTTTGTTTGTAAGGTGCACTTGCACTTATAAAAAGGGTATTTAAGATTAATTTATAAATGTATGACATGCATATATATTTGATTTTCTTTTTACATTGGCATCGCACAACAAAGAAATCAAATATACAGTGCTTATAGAAAGTCTCCACCCCCTTTCAAAATTTTCACCTTTTGTTGCCTTATAGGCGGGAATTTTTTTTTTCTTTTATCTACACACCCTACCCCACAACTTCCAAGTGGAAACAATTTTCTAGAACTTTGTAGAACATTAATTAAAAATAAAAACTGATAGCTTGGTTGGTGTCCACCCCCCTTTGTAATAGCAATCCTAAATTAGCTGAGGTGTAACCAATAGCTTTCAAAATCACACACAGAGTTAAGTGACCTCCACCTGTGAAGTTGTAGTGATTCGCATGATTTCAGAATAAATTCAGCAGTTGCTGTAGGTTCCCTCTGCAGGGTAGTGCATTTCAAAGCAAACGCTCAACCATGAGCGCCAAACAGTTTTCTAAAGAATTCTGGGACAAAGTTGAAAGGAAAAGATCAGGGGATGGGTATAAAAAGACCTTGAGTATTCCTTGGAGCACGGTCAAGACGATTACTAAGAAGTGCAAGGTGTATGGCACCACCAAGACCCTGCCTAGATCAGGCCGTCCCTCCAAACTGGATGACCGAGCAAGAAGGAGACTGATCAGAGAGGCTACCAAGAGGCCAGTGGAAATTTTGCAAGAGCTACAGGCATTTATGGCCAAGACTGGTCAAAGTGTACGTGTGTCAACAATATCCCAAGCACTCCACAAATCTGGCCTATATGGCAAGAAGGAAGCCATTACTCAAGAAAGCCCACCTTGAATCCCATTTGAAGTATGCAAAAAAACACTTGGGAGATTCTGTAGCCATGTGGCAACAAAAATCTTGGTCTGACGAAACTAAAATGGGACTTTTTGGCCTAAATGCAAAGCGTTATGTTTGGCGCAAACCCAACACAGCGCATCACCCAAAGAATGCCATCCCTACCGTGAAGCATGGTGGTAGCAGCATGTTATGAGATGTTTCTCATCAGCAGTGACCGGGGCACTTGTCAGGATAGAACAGAAAATGAATGGAGCAAAGTACAGAGAAATCCTTGAGGAAAACCTGCCTTTCACCTTTCAGCATGACAACTACCCAAAGCACACCACCAAAGCTACACTGGAGTGGCTAAGGAACAAAAAGGTAAATGTCCTTGAGTGGCCCAGTCAGAGCCCTGACCTAAATCCAATCAGATTTGTGGCATGACTTGAAGATTGCTATCCATCAACGCTTCCCAAGGAACTTGACAGAGCTCGAACAGTTTTGTAAAGAGTGGTCAAATATTGCCAAATCCAGGTTTGCAAAGTTGGACCTATCCCAACAGGCTTGCAGCTGTAATTTCTGCCAAAGGTGCTTCCATCAAGTATTAACTAAGAGGGGTGGTGACTTATCCAGTTATGATCTTACAGTTTTGTATTTAATATATCTTCTCAATAAAAACTTTTTTCCCCTTAATTGTGGAGTATAGTGTGTAGATAATTGAAAAATTTTAAATGCATGAAATTCTGAGGCAATCACACAACAAATGTGAAAAAAGGGGTTGTATACTTTTTGTAGGCACTGTAGGTATCATCATTAATCTGAGAAACAGTAAAGCAGGATACACAAAGTAAACTACACATACTTAGCTTAGTGTAGGTCTCGCACTCAAAGCCAGTGACAAAGCATTCTAAACATTTAAACCGCAATAGGATCTAAAAGACCAGATTTACGTAAATATTTTGTGTGTGCTGGGACGAACAAGGAATTTTCATGTTTGGGTGTTCGTTCAATATTTGTTAATTTGAAAATGTTATCAAAGCCATTATATGTAACATTGTATTAGTTAAATAGATTTTGAAGGCCTTGCTTTACCTCACTGAAATCGCTACACAACAGAGAATGCCATACCATATGAGCTTGTGTGTATTACAGGTAAAAACAGTATATACAGTAGATGTTTTTTTTTCTTTTAAATAATCGTGCCATTGTGTCTGCACAATAAACAAAGTTGCTATAGACATTTTTAGAAAGTAATTACATTTTCTTTAAACTTCATGAAGTGCTTTAAATGAAATAAATGTGGACGAGTGGTTGTTGTGCAATTAAGAAAACGGAAGTATTCCATTTTATTTCTCTTATTACATTCCACTGACAAAATAGGATTTAAACATGAAAGAAAAACAAAATGTTTATCACAATACAAGACATTTCCTTTGCAAGTTGGGCTAGTTACAAAAACGTGAGACATTTTGGAGTGACGTATCTGATAAGGTTGTGCCGGTATTGTAATTTTCATACCATGACAATAATATAGAAAAATATTGCGATATTCAATAATACCTTCATTTTGAGGGCCCAGCACCACATAGATTTGAGAACATAAGACTCACAAAATACATGCCGCCAGCCCACCAGAAAGTCAAAACCATGTGTCCTGTTCCCCCACCCCCCCAAAAAAAAAAAAAACAGCCAAGTCAAAATTTAAGCACATCAACTAACAGAAAAGAAAATCAAATGAACATCAATGTTAAAAACAAGCCCATTTTAATGTCTGTTTTAACCAATTGGAGCTAGTTGGGGGGGGGGGTGTTTATTGTGAAGCAGAGATGCGAATTAACAGACACTCGGTAGTTCCACACCGACCTGAAGGCTCATTCTTACAGTGTTAAGGATTTGTGTTACAGTATACACACACTGTCAACATCCCGGTCTGTATGCACATGATGTCACCTCGCATCACCTCACGTTACATCCAAACGAACACAAATAATGTGGATAACGTTTCCAGTCTAAGACATGCCCTCCCCCAATGTAACACACATACAAGCATGCATACAGCGGACAGCAGCAGCAGGAGAAACAACACCCAGATACAGAAACGGCGGTCTTGTTCTAAACCTCCACAAAGTTCTCTGGGTTGCTACAATGTTTTAACACTGCTTGGTATGAATGAATGAATGGCATTTTATAACATGTCTTATTTTATTAGCTATGTTTATTTTAGTACTAGTGACAATATTGACGATATATATAAAAAAAGTCAATTTTCCATTCCGTTTATATCAAGTATTGGCACAACCCTAGTACCTGATCTGACAAACGGACCCCGATTGACTCGCTTTTGTATTTCTGGCCCTGCTGTTTGTAAAATACTGCTTTGATTGTAGAATATTCTGTGTATATGTTTATGTACATAAATTGATATGCACACAATAATGTAAATGTTTCTGCTCTACAGAATTTAATTTCAAGAAGGCAAGACTATTAGATGAATAACTGGCATCTAATTCTAGTAAATCCGAGTTGTCTGACCGCGATTTAATGTAGGTGTTCTCGGTATTTGTTTTTAAAATCAATGTTCAGTTCTATACCTTATATTTTTTTTTTGGTTAACAAAAGGCTCAACTCATAACATCAATATTTTTCAACAAAACTTCAAAGTATTGTAAGGTCCCTCTGGTCATAGAATAACAAATTTGTGTACTCATCTCTAAGCGGAATATATAATATAAAATAAATGATAAGTTCATATATTTAAGTACTTTATAGTACTTTATACTTTTTAAGTACTTTATATTTAAGTACTCTTTCCCAGAGTTCTGAAAAAAGGACACCAATTCCAAGAAGCTTCTGTAAGAAAAATAGATTTATTTTGGTGAATTTGTATAGGAAAAGAGTCCAGTGCAGCCAAAAAAACCCTGGTCCTGGGAGAGCATCCCACTGAAACACTCGGTTCTTAAAGTATTAAACTTGGGCTAATTTTTTGCAAAAACCCTGGCTGGATTTCACTAACTAGTACAAAATATTAAATGGTGATAAAATTAGACAACTGTTTGGATGATAATTAGGATTGTTTCTCTAATTTCAGCTAACTATTCGTTTACTGAAAATCTTTGCATTGAGTGTTATAGAAATTTAAATGGCCTGTCTCATACTTCAGTGATGAAAGGTCAACTTAATATCTTAAATGTTTTATTGGAAAATGTAAATGTGCCTATGCATTTTCACATGAAGTGTACTGTTATAATTATGCAGAAATACAGAATGAAGAGAATTAAGAAAACTGCTGCAATAGTTAAAATATGCAGTACTCCTCATACCCACCTGTCCTCACCCTCCCCTTGCCATTTTCCATACGCAAAGCAGATGTGAGCAGATTAACCCTGCAGTTTATACTAAAGTTGGGAATCTGCTGATCCCTATATTCTTTGGTTGCAGTTGGTACTAAGGTAATAGAGCTGCAGGTGATCTGCAGATGGTACCATACTAGCTAGTACTTAATACAGAACTAAGGATTAAATTCATAAGTTTGTTTTAATTGACCAAATGTGTCTTAATATGTGCTTGCATAGTTTATGTAAGTGATAGAAGTTTAATAAAGTGTTGATTCTTCATTTGTTGAAAGGTCCAGTTATCAATATTGACTACTTCTGTGGTTTGCCTGTGTAATACTACTTATAGTGACCAGCTCTGGTAGGAAATCCAGATCATCCTTTTATTATTTGGGTCACTTCATAGAAAGGGGAAACCCATATGTGACGTTGGAACTATTTTTTAAATGTAGAATATATGTTAATCTGCAACTTTAAATGCTGTAACCCTAACCCAAAACGTAGAACTCTATTTCTTATAGTAGTAAGATGGAATTTGACAATCTCTCCTTTTCTGGCTAAGGTGATTGTATTTGGGAATTGATTAGCACCTCTTTGTTTTTTCTTTAGTCTCCATTAACATAAGTGTCCTATGTATGTTCTTTTTGTAGGCTGCTAAATTTGAACCACACATGTATTTATTGTGTTGCATGTAATTGTTTTGTCTTATAGGACCCCCTTGTAAATGAGGCCTCATCTCAATGGGTAAATCTTCTTATTTATTTTCACACGTGCTACGCGCTGTTTTAAATTTTTTTTTCCCCAGAGTAAAACAGGTTTAAATGGAACTGAATCGCAAAAGCACTCAGTACTGCATCTCCAGCCAAGCCCCACCCCTTGTTCTCTGTATTTTTGACATACCTCTTTACAGACGTGCAAACTGATAAATCCTCTCCTGATCACTCGTTTTTATCACCAAACTCCGCAATGTGATCCAAGTCATTATTTTATTAATGTAACATTTCCAAAAAGCTCTGCAAATGTCTGATATTCTTTGAGCGCTGGATGCAGAAGCAGCTATCTCCTTTGTTCAAGGCTATCAGATACGCCTTTTTTTTTCGGCTTCTGTCTGTCTCACTAGGCCATTGAAAGGCTTTCTCTGCTTTTTCCAGAGAAAAAACAACTAGAGACCTGTGCTTTATACCTTTTTGATGTCGGACAGGGTCCGACATCGTACTGGAAACGGCAAATTGTAAAGTCGGACCTGGTCCGACATAGGACCGCAAAGGGTTAAAGTGCTTGTGGTGTTTAAAGAGTTTATAACGGCATATGTAACAATAAAATATCTATGCAGCTCTTTTTTCTAATATACAGTGTGGAATTGATTATGTAACAGGTTTAATATCTTTAGCTTTAAGCATACCTCGAACGTAACAAGGTGATAGTCTGAACGATTGTGAAAACCATCTGTATTATGCTTTTTGCTATTAAGTTAATGGTTTCTAAAGCTTTATCTGTAGGATTGCTGTAAATGTGGTATGGGTATTTAGACTATGTTTTTGAGTGTAATTGATTTGGATACAACATATGTTTTGATACCAGTTTTACAATTACCTCAGTCGGGGGGGGGGGGGGGGCACACGCTCATAGAAATTGATCAAAGAAAAAATAACACAAACAGTACAAGTAGATGTTTTTTATAGTGCTGGGACAAATTCAAACATTTTTTTTGACATGTATTCAGATACAAAATTCAGATGTTGGTATTTGCTAGAAATTACAAAAATACCTTGCACTTTATTTACTGCCTCGCCAAAAATTCCTCTACAGTTTCAAACCTGGCAAATGAAAAAGCTCTGTGTGATATGTGAGAAATGCCTCGCTTAAAGTGGCTAACTTGCTGTCAATGTTGTGTAGTGATTTTTATATAGATTTTATACATTATATATTCTTGTGACTTTATGTGGAATGAAATAAACAAGAACCAAAATGGCGAGTCTTTTTCCCCTTCATTTTACAACTTATTTTCCACATTTGTCTTATTTGAAGTGTTTAAAGTTAAATTTCAGCTTTTGTTTGGTTTCGTTCAGCTACAATAAGGCACAAGTAAACCTCTTGTTACTTTATGAAAATGTGACTGTGGCCACTGTTTACTGTGAAAAAACGTCTATGGCAATTAAAAAAGTGGCAAGTCACAGTAGCAATTAAATATGCATTTGTAAGCAGCATACCATCTCAAAATCTGTGTTTTCAACCATAACATCTGCGTTTTTACGTCTTGTGTCAACGGTTACATTATTTTCCAGTGTAACTATTTCAGATTAACGTGCAAAACAGTCACTTACAATAGAACTTCAGTTTTATGTCTCATGAAGGATAGAGCACAAGGAGGTTAAGTGACTTGTTCAGGGTCACACAAAGTTAGTGGCTAGGGCTGAACTGGCAAACTCCTCGTAACAAGCCCCGTTCTTTAACCACTGTATCACCAAGTCTCCTATATTCATAACTACAATCTTTGTTTTGTTTAATTTTCTAACCATGCATTGGTAACCCCTTTTCATTTGATTATTTAGCAATACATTGATAGTTAAGGAAATGTATAATGTAGAAAATTATTTGTTTTTTAAAAGTAATATGCTGACTTGGCTGCTAATTTCTTTTCTTCTCTTGTAGGTTTTAATGTAGAAACTGTAGACTACAAGAACATTAGCTTCACAGTGTGGGATGTAGGTGGTCAGGACAAAATAAGACCCCTCTGGCGTCACTACTTCCAGAACACACAAGGTAAGTAACTGACCTTGACTGAAGGGGGGGGTTTCCCCCCACTCCAACTGCGTTTCCTCAGTCAGAAAATGAATAAATCCTAGTTTGGGATTTGTATGAAGTAGTATTGTCTTTATGAAGTTGAACAATAATGTAATTCAGTTATTGAATTATAGGTGTAAAATGATCTTGTCATTTTTTTGACGATCGCACGTTGGTTGTATACAGGAAAAGAAGCGAAATATTTCCTTTTATATTTGATACCTGCCACACAATCATCAATGATTTGAATAGTTATGGACAATTGTAGTGCTATCCATGTACCCACATACTGCAATAATTGAACATTGTTCCAACCCTATCCTTGTCCCAGTACTATTCAACAGTAAACCACAATAATGGAAGATCATGTCCTGCAACTTAGTTAAATCAGAATAGCATTGACAGCCACAGGATTTTTATTTTAATGTATATATTTTAGATATTTATGTAGTTCTGATTTCTAATTATTTTTGAAGGGTTGATCTTTGTGGTGGACAGTAATGACAGAGAAAGGGTAAATGAAGCCAGGGAAGAGTTAATGCGAATGCTGGCAGAAGACGAGCTTAGAGATGCTGTCCTCTTAGTATTCGCTAACAAGCAGGTAAGTGTGTTCTGTTGCATTATTTGTTCAGACTGACATTAAGAGGTTGATATGTGCAGTAATACAAGTCTTTATCTATTTACCAGTAATTATGTTTTAAAGAATTTGCCAAACTATTCTATTTTTTTTTCATGGTTAGTTAAAAATTGTTGAAATAAATACAAGTTTAATATAGTCATGTAGTTTTAAGTTGACCTTTTTAAATATTTACATACGCTCCTCAATGACTTTGTGCTTCCTCTGTGTGATGTAGGACCTTCCAAATGCAATGAATGCAGCAGAAATTACAGACAAGCTTGGACTACACTCTCTTCGTCACAGGAACTGGTACATCCAGGCAACATGTGCCACCAGTGGGGATGGTCTATATGAAGGACTAGACTGGTTATCCAATCAGCTTCGAAGCCAGAAATAACTCCTTTCCCACCCTTATCTATCTCTGTTTCCTTCCCCTTCTCCTGCTTTATTCTCTGATGTGGCAAACTGTGCTACTTTTTGGTATTGAGTGCTGGAAGCTGACCTCATTTTAAATTGTCACGATGTGTATCAAGCTACACTTTTTTTAGTTTTGGGGGAGTGTGGAGGGACAAGTTCGAAAGCAAAGTTATGTTTCTTATTTAATGTAAATAGTCCTTTTTTGTAATGAGTCAGTTTCTGGCACTCCTATGCAATATTTACTCAGCCTTCTGGTGTTTATTTTTTTGGTAAAAACTTTGACTGACGTACATGTATGTAGTACTAGAAAGGGGATTTAAGATACTTTCTCAAATGCCCAGTACATATTTCTTATGGTTGTGCAATGGAGCCCTTTTGTCACCCTCTGGTGTGTGATGTCTGTGTGGAGATTTTTAATTGGGTGTTTGTTTTTAACCTAAAGTACTGTATGACTGGTGCAGTCTTGTATTTTATCAAACACTGAAACATAAAGAGCCAGATATATAAACATAAATGCACAGATATACTACTCAAAACAAGAGTTTAATTTAAATGTCCTAATTAGTCATGGTTTGCATTTGTAAATTATAAATACCTGGCATTCCCTGTCTTGTATTGTGTAGTTACTATGTAATAATTTGACTCCAGTCTGTAACACCAATGCCATAAAGTGTCAAGCTAAAGGCAGTTGAGACATTACTTTTACTGAGATGTGCAATTTTTAGACTGAAGAAAGGGGCTTGCACTTGCATGTTTTTCACCCACTACCATACAGAGGTCAGATTGAACTGAACATAGGCATGGTGGAAAAAGAAAGTAATTGTAGTAAGTGTAGAAACTGAACGTAGTTTAGCCCCAAAATGTAGTTGCCATATACCACTCCAGAGAAAAGACTTTACCAGCAGGCCACACAGCTTACGCTTTTCCTGGCTCTATTCTGCAAGAGACAGTAGTACTGTACCTCAGTTACTGGATACCTTGTGGTTAAATAAAGCCTAACACCTTTTATAAATAGTGTGTAAGAATAAAAGAAAGAATGTTTGCAAGTCATTCCATTGTAGTCTTATGCAAAACATTACAACCGTAACCCTGTGTCTCCATTAAAATGTAGTTGAGTTGACATCGATCATGCTGCAAGGTCAGATTTGCATTCTCAAAGGTCTCTTTTTTTTTTTTTTTTTTTTTTTTTTTTCACTTGATCATCACTGAAGATGATAGAATTGTCTGAAATTAATTTGTGGGTCTATATCAGCGGGTTTGTTTCATGGTATAGGGTTCGTCCCCTGCCCCCCCCCCAATCAATTGCAGAAATACCAGTCATTTATGTACTCTTGTTTTTTTTTCATTGACAGTAATTAAAGCTTTTAGAATAAAATAGCTTAAGGTGTTCCAAAGCTCATTTATTTGTTCTATGATTATTTCACTCCTACAAATGTTCAAGAATAAAAAGCCATGATAAAATGCCTGGTGCTACCTCATAGATTATTGTTAGTGTGTGAGATGTATAATTTTTTTTAATGAGCTCTTAGCAATGACTGCCTCACCAGGCAACACGCTGGCTTTTCACAAACCCTCTATTGCCTCGGCAGATAATACACCATCAGATGTGTGTGCATGGATTTTAAGGTATTCAACTGGAAATTCCTTTGTCATTACAACACCAGTTAAATTCCATCATTTTGATTATCTGGTCCAGAAGACAGTGTAAAGTCCTGTGATTTTATTATTGTTCTGCATTGCAAGTAATACAGAGAAGCTTAACAAACCAATATATATATATATATATATATATATATATATATATATATATATATATATATATATATATATATATATATTAAATGTTATTCAAATGGTTACTGAAACCCCATTTCATAAATGTATGTTTTATATGAATCCAGTGTTTACAGACCCCCAACCCCTGCCATTTTTCTTTTATTTTTTTATTCAGTTTCAGTTGTTCAATGACTTCCATACATTCTATGAACTTTTAAATGGGAAAGCACAAATCGCCTCTAGTTTTAATTGCTCACTAGACCAGGGCTTCTCAAACTTGATCCTGGGGACCCCTTGTGTCTGCTGGGTTTCATTCTAACTGAGGTCTCCAATTACTTAACTGCACTTAATTGAACTAATAATTTGTTTAGACCTTTTTAGTTGTTTTCAGCTCTTAAGCAGTTGCAGTTTTCAAGTTAGCTATAGCATTTTCTAAGTAGCTTCAACTGTGTAAGAACTGAAAAACATTAAAGGTCTAATTAAGCAAAGTATTAGTTAAATTAAGGGTTTTGTTAAATGATTTGAGAGCTCTGCTGGAATAAAAACCAGAAAACAGGCCTGGGTTTGAGAACCCTGTTTGCTATGTTTGAATTTAGGATCTTACATTGCCAGTGTTGAGAGATTTTTTTTATTTTTTTTTTTAATGTAATTTTTCTGAACTAAGCGATCTTTAACAATGTCTGGGGGGGGGGGGGGGGTGCGCAGGCAGGCTTGGTAAAAGTTGTCTTTAGGCGTTACAAAATCTCACCTATTTACTGTACAAACTAATTTGGTGGGAAGGGAGGCTGTAGGGCAGTATGGAAACAGTTACCAATGATCTGAGCTACAGTAAAAGTGAAATGTGCATGTTTTGCCTGAAATAACCATTGAGTGATGCTATATAGTGATGTTCTTTTGTATATCTGACTGAAGAATAAAGGAAGTCCTTTGCTATCAGGGTGACAGCTACTGGTTTTCATTTGTTAACTTTTTTTTTTTAATGACCTGGGGTACACACATAGCTGCAACACTAGTATTCTAGTCAAACAGCTGAAATACAGGCACAACCTGTATTAAACTGTCCTCGCCATGCTCTGAATCATGGTAGGTAAACTGGTAATTGCTGGACAAGTTATAATGTAATTGACCAAAACTTTTTTTGGTTCAAGCACTGTACATGGATTTAGTATTTAACTGCCCTGTGTATGTTTACAGGATTATACATGTGTTGTTTAATAATGCAACTTAATAGTTGTAATTGCAATCAATGCCAATGTATATAAAATGTGCAAACAGCATAAACAGTAAACATCTGCAAACTACACAAAACTGGGAGGGGTAGCCAACTCTCAATCAGCAACTTTACTAAGAAATTTAGACAAGATTAAAGCTTGGGCTGATATGTGGTTGATTTAAATTTAATGTAAATAAATATGAAGTTTTGCACATAGGGTGCTAAAACATTAAAGGCAAGTACAACATGAATAGTAACAAAATAGAGGAGTCTACGAAAAAGACTTGGGGGTAGCAGTGGATGGATCGCTTAAGTCAACTAGACAGTGAGGAGCAGCTATAAAAAAATAAAAACATTAAAAAAAAAAAAAAAAGGCAAATAGAAAGTTAGGTTATATAGCCAAAGCAGCTGAATTCAAATTTAGAGAAGTACTATTACAGTTATATAATGCACTGGTATGACCACACCTACAATAATGTGTACAGTTCTGGTCCCCAGATCATAAAGACATAGTGGCATCGGAAAGAGTACTGAGGAGAGCAACACGATTACTTTCAGGACTAAAGGGTATGTCATATGAAGATAGACTGAAAGAGCTGAATCTATATAGCCTCGAAAGGAGAGGTTTGGGTGAGATGAACAGTGATAGTTGTATGCAAATTTCAAACATTACAGTCTGCCAGGAATAGGGGTCCAAATTGTCAAGCCTCCATATATCAATAAAGCGTGTGATCACCACTGATACTACAGATCTGACAATTAACTATTTACTGACAGTACTAAAGATGTCAACATTTCTTAGTTTTTTTTTTTAAGGGAATGAAAGGTTGTTTAAAAAAGGTATGATTTGACTGGATGAAATGTCAGGCCTCACCCATAGTTAAAAGAAGCTTTAAAATTACAGTGAAACGTGACGGATCAAAGAGCTGAGTGCCCTTCAGAGGCTTGTCTGAATAAACACGCAGACCCTGTGACTGCAGCTTAACTTTTTTTTTCATTACCTCCCTCAATCTTTGCACTATGGGGAGAGTGGTCTGGGAAACACCAGCATCTTATTTCAGCACTTTGTTTAATTAGGGCGTCTGTTTTTCTATTTATGTATTCTCTTTTCCTTTGTTTAGTTTTAGAAATGTTGCTATCAAATAATGGAAGACGGTACCCCAAAGGCAGTTAATTATCCAAGTTTGACTTGCTAGCTAAAAAACTAGTAATCGTTAAAGGAGGTCTATTGAAACACCTGAAGCTTGAGGTTAAACATGGGCATGGTTTCTTTACATTATTCACTAGCAGCCCCAGTATTGGCTTGGACATGTCTTATAATATACATAGTGTTTGTAATCTTTTGCGTACACTGATTTTGCAAGCTGGTCTGTCTTGTTCTGACTTCTGTTGACAACTAACAATTATCTTAATTTCCTTTTTCCTCATCTGTACTTATCAGAAATATATTATCGGAGAGGAACTGGCCTATACTTATGGTAGACCCAAACCTTTTATTTGCGTCAGGAAGTCTGTAGGCTTTATTGGCCTGAAAAAAATCTTAATAGGTTTAGGATTATCCTTACCCCACAACTGTAATGCAAACCTGTGTCAGGAGCTGTCAAGTTATCTACAAGACTAAAAGGATATCTGCAGCTCATTGTGACACGGTAATTGAAATATTATGAGATTGCATTGCAGTGGCCCAAAGCCTAGCTCTCGGTCTGTAACTAGGCCTTAATCCATTGTAATGCGCTTGACCTCTTCACCAGAATACGAACATATAAGGGTGTTGCAGAGAAGTGTGTTATTACTACATTAAAGCAGTTACCAGGGATTGCCTTTTATTGCTGATGAAATTCACAAGCAGGCAGGAGCAGCCTTGTCTCACGTTAAGCCTAGGCACCGTGTTGTGGCTCTTGCAAGGTGCCTCACGAATTTGGTATCTCAGGTCTGGCTGTTTTACCCCCATGTCTACAATTAACATTGCTGACAGGATTCCAACCCAATCACTGCCTGCAGTCCTCACACTGATCCCACAAGCTCAGAGACTAGAGGCAATAAAACAACCCAAAAACAAGCATAATAAGAGAATAATATAACATGACAGCATGCTCTCAAACTGGTTGATGTCCTTTTCTAGTCCCCCGTTCACAATTAGCACTGCCTGTAAAGACCAAAGGGGTCCCTCTCACAATATTACCTGCCACACACTTTAAGTTAATTATCCTGCCACCAGACTATAGATTCACTACAGGTGTGTCTGGGCTTGATTTAAAAATGAAGTCATCATGGTTTCCTGTCCTGGTCTGATAGAGATGCTATCTCAGGTCAGCCTGTCAGTGAGGAATGGCTTTGACAAAGTAACTTGTGTGTGCTGACTTTTCAGCCTGTTCCAGTTAAATGAATGAATTTACATCTCAGATGTCAAAACATAACTAGATTTTAACATGGGAGTATCTGCACATGAGATGTTTTACAATCCGTTACAGAACTTCAGTTAGATTATATTTACATAACCTTAGTGCCATTAGAAATCTTAACTGTTTCCATAATCACTGTCACGCAAACAGGCTGCTTTGTACCACAGATTGCCTTGTATTGCCACTATTCATATACAGTACATTGGGTCATGAAGTCAGTAAGGCCCTTTGAATTGCTGTTGTGAAATAAAAGTATTTCTAAAATATTTCAAGAATGCTATTGACCAAGAGGCACTTTGTGATCCCGAGGAAGTGTCCCAAATACATTTTTATACTTCTCATTAACTAAAACTCCTCACCATCGGCCCGTTTCAAAACTGTGTTTTTGCTTTTTTTCTGATTCCCATGTCCAATTTGAATATAAAGGGTTTTCATGTACAAATGTTTACAAAACTTTCTGGTACCAAATCACTTACTGGCTGTAGGTCACATGGTTTGTTCTTGATAAGGTTAATTTTGTCGTGCAGCAGCTAGGGAACTGCCCATCAAGGAACAGCTTCCCTTGCACGCCTTCAGTAAACAACGGCAGAAGAAAAGATCATTCTTGCAGTATCAAAATACCCGGAGCTGTACAATAAAGGACACAAAAATTATAAAGGCACGGAAAAGAGGGAGAACATCTGGTAGTCCATTTTCAGGGAGCTGGATATAGCTTGTGTCCATGATTCCTTTACCTTTACTGAAATAAGTATACTGAGAAGCTATTGTGTATTCTACATTTTTATAAGCTGAATAACAGGACTGTGATAAGTGTGATTTTTTCCAGTTGATGACACAATCAGATGAGAGTCACCTATCACAGGGTTTCCCTATCCCAGTCCTGGGGGACCAATGTGTCTGCTGGTTTTCATTCCAACTGAGTTCTCAATTACTTAATCAAACCCTTAATTGAACTAAGAATGTGCTTAATTAGACCTATTTAATTGTTCTCAGCTCCTAAAAACTTGCAGATTTCAAGTTACTTAAAACATTGTATAGTTATCTTAGGTCATGTGATCTTGGGCTGAAGAGTCCATCTCTGCTGTCATCCCTGTGACCCTAGCTGACCATCAAGCCAAGTGAAAACAGTCTGCACCCCAGCCCCGTCATTCAGGAGGAAGGCCTGTGATGAATCTAGAGATCATGCCAGAATGGCTTTGTCAAATGAATTGTAGAAAAAACATCCAGCCACATGACCGTGCTTTGATGGTATCAAGCTTCTCATTGATCTCTTTTCATATGCTCTGATTTCACCCCTTTAAATGGAATTGGATTCTCTGTTGTCCCCACCATTAAAGAGCAACTAACACCTAGGTGAACGACTGTTATTTCCAGCATGCAAAGGTACAATCTTGTCCTTCAGAATCCTGTTTTTGTTTTTTAGCTGGAAGGGAAACTATTTCCTTGCAGTGCATTTGAGAAGAGGTCAAACAAAACAGGAGCGAATGAGAGATCGTTGACAGTGTGTCTTATATGGCCCTTAAACTGAGAGCTATAAACATCTTGAATGGCAATGTAATGGATGTTTGATACACTGCTGATGGTCTAGGAGGCTCTGGTCCAGGAGACAATCTCTCAAATCACTGGGGAATTCTTTTTTTTCAGCTAGGAGACAAAATGAGTTTATTTCTCTCAGCAATCAAACCACAGGATATGTGTGCACCCTTCTTGTCCCCAGGCATTATTGTTACATTTCAATTTATGTAGTATACTGTAGATTTACTTTCGATTACAGTTAATACAAGAACCAATGCTTATACAAATTCTAACACTGAAGATTTTTGCCATACAAAATGAACCTGATTATTGAAACAAGTTTGAGTGCTACACCTTTAACTTGGAAAATTCATACAAAGTTGTTTGAGGAGACTGTTTTTAAATCCTCATTAAGTGAAGGTTGCTAATTAACCAGGGTTAATTCAATTTTAATTAAAGCTGCTTACCTTTTACTAGCATTAGCAATTTTACTTCTGTTGAATATATTTTATTCTGTTCATACTTCAATTTGGCATTTTATACCTCAGTTTGAAAAATGTAGATATTTCATATGCAGTACATGAAAAGTTGCTTCTTTCTGGTATCTAATCACTTAATGTCTTGTAGCGCAAACTCACTCCTGTGAATTGTTTCTTGCTGATTTAACACTGCTATAATTGTTTTATTTCTCACATTTTGCTAGAAAACATGTTCTAAAAGCATTAGTTGATCTTTGCATGTAGAGAGATGAGAATGCCATGTCCTGGCTGACACCTTCCTTGACAGCCTGGAGAAATTACAACAGAAAAGGCACAAACCAGACCTCTTCTATCCTTGCGCTGGGTGACCCATGTAATTATAATTTTTTTTTTTTTGATTATTTTATTATTTCTAAATTACCAAGCAAATTGTCATTTGTCAGGATCCCAAGATTGACTGAATAACTGTGTCAAATAATCCCTGCCTTCCACCCTTGCCTGGGGCAAATCGATAACTTTGCAGAATCTTCTTTAATTAGGGAGCTTAGCAACCTGCCACAGCCTCTTCAATTTAGAGGTCTATCTCTATCCGTTTCTGGACAGTGTCTACCCAAGAGGTATGATTATAGGTAAGATGAGTCATGAAGAGGTCAATAGCCCATATCCCGACATCAGTTATTTGATTAGTAAAACTTTTTTTCCTGATTTTGTTGGACATTATGCACTTACCATTTGTGCCTATACCGGGTTTGCTGTAAGGATGTAGAGTAGTACATCCAATTTTTAATTCCTGACATTAGATTTTCCTGAGTGAATAGGGCAGAATGGGCAGTAATTACTAAACATTTTTTTGTTTTGTTTTGTTTAGGTTTTTTTTGTTTTAAAGGTTGCCCTTCCTCAAAATTTAAAGAATAAGTGCTTCAGTTTTGTTTTTTTGTTTTTTTACTATCGTTTATATTACCAATGTTTGCAATTATTCTGAGTGATTCTTATTGCAATTACACAGATACTGTGTTTTTAAAATAATTATGTAATAAGTCTGTTGTGACTAAGCTGGTCTTCAGTTCTAGCAGTTCCGGTAGCTAAACCAGCCAAAGTGTATTTCTGTTAGTAAGAAGCAGCACCATCTAGTGTACTGCAGTGTAATGCCAGTAACGCAAAACAAAACACAAAACAAAAAACACGTCCTCAAAAGCCACAAATCAATGGTGCAGGCAGCTACAATGGAAGAGCGAGGCTTGATCTGCAGTGACAATACCATAAAGAGTAACGGGCTTCTGAAAAATATTGCCCATGTGTTGCTACAACTGTTTAATGTGCCTGTAATTTCTCTTTTCATTGTTAACACCCTGAGAACTTTTTATAATTAAAACTTTAAAGTCTGTTTCAAAACATAACAAGTGCTCTGGCTTTTGTTCTGTTCCGTACCACTGCATGGATTGTTAGTGCTGTGTTGCCTGTTTGACAATGTGTGCAATAACCCTTACACTATAAGCGCACTAGAGCAGACATTTTTTTTAAAAAGCGCTTTGAAACAGACTTACAGTGTAAAAAGTTATTAGGATGTTAACAATGAAAAGAAAAATGACAGAAACATTATTTAAACAGTTGTAGCAACACCTGGGCGTGGGTAACGTTATATTTTTAATAACTGCAATAAAAACCACTCAGAACAACATGGTTACAGACATGATAAACAAGTGAAGGGACAGTAAACAAAACAACAAATTTAAAGCTATGTGTACTTTCTCTTCAAAATGAACAACTTGTGCAGTAAATGAAAAAGGCCTAAACATGTTTTTTTTTTTTTTTTTTTTTTTTTTTTTTTTTTAAGACATTATTTGTGTAATTAGTTTTAATTGTTTTATTTCCCTTTTTTTGAAGTAGCTGAGATAAACTTTTTTTTTTTTTAAATGGACAGTTTTTTTTATATAAAATTCAGCCGTTCCCAAAACCATAGCAACATGGCACCACAGCATTAAGCAGACAAGTAATACAATCAATTTCAAAATAAGCAATACTATTGGATTAAGTACGCATATATTACTAGAAAGGTGGAATGCACGGTTGAAAATGGATGAAGGATTTAAAATGGAACCTGTTGTCTTTAATGGAAATCTGGGAAGTAGGTTAAAAAAAAAAAAATCTGCACATAAAATATAAACCTAAATGTGATTTACAGATAGCTGCTGCAGCTAATGTCTTTAATGCAGTTGCAAACTGGCTGGCTGCCCCTTAAATTCCACTAGATAGATGACCCCAAAGCTGTGTCTGAACTGTCTAGTTTGCTGCTTTTTGGCCTCCTCTAAAGCTGGGGTTGGGCGTCTATTCAGTGGAAAATAGATATATACTGTATGCTGAACAAGTTGCCAGTGGGAGTCGTCTTCTTTTGATTCTGCCATCCTTTCCCAGCCCCCCTCATTTCCAGCCTGACAATAGGATTAATTGCACAAACATTCTGCTCCTCAATAGGTCCCCTTCCCGTTCTGCCAAAAAAAAGGAGATGTCACTCGCTGCCACTTTAATTGGCTTCCTTTCTTTATCTCCCAGAGACAGAGGCTCCCCTCTCTGACCCCAGGCAGACGGCGCTGCACGACAACCATAAAAATCACCCCCCAACGGCTGAGGATGAATGAGGGAGGAAAGTACAATGACCTGTCCCTGAGAGG
This sequence comes from Polyodon spathula, assembly GCF_017654505.1. NCBI lineage: Eukaryota > Metazoa > Chordata > Actinopteri > Acipenseriformes > Polyodontidae > Polyodon > Polyodon spathula. The sequence continues at coordinate 21,221,946 of NC_054536.1, forward strand.
ACCATATTTACCCCTTTACCCCTCCTCTTCAAGTGGGAGAGACTTCGTAATTTACAGGGCACAGCAGGGAGGCAATGGTTCAGGAAACCCACCTCACAGCCCTGGAAAGAACCTTGTAAAAATCTTGTAAAACTCATTGACTGCTTTCTACAGTCTATAGGGAGGCTGATAAAGGTGTGGTTGACATTACTGCAATAGCCATTAGTATAGTGGCAATGGGTTAGGGCTGATTTAAAGGACAGCAGAATTACCTTTTTTATAGGAACCACAGCTTCCCCAAAGGTAACGTAATTTCAAAACCAGTTCCTCTTTAAATAGATTATAAAGGTGTTTAAATAATCACAGACAAAGCAGGTGACCACAAGCAGCTGATGACTGGTGTGTTTTCCAGTATTCTGAAGATTTTTGACCATTCTTCAATGCAAAATTGTTCCAGTTCATTCAAATTCCAAGGACTTCTCTTGTGCACAACCTTCTTCAGTCAAACCAAAGATTCTCAATCAGATTTAGGTCAGGACTTTGACTAGGCCATTCTAGGACCTTGATTTTATTCTTCTTTAACCATTCTGAAATAGATTGTAATGTTTTTTCTTTGTATGCCTCACCAGACTTTTTCCAAACATAATGATTATCAGCATAATGAAATAGCTTGATTTTTGTTTCATCACTTCACAAAACCTTTGACCAGAACTCATATCCACCATTCAAATGCAGTTTTGCAAACTTTAAGTAATTGTCCTTGTGTCGTTTTCCTAAGACTGGCTTTTTCCTTGGCCTGTGACCATTGCACCATGCAATACTGGACCTGTGGTTGAAATGGAAACCCCAGTCTCACTTGCAGACAATTCACATCTGTGGTAGTCAGTCTCAGATTATTATTAACCTTCCTCACAATTTTTCTATTTGTTCTTAATGAAATAACCTTCTTTCTTCCAGACCGGGGGAGTGTTGTGACAGTACCATGAGTCTTGTACTTCTTGATAATAGAAATAATAGTTGAAATTGGGATACTCAAATGCTTGGAAATCTTCTTGCATCCTTCTCCAGCTTTCTAACAGAAAAAAAAAAATCTGCCTAAGGTCTTCAGACAGCTCTTTATTTTTTCCCATATTGTCTTACTGTTAATGATGGCAATCATCCTATGCCTAACCCTTTTATAGTCTCGAATGTTCACCTACAATCCAGCATTTTCTATACCTTTCGAGAATTAGGTTCTGCATTATCATATTAAAATTTCTAGCACCTTGTAGACAATACTATCATAGCATCAAAGGGTATGAATACTTTTGAATTGGCATTTCTGGAGTTTTGCAAAAAACTTGCTGTAATAAATAATTGTAGACATCTATTTCATGTAACTTTGTTTCCCTCATCCACAAAAGCAAAACTTTTGCTACAAAAGATTTTTCCTAAAATTCTTTATTTTCGAGAAATTATAAATTTTCATTGGGGTATGTAAACTTTTGACTACAACATATGGATTTTATGTCTGTTCATAAAGCTTTAAGAGGCCAATAATGCTCACATCAAGATTCAGAATCACGACTGATATACACACCCACCCGTCATTATATCGCCCCTCGCTGTACTGTGGATTTGGGTACATCACAGTCCTGGAATTGGCTCCCCATGTTTACAGTCTAACTGTGCATGCCTTAGCTGCAATATACATAGGCAATTTCACTTAGAATTACGGTTTGTTTTATATTGTACACCACATTACAAACTAAAATATACACTATACATACACATGCACGCATTGCACAATAACACAAAGCAAATTAAATGATTTGCTTGCTGAAGCGCTTTTTTTAAGCAATGCACTAGCAAAAGTCACAGGGCAATGACGTTGGCTCCCTAGCAACAAGCCTCCTGTGTTGGGAATGGATTCTTTCAATGCAGCGGTTTGGGCATTTGAGAAAGGAGAGGATTCATGAAATTAATTGGAGACTTAAGTTGATGAGAAGCAATTACCCTCTGCAGTATGTATTAAAAAGGTGTGCTGCTTTTTATATGAAAAATGAGAAAAAGCGGGTTGTTTAAATTGGATTTATATTGGACCCTGACGTCCATGCTAAAACAAGGGAGTGGTTGTACAGTAATTTATTTGTTACCTATGTTTTTCTCTGGGTCTCTCGCTATATCGCGGCCATCGATATATAGTGAATTTGTATTGGACCCTGACACCCGCAATATATATCAAGTGGGTGGTGTATTTAATAAGTAGTTTATAAACAAAAAACCAAACAACCTTGTTTGTTTTAAAATAATTAATCCATGTGTATTACCTTGTAGTACTGCATTGGGTTTAAAAACAACTTGGTTTCATTATTCATTAAAATAACTAAACATTTTATTTCTCACTTAACACTGCTAACTGCCATCTGAATAACTACAAAATACTGAGAGTACTACCTCTCTACAATATCATCAGATTTCCAGACGTTAGGATTGGAACTTTGAAAAATGTAACAACTGCGACTTTAAGGAACATTGAGAAGTGAACAGTTAATAGTTGACACTACCCCTAGACTAGTGTAGTTGGGCATTAACTTGATCAACAAAGTTTGCACAGAAATGTAACACTTTTGTACAGTACTTATTACCATTGTCAAATCTCCAAATCAGGTATTTCACAATGGAAAACAAAAATCTGAGTCATTAACTTTAGAACTAGCCAGCAAATCTGAAGATAAAAAACTTTCAGCTTTCACAGTAGCCAGGAGCCCTTGATTGGTCTCTGCAAGTGTGGTGTTCCAAACTTTAGAGTTCTGTATGTCACATACATTCATTAGCCAATACATTCATTTGTCTACTTAATTTATTTGACTAGAGCTGTCTTAACTAATGTGCCTGTAAGATTTGGATAATTCATTGAAATTGCTACTACCAGTATTTTTTTTTTTTTTTAAACTAATGAATCCTCCTCCAAATGAGACTTTAGTGAAATTAAAAACACTTGGAAGAACCTCAAAAAATAGCTTTTATATTTTTACAGTATACACTCACTCAGGCAGGCACTTGGGCATATCTAGTTATCGCCTGTCTCTTCTCTCAATGTTTTTAAACAATTACCAAATGCCAGGAGAGGAATTGTCTCAAGCAGCCCAGCAGGCAGTGTGAACCTAACCCCGCCACCCTCCCCAAAACTGGCCATTAATGCAGACCTCATCACTCATGCTTTCCCCCTCCCATGGTGCTTTGTTCAGCCTAAATCTCTTTTCTGTGGTCCCTAACCTGCCTTTCTATATGGTATTACAGAGCCAGACCTGAACCTAGCATCAAACCCTGGAGAACCCCCCCCATTTACACTCCTGCTCTGCATAGCAACTGTGGCAGTGGCATTCAGCATGAGTGTTATGAGGGGAAAAAACACAAGAAGAAACTCACAAGTATCATTTAAAAAGTGACAAATGGAAATTGCTGTGGATGTGGTTGGTGGTGCTGGGGGAGTAGCTGCCTTGTGCAGCAAAGCATTATTTCAGGGTGAAGGAGCCACCCTGAACAAGTCAGCCATGCTTAAAACAAGTCAGGAATGAGCTGGCAGAAAGGACAAAGGACAAAAGTTTTATTTTTATTTTCACCCCTGGGGTATATAAAAGACTGGTGTGGTTTTATATTGTAAAAGAGTAACAAGTTTGCTTTTTTTTCTTTTCTTTTTACTGGAGTGGAGGCGCACATGAACAGAACTTTTTTTATGACCATTTCAGTGCAAACAGGACATGACTATTGAGGAGAATTTGAGATATAATAGGTTGTTAGCACTATTGTGGTTAATTAATGGAACAGGGGAAGGCTAAAAAAAAAAGTTTAGTCTCAATCAAATTAAGTAAAATTCAGTAAACTACTTCTTTAAACCCGGTCAATATGAAGAAATCTCTATTTTGGCCCCTTCCAAATGTAAGTTTATTTGAAGTTTATTAAGACCTTTTTACTTAGTTATCAGTAATGTGGTGGTCCCTTGGTTATTACTAGCTAGTACAAACTGAGATAAGCACAGTACAGCAATGCAATCCAGATCGAAAACAGTAAAAGCTATTGTACATTCTTGTGACAAAACAGTAGAGATCACCTTCGTCCAAGATGATGGTTCCAACAACTAGTCCACAGATATAGCAGTGTGAATGTGCCTCAGGACATGCTCAGATATGCCTATCCTGTCACAGCTACAGCTTGTTACCATCCACACACACTGTTCAGCGAGTGAAATTAACAGTACTGTTTGAAGCACAACACTGTATGGAGTCCAGACCAGAAACACACACATGAAACTGGAAAGCAAATAGAACGTTTCTAAAGGAAAATGCTTGAATAAATCATTTAAATTATAATGAGCAGAGGCCATACAGAAATCCTAACTTGATATAAATCTTTTACTCAGAACAGTAAAGTTGAGGTGCGCTCTTTTTTTTTTCTTCTTTTTAATTCAGAACTTAACTTGAAAAAGAGTGAGCTAGGCTGGACTGAAGCACAAGCTGATAAGAAGGTGCTTGTATTTGAACTAAGGATACACAGTCCTTAGCTCTAACCAAATGCTGTACATTAAAATATGAAACTTTTCAGAGTGACTAATGCTTTTTTTTTTTTTTAAATAAAGGACCTGTAGTCTTTACACTTTACAGCACTACACAACTAATAGAAAGAGATCAACAATGATGTATTGATTGCACCATCAGTGTAGTTATGCTGTATTAGACAACGATTAGACCAGTGATTGACCAACTAAATGATTCCTCATGTGCTTTCTTTAAAAGATTTATTTTAAAAAAGAGAATACAAAAACACACACCAGCAACTGGCCTTGGCAGAAAAAAAAACAAAAAACAAAACAAAGTCACAGGCTTGTTTTCAAACTTGGGGCCTTATGGCTTTAGATCCTTTTTGTTTGTGAATCACTGGGTGAAAACTGTCTCTTTCTGTTAAAGTTTTTTTTCTCTGTGATCACAGAGATGAGTTACTTGTTTTGTCAACTTTGAACACTTTACAATGAGAAATGGGGCATGTGGGGGATGCTAAAGTTCTACGACACCTGATACATGATTCTGTTCAGATTTGCCCAGACATTGCGGTTGGTACCTATTTATGTCAATAAGCATGATGCACTTCCCTTTTTTTCCCCTTGCAGTTAATTGCCACACTGTGTGTGACAGTCCTAATTAATCGTCCGAGTCGGTGTCGTGGCGGCGCTTGTGTCCACGTGTGTGAGGGGAGCTGGTCGTTTGCCGGCTGTCGCGGTGCTGAGGCTTGCGGGCCCCTGCAGGAGGGGACCCCCTGCTGGAGGATGAGTCCCTGTCGTTGCACTGCTGCCTGCCACTGGGGGGGAACCGCCGCTCAGCCTCCGCTGATGAATGACTGTCCCCACGGCCGGCACCAAACTGCCGTGAGGATGACGGATGATGGGGCTTTCTCCTCCTGAGTTGTACACACACACAAAAAGAGAAATGAGTCAATGAATGAAAGAAAAGAAAGCATAGAAAACAGGTCAATATGTCTTGTTAGTAAAAATGCCCCCTCCTCAGCACAATCGACAACAAACACAAATGATAGATACTTAAGCAAACCACTTCACGTCAGATATTTCTAAAGTAATGAACGACACCCTGCTAGAATGGATTACCCACATCACCCAAAACAAATGCAGACTTTCTAGCAGTTTTGATGAAGTACAATCATTTCTTTATGCAGGTTGCTCTTTTATAGTCCTCTCAGTTTTTTTGTTTGTTTTGTTTTCCAGTACAAATAAAAAAAATGATGTGAAACAACTGGATATACACCAGCCCATCACCAAGCAACATTTTAAATGAATTAAAAAAAAGGAGATCAGCAGTCCAGATAAGTTGCGTACCTGCCTTTTTACGTATTAAAAAACAAAAAATCCAAACTACGCACAAAATTTAAATGTAATGCATAAAAATATGCACTGCAATTTTGCTGCACAGCTTGTCTGCCTCCCCTCCCCACCCCAAAAACTTCCACTAACAACTACATCTCCCAGAATACAATGTCTTCTTTTATTAAGGAACTGTACACAAGAGAAAAACAACCCAACAAACATTATCCAGACTCAGGCTAGCCCTGTTGTCTTTGCATCCAATTATAGTAAGAATAAGAAATATTCGAAGCTACACAGGTTGAAGCGTAAACACCCCAGTCCAGCTACAAATCCAACTAGAACCATCAACAGAGGCAACTGCTAAAAAAAGGTGCCTATACTATTAAATTAACTTTTTTATAACATATTAATACATTATCTTATTTTGTTTATTTGTATGGCTTTATACTGAAGCCACAACATGTTCATGTTTAAGAATGTAATGAACAATAACAGTACCGGTAAGTTAACTTCATCTCTGTCTCTGCCAAGTATGACAAGGAAATATAAGGATATAAGTGTCAACCCGAGTTAAATTGTAGTGATTCACATGACTTCAGGATAAATTCAGCAGTTCCTGTAGGTTCCCTGTGCTGCATAGTATATTTCAAAACAAAGACTCAACCATGAGCACCAAGGCGCTTTCCAGGACAAAGTTGTTGAAAGGCACAGATCAGGGGAAGAATGTAATGAACAACAACAGTACCGGTAAGTTACTTTCATCTCTGTCTCTGCCCAGTATGACAAAGAAATAGAAGGAGAAAACTGTCAGATTATTCATCCTGCACAAAAATCTAAGCACATTCAAATTTCTTAAAGTACAGGTTGGTCTCTTAATTTTCAGGATCAAAATACCAATATGAAGATATCATTACCTCCGCTTTTCATCAAAATAGGATTCTCTTCAAAACCAAGTCTCTGGCTCAAAATGGACTCCAGAGATACAGTTACATGAATGTCGTTGGGTTTAGACTACAAGGCAGACCTGTAACTTCTGAACTCTCGATGTAATAAAGCTACACTTTCAAATGTGGCCTTCTAATACAAGGCACCCCAATTAATGTGTTTCATTGAAATCTGAGCTAGTGCAATGTTCATGTCCTAATGCGTCACATAATGACCCAAAGATCCTCCAGTTTAGGTCAAAAAATGTTTTATATTACTAAAGACAGGCAGTTTTTATTTTATTTTTTTTTATTTATTTTTTTTTTTTAATGTTTTTTGGTGTACTACATTTTCTCATACCCTACTTTTGCAGTGGTTGGTAGATCAGTTCAACTCAATGTACATGTAAATAGTAGTCAATTGTGCCAAGGTAGATGGTGCCACCTTGTGGTAAAATACCATAACACTATTTTCAAAGATGTTCACATAGGCTTGGTGTACATGCAGTTTACAAATGATATTTTCATTATCATATGATGCAGCGTGTACATACCACACATTCCTCATGCTGTAGGAAATGTACAGCCAAAATATGGTACGGATATTAAACGGGTGGGTAAAGCTCCTTAAAGATCAAAATCTGGAAAAATTATTTTCTAAAAAGAAAACTATGCACAAGACGCAACAGAAATCTGCAGTGCCTTACAGAGCCATCTTTTCATAGTACTTAATACAAACGAGAATACAATTGCAGATGAGGGTAGCGGGATAATACGCATTCTTAATTAAAAGGACTATGATGCACTGTGCAAAACCACTCTTAAATCAGAATCACATTGGGAAGCCATTAACCCCTACCTCCACAGAAAACGGGCTCACCCTGATGTTATGATCTGAGCAGGGAGTGGCGTGTCAGTTTAAGAAGCGTGCCATGCTACTGTGTTGGGAGAACAATAAGCGTGCAGCTGCACTGAAGGGCTGTGCACCAGCTGCAGACTCAGAACATACGCTTCCTAAAAAGGGTCACATACACCACATTTCCAGGTTCTGATTATTTCCTGTCATGTGCTAATGGGTGTTTATAATCATGATGTGGGCATGTGTCTGTGTAGGGGTTCTAAAATAAGAAATCAGGAGTACCAGTAAGAAAGTAAATCAAGTATACCTTTTGGTTAAGGCCTTAAATGGAAAAAGGACAGTCTGACTCAGACATACAGTGCTCCCCCTTTATACTGAGGAACAGGTTATAAGGCAGTACAGTCATGGCTCCCATTTCCCCCATAATGCCATTACACTAATACTAGTATTCTCATTACAAGGCGGTACACAAACAGCAAGTGTTATAAAGGGGGAGCACTTTGTGTGTATGTATATATATATATATATATATATATATATATATATATATATATATATATATATATATATATATATATGATCAGAGAGGCTACCAAGAGGCCAATGGAAATTTTGCAAGAGCTACAGGCTTTTATGGCCAAGACTGGTCAAAGTGTGCATGTGACAACAATATCCCAAGCACTCCACAAATCTGGCCTGTATGATAGGGTGACAAGAAGGAAGCCATTACTCAAACTTTAGTTTTGTGGTCTGATGAAAATAAAATTGAACTTTTTGGCCTAAATGCAAAGCGTTATGTTTGGCGCAAACCCAACACAGCGCATCACCCAAAGAACACCATCCCTACTGTGAAGCATGGTGGTGGCAGAATCACGTTATGGGGATGTTTCTCAATGGCAGGGACTGGGGCACTTGTCAGGACAGAAAGGAAAATGAATGGAGTAAAGTACAGAGATGTCATTGAGGAAAACCTGCTGCCCTCTACGAGAAAGCTGAATCTGGGACGGAAGTTCACGTTTCTGCATGACAACAACCCAAAGCACACAGCCAAAGCTACACTGGAGTGGCTAAGGAACAAAAAGGTAAATGTCCTTGAGTGGCCCAGTCACAGCCCCAACCTAAATTCAATCGACAATTTGTGGCATGACTTGAAGATTACTGTCTATCACTGCTCCCCAAGGAACTTGACAGAGCTTGAACATTTCTGTAAAGAAGAATGGTCAAATACTGCCAAATATAACTGTGCAAAGTTGGTAGAGACCTATCCCAACACCATCCCTACTGTGAAGCATGGTGGTAGCAGCATGTTATGAGATGTTTCTCATCAGCAGTGACCGGGGCACTTGTCAGGATAGAACAGAAAATGAATGGAGCAAAGTACAGAGAAATCCTTGAGGAAAACCTGCCTTTCACCTTTCAGCATGACAACTACCCAAAGCACACCACCAAAGCTACACTGGAGTGGCTAAGGAACAAAAAGGTAAATGTCCTTGAGTGGCCCAGTCAGAGCCCTGACCTAAATCCAATCAGATTTGTGGCATGACTTGAAGATTGCTATCCATCAACGCTTCCCAAGGAACTTAGAAGAATGGTCAAATATTGCCAAATCCAGGTTTGCAAAATTGGTAGAGACCTATCCCAACAGGCTTGTAGCTGTAATTTCTGCCAAAGGTGCTTCCATCAAGTATTAACTAAGAGGGGTGGTGACTTATCCAATTATGATCTTACAGTTTTGTATTTTTAATATATCTTCTCAATAAAAACCTTTTCTCCGTAACAGTGTGGAGTATGGTGTGTAGATAGTGGAAAAAAATCCTCATTTAAATGCATGAAACTCTGAGGCACTGACAGAACAAAATGTGCAAAAAGGTCAAGGGGGTGTAGACTTTCTATAGACACTGTGTGTGGGTTATATCTACATATACGTATATACACACATACACACACGCACACACATCCCCAGGGGTGGGGAATTCATATCATCCGATGCATCAAGATTTGCGTGACAAGCAACAAGTTCGGCCGTTTTAGTTTGTCCTATGGACAATATGTTTTTATTTATTTATTCATTTATTTGTCCTCCGTTCATTGTTACTAGAAAGACACTCCGGGTATATTTGTACAGAGCCACGCAAGTTTCTGAAAACTGTCTAGCACCAAAGCACACACATTTTAAAAATTGTCTACGTCCCACCACTATTACTTCTGATTGGCTACCTGTGGAAGAAGCCGGTCTTCCACTGGTTACAAAGAAACCAAGAAAGGGCTGCCAAGAAAGCCTCTGGCAACGCAGACTACTCTCTTAAATATAATGTTTAATTTACATTTTGTGTTTTTTTTGTAAATTAGCAAGTGGTATACTTTCTTAATACATGAAGCTGACATTTAAATGCTGTAATCTAGTGAAATAAAACAAACGAAACATAAAATACGCCAGTCGCTAAGGTATTAGTGGATTAGAAAAAAATTGCGTTTTGTAATTTATAATACTTCGTGGTCAATGTACTTGTTGGGATGTTAAAAAAAAAAAACAAGACAAACTTTCTGTGGCAAAAAATGTAATGCTTTTTTTCTTTCGATTTTAGTGTTGCTCACCTAGTTTGCTATTTTACACATTTTTTGTTTTTACTAGATTTCAACAGAAGCAATATTGGTTATTTATTGGCCATGCACCATCCATCGATTTGTAAAACTATAAAAATATGACAAATATGTTTATAATGATAAAAATTAAAAGCTTACATATGAGATGATCTGCACAATATTTTATGCAAAATAAATCTCATGGCAATGTGTTTCTGTAGTCAATAATTTATGTATTTATTTCAGTATGAATAGTGCAGGCAAAGAATGTTGCCCTCCAAAAAAATATTGCATATTAGTTGCATTCTTAGTATGGTACTAAATGTACTAGCAAATGTCTTCCAAATGTGCACTGAAAGGAACACTTCCTTAAAAAGTATGTTATACATTTGTTGAGGTGAAATGGGCTCACAGGGAACCTTTTATATATCTTGATGAATTTAGTGAACCATTCAAGCTACAAGGCTAGATTCACCCTGTTAATCACTAATTGATTGACTGTGTTCACTGTTAAATAAAACCAAAATCCTAGAAGAAGTAGATTTTTAAAGGCAAGTAGATTTTTCTAGTATTTCGTCCCTTGGTAAAGTTTTTTTCAAAAATTGCAAACCCCTGTGTGTGTGTATGTATGGTTACATTTATATATATATATATATATATATATATATATATATATATATATATATATATATATATATTATATTATTGTGAGTATTCAAAATGTAAACTAAAACCTGTTTATACCAGTGGATCTCATTATGTCTTTCAGTCTTGTCCAGTTTTAACACTGTTCTTAATGATTCAATGAAACAGTTCCATGACTTGTGATGTTTAGGACCTGTTGGAACAAAGCCCTGGATTGCAGAAGACATATTAGAGCAGATTTGCACCCCCTCCTGGAGAAACAGAGTAAAACCAGGCAGGTAGAGTACCTTTTACGATCATCATCGGACTCTGAATCAGGGGAGTAGGATGACTCTCTCTTTTGATGTTTCTTCTTTTTTTCTTTATTCTTCTTTTTTTCCTTTTTGCTCTTTTTCTCTTTTTTGCTGCTCTTCTTTTTGCCCTCAGACCTGAAGAAAATTATTTGACAAACATTTTTACTTACGGAGGTAAGGTATGCAAAAAAGGAAGAAATAAAAACAAACATCAAAATGTTAAGCATTAAAATTGCGGCACGTTTAAAAAAAAAAAAAAAGATTTTATGCTTGCAACAATTGCTAAACAGCCAGCATGAATTAGCTTTTGTTTGGGAAACTGTAATATATGAACAGGAACCAATATATGGGGGTTGTTGAGGAACTTTATTAAAAAGTGCATCTTCAGGGGTGGTATTCCTCAGGGGTAGTATTATTATTTATTTAGTCATTTAGCAGATGCTATTTATCCAAAGCAACTTGCAGAGGCTTGGGGGTGAACTACCCATTACAACTGCTGCTGTAGTCACATAAAATAGGACCTCAGTTTTACGTCTCATCTGAAGGATACTTTACACCTGTGAAAAAGATAAATGGTGGAAGGGGACCACTAGATTTTTCCCAAAGAGTTTCTATAAATTTAACAGTTGGTTTATGAGCTATTAGCAGTTGAAGTATTTCCCTAATTATTCAATGGCCTTTGATAAATAGTAGCCAGGATGTTGTGTGCAAACACACATTTTGTTTTTTATATGCTGTGTTGTGTGCCGAGTAACATATTGATGTTTGGGGAGTGTTTGGATGCAGTTGCATTATAGTGGGGATATTATAAGGAACCTCTTTGGCACAGTTTCCATGAAGTAAAGATACACATGCAAGTTTGGGTAAAAACTTTTGAGAATGGTCATTTTTCTTCTGGCTAGAAACGACAGAGGTGGACAGGGTGAATCGCAATTTCACGTGAGATTTAAGAACAAAATGTCCACACCCACTTTTTCATGGACACAACAATTTAAGTGAATGTTAATTAACATATGTTATTTCCTTAAATGCCAACACTACAAAAGTATTAAGGAATGACATAAGTTGACAGGGGTTCTAAAATGGCAGTGTGTAAGTTAGTTATTTGATTGAAATATTTTCTTCAAATATAATGATGCGTGGGTAAGCCCCCATTTTTTTTTCAATTCATGCTCTAAACAGGTTTTAGAGTCGTACATACAACCTTGCATTTTATAAGTTTGGTATTTGACTAAGATGGTTTATAAAAATGTTCCAAAAACAGCTTTCTGCATTCTGTGAAAATATCAGATTCTGTTGTATAAATTGTTCTATGCTTGGGAACCATACTTTCAGGGACATTTCTGTAAATACAGCATGAAATCCTGGAAGGTGAAGGATACATCTTTATTTGGCTCAACTAAAGTGAAAAAAAACACATGGTAACCGCTTCTGTGTTGTACAAGCCCATTTTACCTTTGGCTTTCCGACTCTTTAACATCTAGTTCCCTCTTGTGGCTAGAAGTCTTTTGGCTGTCTTCTACTTTGTAATGCTGTAAAACAAAATAAAATAATGTATTTACAATTTCAGGATCCATCCTTCATACAAAGACAATGCATCTGGTATAACTCAAAACACCAACGGCTGGTTACACGAGCACAATTATCATGAATCTGGGATGACCCAATATAACTTTGGGAAAGGTAATCCCGGATTAGTGGTAATCAGAATCTATAAAACCAACTATAAATCATAAGATGCTCAATTAAAATAACCTTTTGACTTTGGCTTAGATACTGCTTATTGAATTGTATTTTTTTTTTTTTTTTTTTTTTTTTTTTTTAAAGCACGTTTCTTTTTGATATTACTGGCAAAAATCTGGATTTCAAAAGCTAATTTGACAGGTAATCCTACAAGCAGTTACTGACACAACAAATACAGTTAGTGTTATAGGATAAGCTGTAAAGTTTACACCAAAACACATTACAGAGGTTCAAATTACATCTGCAAGCTGTTAAGAAATGAAAGCATAATACAGTGCTATCCTGTTCTAACAGCTGTCAACTTGGAAAGGGAGAGCACAAGAGACCGAGAAAAGAAGATTTACAGAAAACAACTATAAAACCTAGAACAGCCTAGTGCTAGTGGGAAGAGACTCGGTGAACACAGTAGCTACATTGAGCATAGCAACTTCACAGACTATATATTATTAATATAAGCAGGAATAAATGGTAGTGAAAAATACATAGATTTTTTTTCAGGTGGGGAAAAAAAGGAAAAGGAAGTTTTTATTGCAAGACCAAGTTTTTGTACAGCAGTTCAAAGTAACATTACAGTTAAAATGTAAGGAAGTACTTAATGCATATCCCATAGGTTAGCATTAAAGCACAGTATTTAATGAAAGTACTCCTGACTTCAAGGTAATGTTGCATTTTACTAATCCAAATATAATTTTACGCAAAAAGGGCCTCATTTACAAAAGGGCATAAATTTGGAGTTAGCGTGCACGTAAAGTAGTTACCTTAATGTGTGCGATAAATTTAAATTTAGTGCCCTATTTACTAACAGTGAACGCATTAATTTAAATGCACAGTACTTGGCTAATTTACATAACATACCATGCATGCTACATGTACTGTGAGTGATCATTTAATGTGCATGTTAATATCAGAGACTTACCCGTGACCACTGTGATATCAAAAGCCCCAGCAGCCCAGGCGTATATTTTGGTCAGTGGCTTACATTGACCGCAAATGAGCGATCAACAGATACAGCACTCAGCACGGGACAAGCAGAGGCAATGTAAAGTGAAACTGCACTGCTTACCTTTTAATTTTACCATGTATTCCTTGTCTGATGTAAAAAAAAAAAAAAATAATAATACAATACAAAAAAAAAAGCCCTTTTCCATTCTCATTTAATGCATTCTAAAATTGCACTGTACTGTATAATTTTGGAATTCAAAACAACCCACCTCCTTAATATAACACGCTTATTCAACATGTGCAGTCTGCATTTTATAAGTGACATTTCCATTAAGCCAATCACAGCTCACAGAGGTAGTAAATTTGCCAATCAAATAGTGCACAGGATCAATTTCCTCACGCACACAGTACACAATTTTGATTAGGGTAGCGAAGCAAAGGCTTGTTTAAACTATTTATTTTACTTTGTGTCAAACTAATTTCAGTAGCAAGAAAGTTGCTGGAGATGTCAAGGAAGCAAAAGGTGGTGGCAGAACACAGAAGATTCCAAAATCATTGGCCAGATGATTAATTATTCAGTGAAAAAATTTGATAACAAGGTCAAAGATCATACCATACAGCATCACTATGATACACTGCATAAAGCACCTTATTTTGAGTTTGCTGGAAATTAAAGAAGCTATGGTGTCTCAACGAAAGGAAAGGATTTTAACTTCAAGAAGCCATAGAAAGTGTAGAATTACCTTGGAAAAAGCTAAGTGGTGGGATTACAACAGAGGGTGCAGCAGTGGATTGGCAGTAGCAGAGTAGTGGAAAAAACTAAAAAACAAAATGCAGAAGTACCCATTTTCTTACAGTGGATTCTGCATCAACAAGCATTATATGGAAAAGTTGCAGAATTAGAACACTTAATGAGCATTGTTATCAAGTGTGCAAGAAAAGAAGTGTCCTGACAGAAGTCATAAAAACTTTGTCAATGTTCTAGGAAAGCTGCTTCTAGTTAACGTGTTTTGTGTAAAGTAGTATATCGGCCTACATACAATTTATATAGACATTTTCACTTACATTACAATACATATTTTTTTTACGGTGTGGCCCAACAAGCAAACAGTCTTAAATGACCCTTGCTAACAGATTTTTACAGTCAAACAAAATTTCATAACCGAGTAATTCAGCAAGATGTAGTGATTTCACGCCAGTGAATCAAAACAAACAAATCTGTTGAACTGATTCACTAAACTTAACGAATCAACAAATCCAGTCAGTAAAATAAATCAAACTATACATCACTTGTTTTAAGGCCAGAAAAATAGGTTTAAATAATGCGCCTATCAATGGTTAATACCTGGTGTTGAAACTAACTAATTATCACCCACTTTAATGTGCACAATACAATTATCACCCTTTAGTAAACATGGTGTGAATGAAACTTACAATGAAGGATATGTGAACACAACAATCAAAACCACTGTGATTATGTTAAACATATTAAGTGAATATGTACAACACAGCAGTAACAACAGTCAGTGATGTGTTTTATTACAAATGTAAAGCCTGTTTAGTAACACAGAGATGCCAACTTATGAAAGTAGAAAATAGCAGCACAGTAGTGGAAATATAGTAGCATTTAGTAACAGATGTTTCTTTTTTTTTTTTCTAAAGGCCAGGAGCTGCTAGCCCTAGAAATTAAAAGGGTCTCAGGGTCTGGCAAGCCAATGCCCTGATTTTTGCTGTTCAATCTAGAATTTTGGTAATTGTAAACACATGGCATTTAGAATTAACAACCCCAATAAAACCGAAATATACACACTTCAATAATTTGGAATTCCATTTATTCTGGATTTAAATATTAGAAATGAAGAGGAAGTGCTATAAAACCTGGACTGAAATATGCAACCTCGAAACTTTCTAAAAATAACACCACCAAGAAAGATTTTAAAGTTGTTTTTTGTATTTACATTTTTACTACTCTGTAACTATCAAAACACAAAATGTTGTGTAGTACCCCAATTTTTTTTTTTTTTTTAAATACAGTACCTACATAAGACATAAAATTAATCTAAATATTTATTTATTATGGTTTTCACAACATCAGGTTCAAGTTTTAATCCTTTAAAAATCGGTAAGCTTTCCAGCATATACAACTACAAACACAAATTTCCCGAGATACTTCACTTGATTTGGGTCAAAGACCCGAAAGACACTGAAAAATGCAGCTGCAGGTTGACAAAAATCAGGCAGTAGAATGCACTTGCATGTAACATCAAGATTCACATACAAGCAGAGGTCCTGAAAGTTAATTTATACTGTATAAGTATAATAAAAATATACTTACTGTGAAGATAGATAACCCAAGCTTGGCAGCCTCCTTGTCCTGTTTAGAGAGGACCACTTTGCTGGTACTGGATCTAAGAAAAAAAGTTAATGTTTAGACAAATACTGGATATTAACCTTGTTGCAGAGGCACATACTGTTCTGGATTTGTGTTTATACATGTAGCATCGAACGATCATGCCCATGAAGTGAATGTTTCATACTGTTACAGAACACCCTGTACTGTTTATTATTATTTATTTCTTAGCAGACACCCTTACCCAGGGTGACTTACAATTGTTACAAAATATCACATTACAGATAAGAGCAGTTGTAAAAGTACAATAAAATCAGTAGCAAAAGATCAAATTCAAATAAGAGCAAAAAAAGAGAATATAGTAAATAATTACATGCAAGAGCTGGTTCAACTAAGAGCAGTTAACTAATATTAAATATTTGCTTATATGAGTAAAGTCCATTATGAGCAAGTAGTAAGTATGATGAATGGATGACAATTACTTCAATAAGAACAATTACAAAAAACGTGAATACGGATACCTATAAGAGTAAAGTCAAACACATGACACGGGAAATAGTTATAATTAAGAGCAGTAGTAGAATATGGCAAGGTATGGAGCAGTTCAGTGCAAGCTGGTGCAAGTACAAGCTGATGCAAGCACTGGTACAATTGGGTGCCACATAGTCCAGTATAGTCAAGAGCTGTGAGGTTTACAGATGCTGTCTGAAAGTATTGAGGAGGTGTTGGAAATGGGGGTCAGGGACTGAGCAGTCCTGATGTCCATTTACAACAAAATCATTACTTTTCCATATATGTACCCATGCTACACATTTCTGAACAATTTATCATAATCTAACAGTTTTTGATTTTAGTTCACATAAAATCAGCTGGTAATAAAACTGAGCACATCACTTAAATAAGAGACACTGCAGTGTGTACCCAGTAGATATCTCACTGCATGTATAGTGTTGTGTGAAAGGCTATATTTAATGAATCGGGAGTGCTCAGCATGTGAAAAAGGGTTTGTCTTATAAGCATCGCAGTCTTACTACCTTCTGCATCATAAAACGGAGTGAAATTAATGGCTATTGTAGGGAAGAGAAAAAGGCTCAAGGTTAAATGATCTGCACACACCAGAACGCTCACAAAAACGGAGGAATTTCCTTCCTGCAATACTGTGCTATATTAGGTCTTTCCAGCCAGTAAATAAAAAGGAAAATAATAAATTAGCCTTCATCCCAGGACTAATTTACAAATGTGAATTTAAACAATAAGAAAGCAAAACAGCAAGTGTGAGGAGTTACCTGGAGCTCCCGAGCCCTGAAACACGGTCCACGTCCTTCGAGTCCCCCTCTGCTCCCTCGCGTCTGCAAGCATCTGCCAGGTCCTGAAAACAGGTAGAATGAATAGTGGATCAGAATTCCACAGAGGGGAAGTGTTTTTTATTAAACTCAAACTCAACGACATAAACTGAAAAGCTCTTATACGCAGGCAGTATTAAAAACAAAACATTTTCAGGCACTTTTTCAAAGCTTTATGCTCTATTTTACTGAAATGCATTCCCTTCATAACATAAAACAAAAAGAAAAACGTATGCTTGCTGGACTTTGGCTATAATAAAGCAAAGTGCATGCATGTGTCAAGAGTGTTTCCCTTCATAGCTCGGCATGCACACCTCAGTCCTGACCTGACCCCCTACCTACCATTCAGCCCTATATCTCTCTCAAGCAGACTACCTTTTGTGCCAAATTGTGTGTGGGGTTTGTTATGGGGACAAACACAGTTTAAGAACGAAAAGATGCCATGTGGTCCAACAATGCCTGTGCATTTTGTAGCAGCTAATTGATCCTAAGTCTGACCTTAAAAAATGTAACTGATTCATCAATGTGGCTTGAGAACCTGTTCCGTAGCCTCATGCTCTATGTAAAAACTGTATAATTTGCTCCTTTAATCCCTGGGATTAATCTGGTTACAAACTCCACAGTGAGGTTGAAACCACGGAACCCTTTTCACTTGTAGGGTTGTGGATTTGTTTCGGTGACTGACTACCCATGTTTATAAAAGGCACTGGAAAAAAAAGAAACACATTTATTTAGCTGGCACAGCATGTGGAGTGACAATGCTGCAAGTGTGCTTTAGGGGTTGAGAGGGTAGTTCATGCTTACCAAAATGGTTTTAAGCAAAGCTCAACTATGTAAGAGGGGTTAACATGTGGTAGTCTGTACACAGGCTGGATTCTGAAATGTGTGAACCTTGTATGCACAATCCACATACACCAACTTCTTAGGCATACTTCTCAATAACATAGTCGAACGCTACAATGGTGTCTCTACCCCTTGTCAAATCTGTTTCTTCGCAGTTTACTACTAATTCATTATATAGTGAACTTTAACAAAGGCTTGAGTGTGAATGGACTAAATTACAAGCCCAGACAGTGACCCTGGATTCGCTGTATTATCTCCTTTTTTATTTTTTATTTTTTTAGTACAAGAAAGTGGGCTGAGACCATTGGAAGTCATACATAGGTATTTCCAGCAAAGACTGAAATGACTTAAAACTGGAAATCTGGAGTCCTGTGTGTTTAAGAACTGCCAACATTTCATGTTGCATGCTTACCTCTTTGGTTAGGCCTGTAGGCTGTCGTGTCTGATTTTTGTAGCCTCTGGGAAAAGAAAGAAACCAGAAGAGAATTCAGAAAAACTTAGCGATTTAAAAAAAAAAAAAAAAAAAAAAGAAACTTTCAGCATGCCTTCCTTGATATACTGGTATGGTTCTCTTACTTACATCTGTGTAATTCACTTGTGTTATCTCTGTTGCTCTTTTGTTTACACGTTTGTATTTAGCAAAACAGCTTTTCACCTTCTGTATCTAGTGAAAGAGCTTTTCCCCTACATGCTTTTGTGTCGCTACAGCAGACACCCCTGTCCCTGGTACATCCTCTCCAGCACCTCAAATAACTAACCTTTAAATCACATATGTATTCTGAAAGTGGCAAGTGACACGCAGCTCTAACCAAGACGAAATTTACACTGAATCCTTTGTGAAGAGGACCGTTACTGTCATCAAGACTGTGAAACTGTATGCTACTGCGAGACATTCAGCATACTAGCGATTCCAATCCTACCATTGAATCAGTTATGCTGCAGTAAGGCTGTTTGATGTCCGTACTTCCTACAGGGTTAAATGCCCCTACCCCCAGTCATTCAAAGGTAGGCAAAATTTTGGGGGAGTACTGCTCTTATGAGACAGCTTTCTTTAAAAAATATTTCTCATATATAGCACTGATAGTAAATTAACCATATTTCAGGTACTACTGAAGCTGTTAGACAGATTACTCAACAAAATCCATAGCATTCAGCCGTATTAAAGAGACGACATACTCAGGGATACCAAGACATTAGTGAGCATGTATTTTAAGTGGCAACTCCCCCAGCCCCAACTGAACTTAGTTCCTAAAAAAAGGAGAACATTTCAGGGTACCATTCTCCTTGTGATTTAGTTTGTGCATTAAAACATTTTAAAAGAGGTGGCGATTAAGTAAGGGGTTTGAATAAGGAAAATGGGCAATACGATCCCCACCCCCAGTTGTTCTGTGAATCATTTGTCATTTCCATAATTTGAGTCGGTACAGCATTTTAAAAGGGGGAGAGTAAATGTTCAGGGATACCCTCTTATTTAGTACTGTGTAATTAAGGGGTCTGTAAGTTATCTGTAAGTAATTGTTGTGTTTCAAGGCTGGTGAAACCATAATTTGGACTGTCGGTGTATAGAGCATGTGTTTGGAACTGGTCTTCAATTTTGTATATGTGGCTTTATGGTTTAAAATATCATTTTTAATAGCATAGTTCCAAAAGTACATATGATAGTATTTTTGAGTAATCCCCCCTAACGATGATCCTACTCCTACAGACCACATCCTACTGCACCCAATAACACAAACAAACGACTCATCCAGTACTCACAGTGCCGCCATCATAGCCTCCTGTTCTGCCTGCCGTACAGCAGCCATCTCCTCCTCCCTGGACTTTGTTGCATGGCCCTGCTTATCTCTGGCATACCATGTGAGATCCTTTCCCTTCTGCCAACGTCCTACCGGGGCCATTAGAGAGTTCCCTGGGGACAGCACAGAGAGATTGTTTAGTTTAGTACCTAACCCCCCTCACACATTATTTTAGTGTGTATTACAGTGCCTCCCTTCCCATTGGCAAATCCTGCCAAATTAGATAAACTTGTCTGCTAAATGCAGTTCTTCAATTCTGGAAGTGGGGGTCGCAACTGACACTATATTGCTGAGGACTTACTTATCCTCAAAACAACAATCTGGTACTTCCAGAGCTGACCGCTCACCAGTGGTAAAGATTCCTTAACATGTTTTTATTACACTTGCTTCAATGGATTTTGTGAGTGTTGCGCTAGCTGGTCCTCGTTCTGCTAGAGAATGGGGGATACATTTTTTGAAAGATCCCTGTATCTGCTAAGAAATGGTGTATCTTTTTAAATGCCAAAATAAATCACAGTCGAGTTGCAAACTTTCGATTACCTTAACGATCACTGGGCTGAAAAAAAAGCTGCCAACGTGTGGTACCATACGAACAGTCTCTACGTTAAACCTGCATTCCCTTGTTCAAAAAAACTACATTCAAATTCAAGCGACCAGTGGTTGTAATCTAACCAAGGGAATACATTTTAAAATTGGAAGCTCCCCTACCCTAAAGGAAAACTAAATAAGCATTAAGCTTTATGCTTTAAAAAATGGGTGGTACGTTGCAAAATACATCGCTTTTTATAACATAAAGCGTTGGCTTTTGACAGTTTACATTGTGTGTGTATATATAATGATATCACATTAGTTAATGAATTTAATTTTAAAAAATAACGTTATTACGTTTATTTTACAATTTTTGTTTAGACATACTGCATACACACATCTAATCAAATTTGATTTTCGAATGAAAATGTAAAAGTTTCTTAAATACAAATCTTACCCAGGTAGTTCTCTCTGTGTTTATCTGATTTCACTTCATCCCAGTTGAACTGGTCTTGGCCACCTCTTACACCTCCAGCTCTGGATGAACCAAACATTGTTAATAATAACAATAATAACTCGGTTAAGTTCTAAACTACACGTGCGTCTGCTCTGTTGAGGCCTTGAAAGTCCAGCGAATCCGGGTGCTCTACCAGCAAACTCTAGCCAAGATTCTTGCTTCACACACCAGGGGACGCGTTCGAGGCGGCGACTGACAGCAAAAACAGGGCGACTTCTAGGTTAACGTTTCTGTAGTAGAAAACATAAACATTATAAACTTCAACACAACGAGAGGGTAATCATATCTGAAAAAGAAAAAGTAGTTAAACTAGCGGTATGAAAACAAGTGTCGTGAAATGTCCGGCATCCCGGCGCTCTTCGGAACTCCTCCTTGAATTCATTTCACTTCACGTGCACGCGCAGCTACGGAGCCCCAGACCAGGCGAGCAAATTCGACTTTAAAATTTCGCTATTGTCGAGTTTTAATAATGTAAAAAAAAATGTTTTTCTAGTATGTAGGGAGCGTTGAGCAGTGGAAATTATGTATATCTATTACGTAATATAATGACGTCAGCAATGTATACGGCTCTTTGATGGATGCGGCTGCTGCTTGGCTCCAAACAGCATGGTGCTTTCAATGTTTTTGGCGCTACAAATTATTTAAAAATAAATAAATAAACAAGAATAGTAATAGTAGTAGATAATATAAATGAAAAAGACGTTATCCGTATGGACAAAATACCTCCGAATATTTAGGGCTTCTGATTTTCGGTTTTAACCGATAACCTCCAATAAAAAAAAAAAAAAAAATGAAATCAGTGGATAGCTAATAAACACCTGAAAAACTGTGGAAATTGTTAATCAATTCACGTTGACTTTACTCTATTTCCATTAAAAAATAAAACCTACAAAAACATAAATACATTTCCCCAGTGCTGCTGGTCAATGCCCCGCCTTCCTGACTTGTATCTGTCATTGATTCGTTCTGAAATACATTTCTATTGGAGACTCCGCTTGCGAGATTTAAAAGGAGATTACAACCAGGAATGGAGCCAGTTGTTATACGGAGGATTTAACCAGAATTTTGGCAAAATGCCAAATGTATTTTGCCAAAATTCTACGTCAAAAAACTATGTCTGCTTTTTGTGCCTGCACACAAAAACCCCAGAAGAATGTGCCCGTGACCATAGGGATTTCGCTGTGGAAGACAGAAAAGGAAAGAAGGTACTACAACTGAAGTGTGCAAGTACTGTCAAGTTACTACTATACATACAGAAAAAAAGGAAAGTAACCGAAAACATAATTTCATACAGTATATCAAAAAAGAAAGCCCCGAAAAAAATAATTTACATAAAACTCGAAAATAGCGCAAAATAGCACTGAAAAATACAATTAATAATAACCGAAAAACAGAAGCCCTAAGAATATTGTAAATGTACTATTGTATTGTATATTTTGTTTAAATAAAAAGCAAAAGCATTTTTTATACGAAAGTTGAAATGTGTTTTTATTTAAAGGCTCATGTTGAAAATAGTCCTGGGAAATTGGGTTAGGACGGATATTTTAGTTGCCCAGTCATAGTAATATTAACGTATTTGGAAAACTTTTGTTGATTTTATATTCTTGTTATCGCGAAGCAGATTTAATAGTATATTGCGAAGAAGACGCATGAATAAAATACATTACGTTAATTAGTAACAAGAATACTTATGTCTGAATGATTAAGGTCACCATAAAATATCTTACTGTACAATTGTACATATGTTTTAAAGCGCACCACTGACTCGCCTGTTTGTTTGGAACAACCTAGCAAATCACCGTGGATGTGACGTCACACTAAATAAACATATTGTCGCGCATATTGTAGTCGCTACCTTTTACCACAAAACGAGGGACAACCATTGATAAACTACACCCCACACGGACACTTAAACTAAGGTGCAGTGCCAGTGCCCTGCAATCATGTTAAGTTCTACAACATACGATTTAATACATATGTTGGCGGCATTTACAAACCGACGATTCTGCCATCCCCTGTATGTTAATCTTGTGTTGCGACCTGGGGGAATCATTGTTTATTTGCAAAAAAAAAAAAAAAAAAAAAAAAAAAAGTTTGTGTTTTTAAATACTTTGCATCCCTTGAAAGACGACGTCACTTTCGTGAACAGACGCTAACAATAGAAATGTTTTTTTTTTTTTTTTTTTTTTTGTCTCATTGTGATGACGTTCGGGCAGCACAGCTCAGTACTTCATGGCTATGAGGGAAGGGAAGCAGTAGGATTAAGCAGGCGGAAGAGAGAGGAGGGAGTTAAAATATTGCAATTCAAATTCATGCTTCTGAGGTTTTTCTCCTGCCTTGTCAGAGGTAGGTTTTGAAACAAAACAAGATTTAAGTGTGAATTGTTAGGAATAAGCTAGCTAGATCAGTTTTTATAGCAAATACATTGAGTACAAACGAGTGTTTGAAACTGTGAATTTTGAAATAAATAACTTTGCCAAGGGGCTCCGTCATTTAAAGCTTTGTGCAGGGTTTTTTTTTTTTAGATGCAGTTGTATACTTAATAATCATATACCTAATGTAAATTTAATTTCTTGTGTTGACCCCAGCGTTACGATTGGGCACGATGGAACGTGATGTAATAGTTACAGTAGTATAGTAGTGCAAGATATTCAGCACCGACAAAATGTTATCTAGTATCGAAGTGTATGTAGCATCACTCAAAATCGCTCGGAACCGCGTTAGAATATATTCTAAACGTGATTCCTGTGTTTACATTCTTCCATGCTTGCGTTTCTGTTAACTACTCCATCAAACTTTGTTGCCTGTTCTGTCACTTACAGATTAAGTAATGCTAGCCACAAAAGGGCCTCACCTTTCCTGTCACTCCATCACCAGACCTAAAAAAACATGCTAATGGAACTACAGTGCTGTAGTTCAGGGGAAACAAAACATTATTTCAACACACAAAAAAAGGAAATGATACGATGGTAGCTACACGTGTTTTGTGATATTAAAAACGTTGTGTGGGTGGCTTTCTTTACCTGGCTTAGTAAGACATACCAACCAGCTCTTTTTGGTATGCACCGTTGTTTAAATGTAAATGGCACTATGCTTAAGTTTTAGCGTCTGGTGTAGTATTTTAAACCAATAGAAACGTGTTATTTATTGTTGGAAACGGAATACTGTAGTACTGTAAATGAGATGCAAGATTGGCATGAGTTGCAGCACGTGCTACAGTAGGAGAGGAGTAACCTACTACTGGCAGCAGTGCAAAGCATTCATCATGTCAGCTGTCTGCCAATGCAGTAAGGTTTAACACTACAGTTAATGCAGCTTTGTGTTTTCTTTTTAATAAAGAAAACTGTTAATTGTTTGTAAAATGTTCTCTGGAATGTTGAAATCTCTTTCTTTTTCTTGTATGGTGGTGCATTATCCACCGATTTCAGACCCTGAAGTTTTGTCATGGGTTCCTTCAAGAAAAATGAACCCTTTCCTTTGTGGTGTGTTTGTTTTTTATTTTTTTATTTTTTTATTTTTTTTTATTTTTAAAGCTGCCACCACCTTGTATCTCAGAAACCAGATATTTGCCAGGGACTATAAACTCTTCATGCTAAATGTGTTTCTGATGGTGAAATTGCCATTGGTCCTGTGCAGTTGCATCTGCATTGTCCTAATGTTTGGTACACATACACAGTTGAATTATTGATTCTCCCCATAAAGTTCCATTACAGGGAGTGTCCAGAGAATATTTACTGTTTCAGTCCAACATTGCTTTTGGTACAATATATCAATGCTTTTCTTTTTCACATGTCCATTTTACTGTACAGCTATGGCCAAAAGTTTTGCATCATCTAGAATTAAGATTGAGACAAAAAAATAACATAATTTAGATATTTAACATTAATTAATCAAAAAAACTGCAACAAAATGATATCGCAAAAGTCTACTGGAAGTCACAATAGTAGAATTTTTTTTTCAGTTTTTCATTAACTATATGGAAAATGTCAGTATGTAATTTTAATATGTTAATGTAACATTATTCAGCAGGTTTCATTAGACTTTATGAAGCAAAATTAGTTCATTCTGTATGGGGATGCCCTAGCTGTACTTCATGTTTACAAAGCATTTGATCAGATTTGACCCCAGGGATTTCTAACTACAGTGGTTACAGGGTGGTGGTTTGCAGTAAAGCTCACTGTCGTGTGTGTTTAGGAGTATAGAGTTACTTTACTTGGGGCATTCAGATGTCACTGACATATTTCTTTTATTTCTAAAATTCATCTAATTAAACATTATGGATACAAGCATATATCTTTACTGATTGCCATCTGTGTATATCCCACTAACCCCCTGCTTCTTCAGCCGCTTGACCTCGTAAAACTTTCTGTTCTATAGCTCTGTCATTGCAAAGCTTCCTCAGTAGATGGCACTGTTTTGCTGTATAAAAGTTTCTTACATAACTCATGATAGATCATGTATATTTCCAGGCTAACTGGTGATATAAACGTCCTCCTCAGTCATGTGCCAGGTCTTCTGTTTCCATGACTAGCTGGAGAAATAATTAAGAAAGTCGTGCCCACTAATGGGACTTTAAGATTACAAAATTTTACCTCTATTAATGATGGTGGATTTGATAGAAAATCCTGAAACACATGTTTATAAAATAATGTTGTACGCAGACCTCAGTAACAGGCACTGTACTGTGTAACAGAATTAAACTGATTGCTGTTAGACAATCTGTAAGCAAATTTAGTAAATAAATAAATAAATAAAAAAACAAGGATAATTTGACTTTCTAATATAATAGGCAGTACTAGGCCTTTATGTTATAATTTTGTTCTAATATTAGGGCAGCTTCATCTCAGACAGCTCTTGATTCTGCTGGTGTTTGTTCGAAAGACCTCTGGTCTTCTGAGCCCACCTCCCACCTTGTTTTTGTATTCCACTGCTCAAACCCAGAGGGATTGTGCTTAATCACGCACTGTACTGTACATTGTGTCAGGGCAGCATATGCTCATTAAAAACAAACCTAATTAAATAATACCTTGCTGGGGAGAAGGAGTTCTTTGTAATATTATTAGTTGTAATATATATCTTTGTATTACTGGTGAGGTGCAACAGTGGTTACTGTAGCTTCTTTTTTTAATATTTAAATTAAAACCTAGATCCTTTGTCCAAACTGTTCCAGTCTTTTTCTTTCATTTAAACTGACAGCTATTCTATACAGGGATTGGACAGAACGTTAAAACCAGAATGTTAAGCGATGTAGCACACACTTATGTGTAAATGTACTGTCCCTTACTTATTACGTATTTATTATGCTCAGGGCTCTCCACACCAAAACTTTTTTTTCTAATTAGGTTCCAGGAATCTCAACTAAACAAATTTAAGGTCCCAGAGGAAATGTTGGGGGTCCCAGTAAAGTGCAAAGTCTTTATGCTGTGGTACACAATATATTTTTCATTTATTACAGTTTTGAATTTTTTTTAACAATAAGAAACAAATACAAAAAGCCACAAACAGAAAAGTTATTTTATGTGTAAAAGGATGAAGAACAGAAAGGCATAGCAATAGGATCCACAAAAGCAAAATTCCAGAAAGATGAAAAGTCCACTGCTCTCACTATTAAAGGAGACCAAATGCTCCAGAACCTATGAGGTTTTTAAATTTGTAAATCATAGTACATCTTTTGGTCTCAATTAAACGAGAACACAAACTAACTAAGTTGCTTATTCAGTATTGCAAACTATGTGTGCTCTCCATGCCAGAACACTAAGCTCTAGGAAAGTGGGAAGTGAAGTCCTGCTTTTGTTACATTTCATAAAACTGCAGCAACATAATTAATGTCAAACTCAACTCGAGGGGTGCTAATTTTTAAAAAAAATATTTAATATGATCGACTAGTAGTAGGGAGATTTAAATAACCACATTTCTTTCTTTTTCTTTATATATCTAGATACAGTAATTTTGGGGAAAAACCTACTGATACTCAACATCAGAATTAACAAGCAACCAGTAGACCCTTAAACTCAGCAGTATTGTTTCTACGGTGCAGCCAAATAAACAACAAAAAAAAAACAATTCAAGTTTTCTGTCAGCAGCCGCTGACATCTTTCAAACATGTTTGCTTATGTTTGGGGAGCAGTCAGCAAAGAAAGCCTGAAATGGATTTCAGTAAAACACAGAACTGTACACAGGAGGTCACGTAAAAGGGGCACAGCAGTATAGTTTTCAGTCTGCTCTGATCCAAGAAAATCCTGGATCCATGTTTTCCAGTTCTCCACAGCAGGAACTATAACTGCTGCCAACATTCTGAAGCTTGCACCTCGCACAGATTGACAGGCGCGCATTCCGGGGACGTAGACAACTGCTAACCTGAGAGTCCCGGCGACACTCAATTGGCAGTTGCTGCCTTATCCAAGCACTTATTTTTTACTGATTAGTAAATTCCCCTTCAAGATTGCTTGTCCTCTTGTTTGTTAGTTTTTAGTGACTGGATGGCAGATTCACTGTAGTTGCAGTATTCCAGAAGTATTTGCTGAGTGATAAGGCTGACTGCTTTGTGTGTACTGCACACACCCTTCTTGTAAATAGGATTAGCCTATGATAATTGTATTTTGTTTTGTGCAAATGGAGGCGTAGCATTAAACTATAGAGGGATTTCTGTGAAAACGAGGTTGAGAGAATAATGTAGGTTTTCAGCTGTTTTTAAGGCTCAGAGGGAGCAAGTTTAGTGTATGATGCGCCTGCTTCCAGTACTGTAAGTATGAGGATTCTAGATAGCACTGGTTGTCCCAGGACCTGTGGTGAATCTTGCATAAACACCAGATTCTTGGTAAAATAAAAGGGGGACAGACACTGTTATAATGTCAAGTGGTAATAAATGGATTTTCAAGCATTAGTTCATACTCCCTTAAAACCTCATTACCTTGATGACTTTGACAGCTCCACCTAATGCTTTCTTAATTTACACAGAAAGCCCGTGCATGGAGTCTGTAGACAATGGTGCTGTCACATCGTGGTTTTTGGAGGGTCCACTCTTTTATATTCATATGAATCGTGCCTATTGTATGTGCACTGACAGAATCGTTGAACTTGTTGAAATACTTGCCTAAATCTTCTGATAGCCTCAGAAGTGTACAGTGCTTCCAGTTGAAGAGGTACTTTTTCTGTTGAAAGTTTAGGCTACTATAACATTTTCTATTGCACTACATGTGGTAGAAAAGCTACACAATAGCCCTGAATAGCAAAGCTTTTCCGACCGCTTTTGTGGCAATGTTTTAACTTTCCGTTTTTCGTGTTCCGAGCAAAAATCACAAATTGCCATGAAGGATGAAAACCGTCGTGAAGCCCCAATTCTGACACTGTGAAGAATGTTATGCAATTTAAATGGGTACCTAATTAACATATCCCCGTGCAAAAATCAAAAGGGTTGATGTGATCGGATTGAGTATTTTGTGTCTAAAGTGGTTCCATCTGTTTCAAAGAGTCCTAATGGAGGTGGGAACCTATTTCAAACAGGCTCTGTGCTGAAATAGAAAGGTTCTGCTGTGGGTGGAGTGACTCTTTGACTATACTATGGTGATGGTGCCCAATGTGCTGCTAGAAATTGCTGCGACTTTAGAGGATGAAAGGGATAATGTAGGTGCCCCCTCAGTATGGAATCGCAACTGAAAGTATACCCCACTGGTGTATCATTAAAGGGCCCTGTTTGGACCTTACAGAAGAGCTACAGAGATATTGAATGGGTAAAGCTACAATGTCGTATTTACGTGATAAACTTAGAGGATTTAGTCAAGCACCCCAAGGGGTCCTGCATTGCCAGTGTCACTCACAGCCCTGTCATTCTTTGCCAGTGGTTGTTTGTATGCTATCCTGTCATACACTCACATGTGATTCATTTTCATTAAGTGCAACTGGGAAGGGAGGATATTTTATGCCAAAATGAAAAATAAAGAAATAAATGAATAAACAAATATCTATTTATTTATGTGTTTATGTATTTTCATTTCTTTGTTATTTTGACATAAAATATCCACCATAACCGGGTACATGAAACTGTAATTTAATTAATACAGAACATAATTTACAGAATTAGGCTACATCAAAATGAGCTCTCTTACTTGACTTTTTTTCTCTGTTCTGACATATTTGCTTTTATTATTATGTTCTATTAAATGAATCTTCTCTCATTTCTCCATATCTCCTGAAACACATGTTTTGCTTTTCTTCACCTTTACTGCTTTCCAGTCCCACCTATCCATTGATTGAAATCCTGAAATGATGTATAAACCATTCACCATTAACATAGAGGTTTTTCATTTAAATACCGAAGAGTTATTCCGCCACCTTTATGTAAATTGCACCCATTCCAGCTGTCGAAAAACCACAGAAAAGTATTTCATTTTATGATGGAAACAACACTCTGAATAAGAGTCGGGTTAAAACAGACAGAGATGAAAGCTTCACGTTTTTATAGTGTAGAATTACAGCTGTTTCTTTTACTGGGACACTATCGCCAGATTTACTTTCACATTAGATTTGATCCAGATACTATGAATAGGTGAACGTTTATACAGTAGCAACAAAAAACTTGGTAAAGGTATGCATGTTTCTAGATGCTTTTCTTTTTGAAAAAGTACTGTACACAGTTGCAGGGCACAAATAACCTGAGTGCCGTATTGGGTTTAAAATGCACCTAGATACATGTTCTGCACCACTGTTATTGCTGAGAATCATGTATTCTGTGTTACATTAAGTTGTTTGTTTTCTTCTTTTTTATGGAGATTGTGACAATGTAGGAGTCCACCCTTGGCTCCTGTACACTTTTTGTTTAGTTAAAATTTTTGATTTAGTTGCTTTTGTGACATTTGAGCTAGGGTTGCTGCTTTGTTGTTTGTTCAAAAAGCTTGTGAACCTCAAATACCCATTTACAGAGTATGTCAACTGGCTAAGTATAGAACCACAAATAAGCATTAAATTGTGTAAGGCGACTAATCCTCTTTGCAATCTATTTGATACCAGATGCTCAAGTCAATCAGCTTAGTACTCTTAGTACTTAGAACCTAAATGTTTAGAATCGTGGTCAAAATGGGTATAGCTGTAAGCAAGTATTTATGTTGTCTCTGCATTGAATACTGAATAGAGGGATCTCTGTGCCTTTACAGTATAGCTGTGCAGTCTGGTTCAGAAATGCTTTTCAGAAGTAAACAAAAATCTTACTTGTTTGGCTAACTCTGTACTCTGTAAATTCTCTTGAATTGCACATGAATATAATTGTATGTCACTTTCACACAACGCAACAACACACTTCTATTTTTAGGTGCATCTAGAGAACTGATCATATAACTGAATCTTGAGCAAATCTCAAGAGTATCACAGTGACTTGCAGTACTTGTTTGTGAGCAATGTTGGGTTGGGCTGCTGAAAGTTGTGTATGTCTTAGAAACCTTACACTTGATTCTGTGAAAGCTGAATGTTTTCAAATGCAGTTTCAGTAAATCATAATGCAGTATTTTTTATACAGTAGGAATGTTACATACATTACATGTGCTGTTTTTTTTATTATTATTAATGTATTTTTTATTTCTTGCATTAGTAAAATGAACTATTTAAATCAGTTCAGTACTGTCTTACAGTTAATGTAGGGTCCAGTTAGTAGTCTAGGTCAAAATGTTAGTATCAACTGTTCTATACTATCTAATTGGCACAGTTCATTTAGGGTCAAAGATGAAGCAGACTGCATTCTATAGAATAAGGTTTCTTGTCCGTTGGAGGTGGATGAGGTTGATTCCTGACATTATGTACTGTAGTTACTTTATGAACATAGCACTGATTGTCAGGTAATTTATTCCTTCAAACTAGCGTACCCAACTATAGTGTGCATTTACCTGCTAAATACCTGATCTTGCCTTTTAAGGGCCCTTAGCATCAGAAGAGTTCAAATGAATTTTTTGCTTCACATTCTTTAGCAGCAATTAGTTTCTAGTGCTTGTTAAGTCTGCACACCCTCTTTTGTTCAATATTTGTTTGGTGTTTTAAGTGGTTCGGATGGGAATGATAGTAAAATACGTCAGTATGCTTGTATTTCCAGCCCTGAACTACATAATACGCACATTTGTAACAGATTAGCAGATGATCAATGACAGAGAGATTTCCATTGGCTACGCAGTATGAAACAAGGAAATGTTGATTAGTGCTGTCAGCAGGATCTCTGAGACACACACACTCTCACTGGCCCCAGTTCAGCGATACTGTTCCATTCATTCAGAACTGCAGCAACCTCTTTGCTCAAGCTTTGATACACAGAAAGGTAAGGAAACCTGATTCTAATGAATCAGTGTGGGTTAGCTAAATCTTTTTCTTACAAAACAGTACAGTCTTTGCTTGTGAGCAGACTGCTCGATCTGAAACAAACTGAGCAAGTTGTCCATAGAGTATTTTAAATTATGTGAGGTGTCAAATTGAAATGTGATGTACGTGTTTATACAGCACTAAACTGTTGTACATGAGGATAAACATGTGTATGTGTGTCAGTATGTTATAAAAGTTAATACTGTTTGTGTAGATTATTGTCTCTGTGTACAAAAGATGTTTGAAGTGATATTTCTTATAATAGACACTCTACTCACGGTGTACTGTGTTAGTTTTTATTGTAATCACAAAAAAATACTGTGCTATCAAACATAAAATTGGTTGTTTTTTTTAACTATACAAATGTGCTGCATATCGGTGATATCTGTATGCGAATAAGATGTACTGGAATCTTAACCAGTGTATCCTTAACTGTCATGTGCAACATGTTATATGTGATTTTAGAATAGTTATTGACTACTGTATATGGGCATACCTGAGACAAGTTTACCAGCCTGCCATGTTCAGTAAAGTTCTGTTTCCTTGACTGCTAAAGAGCTCCATGACGTGGAGTGGATTTGAGTGTTTTCCTAGATTGCTGTGGTGCATTCTTAAGCAGCAGTTACTGAGGTACAGTAGTCTCCAGCTAAGCGAACACCCCTCGGGAAGCAAGCAAAGTGTTCAAATAGATGAAGTGTTCTTAGCCCCGGACTTACTGTGAAAGATAAAGGTTATTATATTTAGGCATAATAAAACTGCAATTTGAGCAGTGCCAACTGAACTATGTCAAAGCCCTGTGGTAGAGATGCTTTAGTATAATCAATTTGCTGTTCATAACAAAGCTGCAATAGTTTTTTAATGTGTATGCTTTATACGGAGCTTGTGTTTTAGGTTGCCAGGCCTGAATGGTGAGTAATGCATCTCTCTATGAAATTCTATGACTGAAACATTTTCAGCTTTTTGTAGCATGAGAAACAGTGGTGCATTTTACCATTTGTTTATATGCCATTTTGTAGCGACGAGGTGCACTCATGGAGATCAGACTACAAAACAGTTTGATATGACAGTGGTTCTGGAAAGATTTAATAAACCAATCGGTGTCCCTCAAGTCACTTTATTTTTTATAGTCATCTAGTTTCTAGTGGCACACGTGCACCTAAATTAAAATGTACTTCGCATAAGCAAATGTTTTGTTGCATATACAACCAAATTAGTCGCACTTTAGATAGAGCACTGAGGTTATGTTATTTTGTTTCCGATTTAGTTCCTGAGAAGAATAGTCACCGCAGTTGTTATTATTGAGGTGTACTTGCCACTCGCTGTGTTTTTTGTTTTCTGTAAAACATTGATATCCTGTTAGTTAAGAAAAGGCTTAATGCAAAAGTTTGTGTTGTCTTCATTACGCCGGCTAGATACCCGTGCTTACACTGAACAAAAATATAAACGCAACATGTAAAGTGTTGGTCCCATGTTTTCATGAGCTGAAATAAGATTCCAGAAATTTTCCATACGCACAAAAAGCTTATTTCTCTCAAATTTTGTGCACAAATTTGTTTACATCCCTGTTAGTGAGCATTTCTCCTTTGCCAAGATAATCCATCCACCTGCAGGTGTGGCATATCAAGAAGCTGATTAAACAGCATGATCATTACACAGGTGCACCTTGTGTTGGGGACAATAAAATGTGCAGTTTTGTCACACAACACAATGCCACAGATGTCTCAAGTTTTGAGGGAGCGTGCAGTTGGCATGCTGACTGCAGGAATGTCCACCAGAGCTGTTGCCAGAGAATTGAATGTTCATTTCTCTACCATAAGCCGCCTCCAACGTTGTTTTAGAGAATTTGACAGTACGTCCAACCAACCACAGACCGTGTGTAACCAAGCCAGCCCAGGACCTCCACATCTGGCTTCTTCACCAGCGGGATCATCTGAGACCAGCCATCCGGACAGCTGTGGGTTTGCACAACTGAAGAATTTCTGCACAAACTGTCAGAAACCGTCTCACGGAAGCTCATCTGCATGCTCGTTGTCCTTGCCATGGTCTTGACCTGACTGCAGTTCGGCGTCGTAACCGACTTCGGTGGGCAAATGCTCACCCTCGATGGCCACTGGCACGCTGGAGAAGTGTGCTCTTCACGGATGAATCCCGGTTTCAACTGTACCGGGCAGATGACAGACGGCATGTATGGTGTCGTGTGGGCGAGCGGTTTGCTGATGTCAACGTTGTGAACAGAGTTCCCCCATGGTGGCGGTGGGGTTATGGTATGGGCGGGCATAAGCTACGGACAACGAACACAATTGCATTTTATCGATGGCAATTTGAATGCCTAGAGATACCGTGACGAAATCCTGAGGCCCGTCGGCGTGCCATTCATCAGCCGCCATCCCCTCATGTTTCAGCATGATAATGCATGGCCCCATGTTGCAAGGATCTACACACAATTCCTGTAAGCTGGAAATGTCCCAGTTCTTCCATGGACTGCATACTCACCAGATATGTCACCCACTGAGCATGTTTGGGATGCTGTGGATCGACGTGTATGACAGCGTGTTCCAGTTCCCGCCAATATCCAGCAACTTCACACAACCATTGAAGAGGAGCGGGACAACATTCCACAGGCCACAATCAACAGCCTGATCAACTCTATGCGAAGGAGATGTGTCAGATACTGACTGGTTTTCTGATCCACACCCCTACCGTTTTTTTAAGGTATCTTTGACCAACAGACGCATATCTGTAATCCCAGTCATGTGAAATCCATAGATTAGGGCCTAATGAATTTATTTTTATTGACTAATTTATCTGTTGACTGGGCAGGCCACTGCAGTAAGCTGAATTCACTGTAATGTTCATAGAACCATTCCTGCACAATCCTAGCCTTGTGGCATGGGGCATTATCCTGCTGAAAAATCTATTAGCAGATGGATACACTGCTGCCATGAAGGGTTGCCCCTGATTGGCAGTGATGTTCAGATAGCCTGTGGCATTCAAACATTGCTCCACTTTTATCGAGGGGCCCAATGTGTGCCATGAAAACACACCCCACACCATCACAACATCACCAGTCTGCAATGTTGACATGTGGCATGATGGATGTATGTACTCATGTGATTTTCTCCATACCCTAGTCCTCCCATCAGCATGAAACAGCAAGAACCGGGATTCATCAGACCAGGCAATGTTTTTCCAATCCTCCAGTGTCCAGTGTTTTCGTTCTTTAGTCCACTGCAACCGCAGTTTCTTGTGTTTTGCTGAAATAAGTGGAACTCTGTTAGGTCGTCAGCTGCCATACCCCATTTGTGTCAAAGTACGACGAGTTGTGCAATCTTTTATGGGTTTTTCTGTACCAATGTTGTACTGGACTGTCAGATGACTAACTGTAGCCCGTCTGTTGCTCTGCACAATTCATGTCAGCCTCCTTTGGCCTCTTTCATCAATGAGCCGTTTTCGACCACTGGCCTGCCGTTGGCTGGATGTCCTTTGGGTGGTGGACCGTCCTTGATATACACGGGAAACTGTTGAACGTGAAAAACCTAGCAGCGTTGCAGTTCTTGATACACTCAAACCGGCGTGTCTGGCACCTACTACCATACCCCGTTCAAAGGCACTTGAATCATTTGTCTTACCCATTTACCCTCTGAATGGCACACATACACAATCCATGTCTCAGTTGAGTCAAGGCTTAAAAATCCTTCTTTAACCTGTCTCCCCTTCATCTTCATCTACACTGATTGAAGTGGATTTAATAGGTTACATCAATAAGGGATTATAGCTTTCACCTGGATTCACCTCATCAGTCTATTTCATGGAAAGAGCAGGTGTTCCTAATGTTTTGTACACTTCAGTGTGTGTTGTGTGTTGTGTGTGTGTGTGTGTGTGTGTATATATATATATATATATATATATATATATATATATATATCACACACACACACAGTACTGTGCAAAAGTTTTAGGCAGGTGTGCAAAAATGCTGTAAAGTAAGAATGCTTTCAAAAATAGACATGTTAATAGTTTATATTTATCAATTAACAAAATTGAGCCTTCAAAACAGCATCAATTCTTCTGCATACACTTCCACACAGTTTTT
Organism: Polyodon spathula; assembly: GCF_017654505.1. Taxonomy (NCBI): domain Eukaryota; kingdom Metazoa; phylum Chordata; class Actinopteri; order Acipenseriformes; family Polyodontidae; genus Polyodon; species Polyodon spathula. The sequence continues at coordinate 21,257,572 of NC_054536.1, forward strand.
GATGGAACTTGGCAGGTGGGTTGGCCCAAACATCTTGGAGAACTAACTACAGTTCTTCTGTGGATTTAGGTAGCCTCAGTTGCTTCTCTCTCTTCATGTCATCCCAGACAGACTCGCTGATGTTGAGATCAGGGCTCTGTGGGGGCCATACCATCACTTCCAGGACTCCTCATTCTTCTTTACGCTGAAGATAGTTCTTAATGACTTTTGCTGTATGTTTGGGGTCGTTGTCATGCTGCAAAGTAAATTTGGGGCCAATCAGATGCCTCCCTGATGGTATTGCATGATGGATAAGTATCTGCCTGTACTTCACAGCATTGAGGAGACCTTAATTCTGATGAAATCCCCAACTCCATGTGCAGAAATGCAGCCCCAAACTTGCAAGGAACCTCCACCATGCTTTACTGTTGCCTGCAGACACTCATTTGTGTACCGATCTCCAGCCCTTCGCGAACTAACTGCCTTCTGCTACAGCCAGATATTTCAAATTTTGACTCATCAGTCCAGAGCACCTCCCGCCATTTTTCTGCACCCCAGTTCCATTGTTTTTGTGCATAGTTGAGTCGCTTGGCCTTGTTTCCACGTCGGAGGTATGGCTTTTTGGCCGCAAGTCTTCCATGAAGGCCACTTCTGACCAGACTTCTCCGGACAGTAGATGGGTGTACCAGGGTCCCACTGTTTTCTGCCAATTCTGAGCTGATGGCACTGCTGGACATCTTCCGATTGCGAAGGGAAGTAAGCATGATGTGTTTCATCTGCTGCAGTAGGTTTCCTTGGCCGACCACTGCGTCTACGGTCCTCAACGTTGCCCGTTTCTTTGTGCTTCTTCAAAAGAGCTTGGACAGCACATCTGGAAACCCCTGTCTGCCTTGAAATTTCTGCCTGGGAAAGACCTTGCTGATGCAGTATAACTACCTTGTGTCTTGTTGCTGTGCTCAGTCTTGCCATGGTGTATGACTTTTGACAGTAAACTGTCTTCAGCAACCTCACCTTGTTAGCTGAGTTTGGCTGTTCCTCACCCAGTTTTATTCCTCCTACACAGCTGTTTCTGTTTCAGTTAATGATTGTGTTTCAACCTACATATTGAATTGATGATCATTAGCACCTGTTTGGTATAATTGTTTAATCATACACCTGACTATATGCCTACAAAATCCCTGACTTTGTGCAAGTGTACCTAGAAGAATTGATGCTGTTTTGAAGGCAAAGGGTGGTCACACCAAATATGGATTTGATTTAGATTTTTCTTCTGTTCACTCACTTTGCATTTAGTTAATTGATAAATATAATCTATTAACATGTCTATTTTTGAAAGCATTCTTACTTTACAGCATTTTTTCACACCTGCCTAAAACTTTTGCACAGTACTATATATATATATATATATATATATTATATATATATATATATACCCACCCCTCGTTATATCGCTCGCTTGCAATACTGCGGATTCGAATATATTGCGGTCCTGGAGTTGACTCCCCATTTTTACTGTCTAACTGCGTATGCCTTAGCTGCAATATAGACAGGCACTTAAAATTATTGTTTGTTTTATTTTGTACTGCACATCACAAACAAGAATTTACTAAACAATTAAAAAAAATTATTTATATCATAGTGTTACCATAGACACACGTATTGCACCATAACACAAAGCAAATTAAATATCTACTGGCTGAAGCGGTTTTTATTTTAGCCAGCAAGCAAGGTGTTCCTGTGTGGCAGCAATGCACAAGCTAAAGCCACAAGGCAGTGATGTCCGCTCCCTAGCAACTAGCCTCCTTTGTTGTTGGGAATGGATTATTTCAATACAGCGGGTTTGTGCATTTGAGAAAGGAGAGGAAGACTCATAAAATTAATTGGAGACTGGGGATTGATGAGAAGCAATTACCCTCCACTGTACGAATTAAAACTGTATGCTGCTTTTTATACGAAAAATTAGTAAAAGCAGGTTGCGTAGAGGATTTATACTGGACCCTAACGAACTCGATAAAACTAGGGCGTGGTTGTACAGTATTTATTTGTTAGCCTATTTTTTTTTTTATGGGTCTCTTGCTATATCGTGGCCCTTGATATATAGCGTATTTATTTTGGACCCCGACACCTGCGATATATATCGTGTGTGTGTGTGTGTGTGTGTGTGTGTATCACAGTCAACCCCCTTTATACTGCCTAGTACTAGTTGTTAACACAACAGTAGGTCTACTATTGATGTTTTATCAACTTTTCCCGTCTGTATGAAACATACTTGATTACTTTCGAGGAACAATTTATACTAAATCAATAAATAAATAAACACAAAAATGAACATTTGGCATCAAATCACCCACACAATTATTCCATGAAAACAAAGCGTTTTTTATTTTTTTACTTTTCTGTCATTTACTGTTTGTGGCACGGCTGTAAGCCTGCTGAATACTATCCTCCATTGAAAGATGCCATCTATTTATTTCACAAAGCAATTTTAAGCTCAACAGCATTTTTTTAAAAGAAAAAAAAAAACTATTCTGCTGTTTACAGAACTGAAGCATTAGTTTGTCAGCCTTCATTTGTGCAAAATTTGCATGTAAAGAAACAAACCTCTTACCGTACTTTTTTTATTGTGGTATATAAAAGTCACTTATTTTATCCAGAAGAACGTCTCCAATTGTCCTTCGATTAACAGTGTGCTTTACTTAGGCGAGAAAATACTTGCAATGTCTTGCTTTCTCATTTTCAGATGCATACATGCAGATATTTTTTTTTTTTTGCTCTGGTGTTAAATGTAGGGTCGACTCGCCATTTTGTACTTTCCGTTTTGCTTTGGGAGCAGGATTGTTGATGACATTGGTATGAGCGTTCAGTTAACAACGAATTAGGAGAGCGAGTCAAAGGTTAACTGCATAACTTTGTTGTTTTAATTGGCCATGATTATTTCGCTGGTGCTGCAATGAGGGAAACTATAATGCTTAATTTACGTTTGCTTGGTTTGGGTGATACAGCGGGTTAAAATAGCAGTTTTATATTGGTGACATTTGTTCAGAGAGAATAGCTGCCAGTATGCAAGAGGGACTTTATAACATGGGACAGATGTGTGTGTGTGTGTGTGTGTGTGTATGTATATATATATATATATATATATATATATATATATATATATATATATATATATATATATATATATATATATATATATATATATATATATATATAATATAAAAATACAGTATACTTGTGAATTTTGCACTTTAGTCAATGATGAGAGGTGCAGGAAATTTTAAATGGGGTCACTATGGTGATAATTATTGGATTTTTCTTTGTGATCAAATGTTAATGCCTATCATGCTCTTCAGTTACTGACTGGAGAGCCAAATTAGAATGTGTTTAAGAGTCTATTCAAATACTTGGATTTGGTGCCAGATTATATTATTTTGCTGATGTGCAATTGCTCTTTGCAGAAATGTCTTGTGGATTCACAGAGAGGGTGATGTGGTTTACCAGTTAGCAATTACTTTTAATATTCTGTACATGTAAAGGTCTAAGAACCAAAGCTCTCAAAAGCATGTTCTTATCTCTCATTAGCATTTCAACATCCAATCACTTGCCCTTTATTGTTTGCTGTTGATTCAGTATAAATGTGTATTAGATGTTGCTTTAGGTAGAAGTTAGTGGTTTCAAGGAACATTAAAGCCTGGTTCCACAGACCCTAATTAGCACTAATCTGGGTCTGCTTTACCTAACATTGCATTTAGTCCAAGACTTAGTGCTCATGAGGGACTGTGAAACCAGCCATTAGTGTCGTAGCAGAATTCCTATGAAGTTCTAGCTTGAAAAATTAGTTTTATAGTTCTAGGTAAGAGTTTATTTTAAAGCCTTGGTTATAAACACCATTATGTGTTTAAAGACGACAGACAGTGCCTTCCAGTGAGTCGTTCTAAGTCAAAAATACTGAATTTTATTCAGTTTGATAAATATTGTATACGGCATGAGCACAGGCACTTGAACACTAAAAATGCACTTTGTAGCTATTTTCTCTAGTCTTGAACTATTTCCTGCTACACAGGTAGTAGAAGCCGGATTGTTAAAAGCACTGAATTACTGCTTTGGATCCTGGTTTCTTGGAGTTCACAAGAGCTTTTGCTACAGTACTGAACATGTTTCTCTGGCTTAGACAGCCTGCCATACCAACCAAGTGGCTTAGTTCTTAGTAAAGGTGCTTTGAGGTTTAATACCAGACCTGGGTTGACTGCACTAAAACGTTAACCTAACGCAAGTGTCTCAGGCTGGGAGCAAGCAGAAGCCAAATCCTTCTTGGGATTATACCCTGTTCCTTTGTATTAAAATCATCTGTTGCACAGAAGCTGAGGCAGGTTTAGTTTTGGTGTTCTCTCCAGGATTGAAGAAGGGAAGGGTTTTGTTAAGAGTGTACCTAAGAACAATTGCTAATGTAATAGCAATATAAGGAGAGGGGGAATCTAAATAGGGTAACTGCTTTTCTATGTTTTAATAACATGAAGAAGCAAATATTGATTGAGACCTTGATTATCAGTACTACATACTGTATATCATTGCTCTTAGAACTTATGGGTATTTCAAGGTGCAGTTTTTGTATTGAGCTGTCTCTCTTTAGACTTCTGGCAATATTATGAACTAGGCAGATAACTACACAAAGAGTGGTATCTTCTGACCTTTTAAAAAAAGTTTACTTAAAACATCAAAACCAAAAAACACATACAGTATCAACTAAAAAGAGATTAAAAAACAAGACACTTTATGGGTTTTCCAAATAGTGCCAGCTATAAAACATCATACTGTAGACATTAATTATTGCACTGGTGTGCCGGTTTGCCATACACATTGGGAAATATCCAGGTGTTTGTGAATGTTGAAGGTTAGGTATTGATATGAGGGAGCTGAACAAGCACCGATGCCCTTATTTCTGTTCCTGTGTTTTCTAGCAATGGCAGGACCAAGACCGGTGGTGTTGAGCGGGCCTTCCGGAGCGGGGAAGAGCACTCTGCTCAAGAGGCTTCTCAAGGAGTACGAAGGGGTGTTTGGCTTCAGCGTCTCTCGTAAGTCTGCTTGCTTTCCAGCAAATTGCATCACTTTAATTAGCAATATTGCAAGGCCTGAGTGTCTGTGTGTAGCCTGGTCCTGAGGACATTAGTGGATTCCATATAAAAAAAAAAAGCTTGTGAACAGAAGATCAGTGTACAGTGAATCTTCAAGAAAGTCTGAGATGATCTGTGATTTACTTTTTTTAGTGTTTTGTTTTGTGCCAGAAACTGTCAATAAAATAATATCATTAAAGTAATAAATATGATGGGTCCTACTATTGTAACATTTTATTGAGAGTCTTCATGAACAAATAACCTTGTGACTTTTTAAAAAAATAATTTTCTGCAGACACGACAAGGAACCCAAGACCTGGAGAAGAGAATGGCAAGGGTATGGAGACGATGTATTAAAGAATACTCCCCCTCTGAACCTCTCCATCCAAAATGGATGAAGAAAAAGTATTATTATTAAGTGGTGAATAATCACCTATATTTGTTCCATCTTTATGTATCCCTTCATTACCCAAATGTTATAGGCGCCTTAGATTAATAATATATATATATATATATATATATATATATATATATATATATATATATATATATATATATATATATATATATATATATATATTATACACACACACACACATACAGTACCAGTCAAAAGTTTGAGTACACTTGCTGGAAACTAGGTTTTTTTCATAATTGACAATGTTTTACGTCGTATACGTTTCTGTAAATACTTGAAAATGAAAACACATGTTACAATATACAAAACAAAACAGGAGGAGTATTAAAGCAATGTACAAGAAAATTGAAAATTGTCTCTAAATCTTGGATTCCTCAAAATAGCCACCCTTTGCCTTAATAACAGCCTCACAAGCACGAGGCATTCAGTTAACAAGTTTCAGCAGGAAATCACCCCACATGTCTTCCTAGCTCTTCTGCAGCAATTCCCAGAGGTGTAGGGCACTTGTGGATAGCTTTGCTTTGACTCTTTTGTCCAGTTTGTCCTATACAAGTTCTTTGTGATTGAGGTCTGGAGACTGGGCAGGCCAGGTCATTAGATTGAGTTGTCCTTCACTTTCCTTCTTTGCCAGATAGTTCTTGCACAACTTTGAGGTGTGTTTCGGGTCATTATCTTGCTGAAGTACGAAGGACTGCCCAACTAGCTGTAATCCTGATGGAATGGCATGCCTCTGAAGTATGCTTTGATAGCCATGCTGGTTGAGCTTGCCATGGACTTGGTAAAGATCACCAACTCTGTCACCAGCAAAGCAACCCTAGACCATGACACTGCCTCCTGCATGCTTGACAGTGGGAACCACACATGCAGAACTCATGCGCTCACCCTCTCTGCGTCTTACAAGTAGTCGGTTGTTCAACCCAAATATTTCAAATTTTGACTCATCAGTCCATAAGACCTACTTCCACTCCTCAAATGTCCAGTTTCTGTGTTTTTTGGCCCAGGCAAGTCTCTTCCTCTTATTCTGCACTCTTAACAATGGTTTCTTTGCAGCAATTCTTCCTGTTAGGCCAGCTTCACGCAATCTCCTCTGAACAGTTGATGTTGAAACATCTGTACTTCTAGTAGCATTTAGCTGAGCTTGTATTTCAGGGGCAGTTAATCGCCGGTTTTGCAGACTTGTGACTCGAATTAACTTGTTCTCTGATTCTGCGGTCACCCTTGGCCTGCCTGACCTTGTTCGGTCCTCATGAGTGCCAGTTTCTTCAAATCGTTTGATGGTCTTGGCCACAGCAGTTACAGACACTTGCAAAGTTCTTGCGATTTGTCTTAAAGATTGACCTTCATTTCTTAAAGTAATTACAGACTGTCTATTTTCTTTGCTTAACTGAGCGTATTTTGCCATTTTCTGCTCCCTTACATTCAGGAATGACAAACTTGTGCCTATGCTACCTATATTTATAGTAATCATGGACCCTCACCTGTTAACAATAATTGGTGACAAAAGGTTAATTAGGTAACATGCTAGTTAACTCAGAGAACATCTAACAAAGACACTTTTATACTTAGGCCAGTGTTCTAACACCGTGTTCTACACATTTCAGACTTTTAACTGACTTGGACTTCAGACTGAAATCCCCTTGCTTTGGGTGACCATTTCATTGAAATTGACAAGATTTACATTTTCATTTAAAAATTTAATTTTTGAATGCAATTCACTTATGATTATCAGCTTATATAAGTACACATATCATATAATGAAATATTAAGTGTTTATAGACAAGTTTATACAGTTAAAAGCATAGATAATCATGAAAAACCTGGTTTCAAGCAGGTGTACTCAAACTTTTGACTGGTACTGTGTGTGTGTGTGTATATATATATATATATATATATATATATATATATATATATATATATATATATATATATATATATATAAAGGTTATTTTATTTACTAATATCCTTTTCAAAGTTGTCTCTGTAGTCCAAAAAGAAAAAAAAAAAACACACAAGAATTAATTCTGTCTCCTTCTACACAACATGTTCGTGACATTTCATTGTTACCTGCTACCTACATTTCATTGTTTAGTTTTCTTCCATATTTATTTTTTCATACATTTATCTAAAGGAATATGGATACCATTTTAGTACTTGAATTCAGAACTGGTCCAGTGGACTATAATGCTTATTAACCTTGTCTACTGTAGAAAACAGCTTCAGATAACATTCTGATTTATACTGTCCCCTTACCTTTTATCATGTTTGCAGCCATTCTTTGTGGCTTTTCTGGAATTACTTATCTATGGGGTGTGTTTTATATTCCAATAATTACAATAAGAACCACCTCGAATGATTGCAAAAATCATTAAAAAAAAAAGAATCTCATTTTACTGCAGGTCAAACTTATATACAACTGTTTTTATGACAACTGGGCTGGAAAAGTTTGGAGAACAGATTCCTGAGGTTCTAAATGTAGGGTTACATCCTTGGGAGGGATTAACCTTTAAGCTGTAAAGTACAGTAGCTTATTTCAAAGTGGCTTTTTTCTTAAACTTTTCTTTGTTTCAGTTTGACAGATTCTTACTCCCAAGCGCACTGCTATACATCATTGTCCTCCTCCACTGTCTGCACGTCCTGCTCCAGCATGAAAGTACTGCACTGTACAACAGAGCTAAACTTTTTTTTTTCTATACCTTTTTTTCTCCATAGGCTTGCACTGTCTCCCTTTGTATCTTGAGGCGACAACATTATTGCCCCTAGCAGACATCCTGCCTCCGGCTAGAGGTGTTTCATTCCTTACCTTGCTTAAGAGGGATTTATAGCAATGTGCCATTTAGCACAAACCCAATTTTTTTAACTGTATAACTTCCTATTACATGCTTTGGGGGCTTATCTCTGAAAGGAGAAATAATAATTAATTTTACTAAAGTAGTTTTAGTATTTTACTAAAGTAATTTTACTAGTGTAGAATCCTTGATAACAATCTACCGTTTGTCTTTTACATCTAATGACCGTAGTCATTTGTCTTGGAATATTTCAATGATTTCCAAGCAAAGTGGTCTATTTGGTCTACTGTGCATTTGTGTGCTTGAAACCACCGTGTTGTCTAATCTATTCAATTGAGGCTTCTGGTTAAAATACTGTTTAAATACGGTATCGTTTTAGAGGCTATTCTTTCCCCACCAAGCTGTCTAGGACTTCTAAGGGTGTACATACCGGTGTCGTATTTATATCTCTTGAATCAACTGAGGTTCCTAATCTGATTTCTCCTAGATCACTTGTTCATGTGCTCCCACATTGCTGTTCTGGGTTATAAGGTTAAGGAACGCTAAAGATGGTGTGGTTTTAATTTTGATTTCAGTTACCCAACAGAACCTCTACCATTGTAGATCATCTACAGCAGTACAGTGATTTATATATATATATATAAATTATGAATTTGTTTAACTACCTTCAGGTTGCTGTTCTTGATTGAAGTCTCTAACTTAAACTTTGCTGCTATCGTTTTCCAGTTTTGAAATATTACCAGTAAAAAAAATTATTTTAAAAGTTAATAAATTAAATGACACCTGTGTTCACAAGAAATCCAAGTAGTGTTGATATTTTGTGGGAAAGGAGTCTGAGTTGGGTAATTTGGTAAACACATTCCCAGTTTTGTTCTCCATTTATCCATTTGTGCCAGTACTTGCTGGAGTGGCTGCCTATTATTTGTTTAATTATAATGAAAGAAACTTAAATACAGGACTAATTAGCCAGCAATAGGATTTGTGAATCGGGGCTTGTAGAAAGTTCAACTCCCTTTCTCGTCCTCATTTTTATATATACAGTTACGTATTTTTGTAGTGAGGTGGCTAAACTTGGACACAGTATGCAACACTGTACATGCATATTCCTGACAGCCGCATGGGTTTACCTGGGTATGCATTTTAGATTTTGAAGTTTAAGTGTTTTTATTTATTTATTTTATTTTTGTTTAAGATTACCATTTTGTGACCAAAGAGGTGATGCAGCAGGGAATAGGTGCAGGTGATTTCATTGAGAATGCAGAATTCTCTGGAAACATGTATGGAACAAGGTATGTTGCTCGCTCTCAACAGCTTTGATGAATAATCAGACTTCTGTGGTACCTCCATTTGATTTATTCCTGATTCTGCTTTGAACTTGAAAGAATGTATTCTAAATATTTCAGATGAGATTATAAAGTTCTATGTATTCATTACCAATCAGACAGAACTCAGAGATATGATAATATGAGAGTGAATTGTGTAATTTAAATGGAGAGAGCAACACAAGCTAGTCAGAACAATGCAACAATGTTCAGTGTTTTCTTATTCGGAAGGGATTCCTGACAGTCATGTTTTGCTGTAAAATCTTAAGACCCTATCCACACTATGCCTTTAAACCATATTAGTTGCCTTTAAACTGGCTTAAAAGTGCTAAATACAGTTTGCGTCTACGCTACGCAGTGTTTAATGCTGTACTCGAGAACCAGACTCGAGACCACCTCAGGGGGTAGTCTCGTGTCCGGTTTCAATTAGATCGCATCATGTAGTGCGGTTTTTCAGAAGTGTGGACGCTGTAATACCGAACTACATTTGTTGTGTATCCTCCAGGATCCCAGAATGCTTAGTGGTATGTTCGGCAAAATACTGGCGCCTGAAGGACTTGCTATCAGTGTACACTCTGCAATGGGTATTCATATTTATGCTTTAAAAAAAAAAAAAGGACATCTCTGTTAAACTAGTGGGGGAAATAACAAAAGCACAACGTTAAATTAGGCGACTGCAAAAATGAAATGCAAGTTAAAAGTAGGATTGGGATGAACAAGTCACAGAATTTGCCAGCTCTGTTTAAAATAAAATTAAGGGGACCAGAATTGGGCGCAGGCAAGATATGAAGGTAAAAACAAAGATTGTTTTGTAATTAACAGTATTAACAGTTTTATGAAAACAGAATCAGCTCAATTTGTTTAAAGGGACGTCGCCTGATTTAAAAATAAAACCTGAAAACTTCAAGTCCTACTTCTGTGGGATACTATCGTATTGATTTCCACTGTTCATTGCGTTGCTAGGAACTGTAACCAACTATTCTAATAGTGTGTGGGTGCATTAAGCCTGAATAAACATGAAACGGTACTTTAGTGTGGACACTTTGAGCTGGATTAATTAGAATGGTTTCAAGTACAGTTTTCAAGATTGTCTTGAAGTTATGTAATGTGCACAGGGCCTTTTATTTTGTGTTGAACCCTTGTTAGAATCAGTTCCTGATCTTCCATTTTGCTACATATGTGGCCTATATTTGCTGACCTGTAGACAGGCTAACGAGGGCAGCTGTTAAGAGTTTAAAAGAACATTAAAAATGAATTAGGTGATGGGCTAATCCATTGCCTACTGCTAATCCCAGCATTGCAAATGGTGAATAGGGATAGCTTAATAAAACAGACAAGCGTTCTCCCAGATTTACTTGGCTACGTCTCTTGTTGTAAATACAAGTAATCGGATTTCAAGAAGCAGACGGATGGCCTGGTGCTGCAGATCCCTCCTCACTCCAATGGAATCTATTAAAATAATTGTTTTTCTTAAATGGTAATTCTTAAATTTGTGTTTCTGCTGGGGCTGTCTAAAGTGAGGCTGTGTGGGAAGGAGGTTAACAGTTGAGGACTGTAGCTTCCCTTTCTTGTTCATTTAAAGTACATGGTTTGCTTGTTTAAGCAGACTGGAATACCTGAGATCATAGCTTCATGAGTCTCCTCTCTCCCCAGCAAGGCATCAGTGCAGGACGTGCAGGCCAAGAACCTGATCTGTATTCTGGACGTCGACATGCAGGGGGTGAAGAACATCAAGAAAACCGACCTGAACCCCATCTATATCTCCGTGCAGCCACCCTCCGTTGAAATTCTTGTGAGCAGATTTACCAACTCTTCTTTACATTGTACTCAAACCCCTAACCCTTTTTCCCATTTCCTTATATACTGTATGTAACACCTTGGACATATTGCACATCTCACACTAGGGATGCAAGTTGGTTGTGATCGTTGTTTTTTTTTTTTTTTAATCAACTCTTTCAGTTGTTTTTGATGTCCAATCCCTTTTTAGTAAAACCGAAATGGAAGTTTAAAACTGAAAAACCAAACTGCATCTGTGCAGCCAAGGGAACAGGACACAACATTATATTTTCTTTAAATGTAATAAATACATTTAATACAGTTTTACTGCATCACTTATATCAATGTATTATACAATTAGAAACAATGTACAAAGAATAAAATAATGTATTGATTAACATTATACGTATTTATTATTTTCCTGGTACCTCCCCCTCCCCCATTCTCAATGCGGTCGGTTGTAAGTTGCAAACAACATGCAAGTCACGTCTGAGTCGAATTGCAGTTCATGTGATATATACATGACTGTATCAGGCCCTTATACTTGAATTCAATTAGTATGCTAATAGAATGCAGCAACAAAGTCATCAGACCAATTCAACTAATTTCAATACATGCACAGTAAGTGAAGCTGCCTTAACCACCCAGCTGTTTATCCTGCAATTTCGCGCAAGTCCAAATTTCTCACTCCCGTGAGAATAGCATGCAGGGAGTTATATGTGCATCTGCAAGGTTTACAACGTCTTTTAGACGTGTTACACTACATCCCTCGGATTGAATATATGCCACAATAGTCTGCAGTTTTGTTTTTCACTGGCAGATGGTAGCAGTCCGTAAGAAATGTGCTTGACACACCTGCCCATCCATATATACACAGCTGAATGGCCGCATTCGGCAAGTAATCACTGGATGCTTATTACAGAGAATGAGATGAGGGTACAGTATTTATTTCTTTGGTGATGTTACAAGGGGTTGTAAGGATCAGATTCATTCTGCTGATGAAGTACACTTCAGATAATAATGCATAACAGCGATACACACCCGTACCTGAAACTGAAAGTAGAAAATAAGTTTTCCACATCAATGATATGGTGCATTGATGGTAAACTTACTTCCTAATGACCTTGTATATGATTATATAAGTTTTGTGATTCGAGTTTGATGGCTGTCTGCTTTGAAATGAAGCAAAAAGTGCTATGACTGCACGATGACTGTTTGGCACACAGTTGTTATACTGCAATTAAAAAATATATATATATATATTTATACTTTTATATAATGCTGTCATTGGGGGAAAAAACATGTATTGTTCTGCTGTGGTTTATATTGTTATAATGCTATACTTGTAAACAAATTGTTATTTTGTCATTTAAGTTCTATTGAAATATATTTTCAGCAATATATAAAAAATTGTGTGTTTGCACCAAAAACAAAACGTTGAAACTGGTTGATACTCGCGAATTAAAGTTGGTTTTTTTTGAAATGAAGCACAAGTGCTACCAAAAAAAAAACAAGCCTGATTTTACTTCTGCTTTTGGCTGTTTGTCAGTCAAATCGTATTATATATAATTATATATGATATATTATAATATATAATATATAGATATATATATATATATATATTATAGCATACTTAATAATCTGATGGACAGAGTAATTTAACAGACACGACCTCCCAGAACTACATTTCCCATCATCCTCCTTCTCACTGGTAAATCCATATGTTACATATGTGAGCAAGGAGGATGATGGGAAATGTAGTTCTGAAACATGCTACATGTGGAGCCATCTTGAGGAATGCAGATTAAAAGTTTATAAAAGTGGTAAAAATAAAATAAAAAATTTAAACAGTACACACATACGTAAACAGTTGTAGCAACACATGGGAATATGTAACACAATGAAATAAAAAGGTCCTTATGTACCCTTAAAGGGATATTAATATGAACCGTCTATTTGCAGAAAAGGCTGCAGGCTAGTGCTGAAACTGCCAACGCTTTTTTATTGTACAAAACATTTGGTTTCGGTTTGGTTCATCATTCTCTTTTGTAGTTATCGGTCAGATACAGAATTTTACGCAAATATTTGGTTCCAGCAAAATCATGACAGTTGCAACCCTAATAATAATAATAATAATAATAATAATAATAATAATAGAACATTCCAATTTGTTTTTGTTGCTCAGGAAAAGAGGCTGCGGGACAGGCAAACAGAAACTGAAGAAAGTTTACAGAAGCGACTTGATGCGGCGAGAACTGACATGGAGATCAGTGAGTCTCCACTTGATGATTTATCTGGGAGCATTGCATATGGGTTTGGGGGAGAGGGCACTACACGAGGCTGCTTGTTTTAAGCAGCACTACCCATTACAGTGGGCACCACAGCAAGGTAATGGACCAATGTGTGGTTCCCAAGCAGAAGGTACAGCTGGATAAACAAGCAAAAGGACACAAATTATATGGTAGTACCAACTTCTGTGCATTTCTATAATTGTGTTCGCCTTGTACACTACAATATACACATTACACAGTTGTCTGTGCTCAGTTTCTCTGAAAGGGCAGTAGGTAAAACTGGCGTAATGGAGAAATTATCTTCTTTAAAACAAAGTTCAATCAGGTGTCCTTTAACCGTTAGCGGTCCATTTATTCAGCGCTTGTCAGACACGTCAGGTCCAATTTATTTTCACACGTGCTGTTTATTTTACACACGCTGTTTAAAATACTGTTTTTCAGAGTAAAACCAGTTTAAAAGGCATGTAATCGCAAAAGGACACTCAGCACTGTATCTCTAGCCAAGCCCCACCCCTTGTTCGCTGTATTTTTCACATACCTCTTTATAGACATGCATACTGATAAATCCTCTCCCGATTACTCGTTTTATCACCAAACTCCTCAATAATGGGTTCCAAGTCATTATTTTATTACTGTAACATCTCAAAAAGCTCTGCAAATGTCCGTGATATTCTTTGAGTGCTGGATGCAGCAGCAGCTATCTCCTTTGTTTATGTCCGTATTATCTCTGTGGTGCATTGGGCTATCAGATACGCCTTTCTCTGCTTTTTCCGGAAAAAAAAAAACTCGAGACCTGTGCTTTACGTCCTTTTGACTGGAAAGGGAAGACTGACCTGGTCCGACATGGGACTGCAGAGGGTTAAGGGATCTGGTGCTGTATGACGCGGTGTTGGTTTTCCAGTAGGGGGCACTGTTTTGTCCATGTATCTAGAAATCAGCCAGTTAATTTAAACCAATGTCTTACAGGATTTAGATGAGAAAAGCTTTTAAATAAACATGTACTTTTGATAAACATTATTATATTTTTTTTCAGGTAACGAGCCTGGTCTATTCGATATTGTAATTATAAATGATGATTTGGAAGAGGCATATGGAAAATTAAAATCTGTTCTCATTGAGGTAAGTTTGTGAGAGAGGTTTGCTTAATGCGGATACATGGGGACAAAGCCTTTTGTGTACAATAAACAACAATTTCAGAACTTTGAAAAATAAATTACAGTACTTGGCATAATTCAGCATCTTGTGAAACACTAAGGGGCTAAAAACATGTGTCTGCCAGTGTCTGCTAAACAGTGTGTACACACGAACTCGCAAGTGCGTCTAAGAACAGCATTATATTATTGGTGCTGTAAACAGATACGCAAAAGTTCAAGGAAAATATTGCTAGTTGGTGACTTGCAGAGAGGTTGCTCCTTCAGCTCCAACAAAAATCCTAGCTTGAACTAATAGGCAGCTTTGCAGGCCGGATAGACATGGGACTGAACTGGTACATCAGATTCCAGTGCTTTTAAGGGGTGCTGGGATTATGTTGAACTACTTATGACTTGTTTCACAGACCCTGATCTTGGACTACCTGATGTTACCCTGCTGTTAAAAGGGTTGGATGAGTTTATTAGAAGTTAAATTGTTTATTTCCTGGATACCACTGTAGTAGATGGTGTTATCTGATATATAGCTCCAATACAACTCACTAGTTCTGAACCTTGCCTTTTGTTTGTATGATTTCCAATCCCTCTTCTGTAGTTCCTCACCAATCTGAAAAGCCATTACAAGAAGCACTCCAATAGCGTGTTGTTATTTTCTTATGAACAAAGACATTATTGCATGTGTAGTGGTACATATTTATAAAGTATTATTGTTATTGTTATGAGAATTAAACAATTACCATAAGCATTTTAAAACGGCTAATCTGCTCGACTTTTATAGTTTTTTTTTTTTTGTTGTTGTTTTTTTTTACAACAGGAAATTGAGAAGGTCCAGGAATCCAATAAGTCCTAACACAGAGAACCTGAGACGGCTACCTTGCAGGCCATTCCTGACAAACGGATAACCAGCCTTCCATTCCAGTATTTAACATCTCCATAGGAGCTTTCCCTTCCTTCAGCCAGCCGGTCTGTACTGACCAAAACAAAGACCACTAATAATAATATTATAATTACCTCTCAATTTAACATAGGAACTTACAAATATTTTATGATGTGTTTGTGCATTTTGAAGGTTTATTTATCCTTTTTTTATTATTATTTCTAGGGTTATATTTACTATACATTTATTTAGCAGCCCTTCTTGTCTACTGCTGTGCTTGGGTTGCTAAAAAAAATGTGAGGTGCTTTTTTTTTGTTTTTGTTTTGTTTTTTGTTTTTTTTAAGAGAATTAGTACTGGTTTTCCTGTAACGTGTACTCAGCAGCCACAAGACACCAGCTTGAATAGTTACTTTGTGATTTAAGTACTCCATTGTTTGGGTGTATTTATAACACAAGATAATCCACAACTGTGGTTGTGGGCTTTTTAGTAAAAAAAAAAAAAAAAAAAAAAAAAAAAATATATATATAATGAATTTTTAAAACATCACAGTCGCACTAAACAGCACCTCCAGCTGTATTGTCTTACAGATATGATAGATGCATAGGAAACCCTTGCTTTTAAAAGAGAATGGAGATAAACCTACATTGTTTAATACATGGCTGGGTGGCTCTACCCCCACAGTGCAGACGAGAACATGGTCTTAATACTATAGGAGACGGAATAGCTTAGAAATCATCATTTCAAAGAATATGACATAAATTATTTTGCTTGAATTTTAAAGTTTTATTTCATGTGATTTAATTCTCCCATGTGTGTTTCTTAAGGGAGGGTATTTGTTTGTCTAAGAATATTTGACAGCTGTTGTTCATGCACATTACATGATATAAAATTATTGACAAAAGGAATTTTGAAACAGATAATTTTGATCAGAATAATTAAGACCATTCTAAGTCAGTCTGAAGTCAACAAAATCTTCCTCTGGTGGTCAGAATAGATTCAACCTTACATGTAAGCAACATTTTTGCTTACCATCAAAAATAATTCATAAAGTGAGTTCAGACTGTATACGCTTTTATTATTTTGTTTGCTTACAAAACCAAGCTTCCAAAATCATGTAGCATTTATATAAAAGGTTAATGTTTTTAATGTGGACGGCACACCGTGTTATTCAAAAGAGTAGTATAGAAAAAAATAAGTGTGGGAACAGCCTAATCTACTTTATCTGTAATTGGCTTCTAAGAGTAGTATACAGTAACTGCCAATAGTAAAGGTTAGGGTAATTTAACTGTAGGAAGAAAAACTTTTCACTGCGGAGCTACAGATCTGAGATTGGATCAAGGATTCACCTGTTAAGATGCTGTCAGTAGCATAGATAGATTACGATTCATTGTTTCGTGATGTAGTAGTCAGAGCAACCATGGCAACAACGGAAGGTACCCCCAACATCCACAACATTTAAAATGCAAGACAAGTAATTTATTTAATGCGTCTATCTCAGCTAGAAAATTAACTCTCCTTTGACAAAAATGGTTATGTACTGTATTGTTATATGTTAATTGGTTTAACTTAGATTTTTATAGCACTGTTCAACTTTTAATAAAGTTAATGTGAGACACTCCAGATATTAATAATAATAAACTTTATTTATTGACAGTGTCAGTTTGTCTGAATTCTGTGAATTATATTTATTACCCACTGCCGGGAATGTGACAGTGAAATAGTAAAGTCGCTGCCCAGTATACACACGTGTGTGTGTGTGTGAGAGATGTTTTGCATACTGTAGGTGTAGGTCACTGTGTGATCTATTTTTTATTTAAGTTGGTATTTTTCAACCAGAGCAGGATAAATGTATTTCCTGACATTTTCTGTTGTCTCAAGCAATGATGTTATTGCATTTTGATTATCTTTACATAAGTCTGCTGCCGCAGCCACAGTAAGACAACATGCAGTAGTTTAATTTAACATCCAGTCTTTATTATTGAGGTCAGATCAGAAAACAGTTTTGTGTTTGAAATCTCAATCAGCATGGTTCCACAGTTAGAAAACTTTAGCACTGAGGTAAGGATTCCAAAAGATAAATGGCTGTCTATGCAAATTTACACTCTTTACCACGTGGTGATATTATTCACTCCATTACACACAAGGAGAGAAATATAATGTTAGTAAATGAAAGGTAGGAAAACGGTTATTAAGGGTATGAGGTACATCTTTAAACAAGAGAGAAACTCAGTTTCTCTTTAATCTAGCAGTTTTACATCAGACCATCCAGGAGAGTTATTGATTGGCCACTTCCCATGCTGAAGTGTCACTGGATTGGGACCTCCAGTTTGGTGCAATGGTATGACCGTCTCTTCTCTCGCTCCCTCAGGTAGCCGTGGAGTTTTGCAGTTGGGAAGGAGACAACAGAGTGCCGCTGTTTAGAGGCTTGATCTCCACATAGCCATGGCAACACAATGCAGTCTGATGCAGAAGGCCTTCCCCTGTAACAAGCAATACATTTTTGTGCATAATAGAAATTCTACTTTACAATGGTTTCCTCCTAATGGTCTTTGCAAGAGTATTTTTGTTTTGTTTTATCCTGGCAGCTATTCTGTTCAGCTATAATATGCCATCTGAAATACTGATTGCACCACTGTTTTCCCGAAGGTCCTTACGGCGGTAAGTTATAATATAGTTAAAACAAACCCAGAATCGTCTACAGTCTTCTAGTTTATTTTAAAATAAACAAAGACACTTGGCGTCTCTGTAATGAGCTCTCACCAGGGTTTATTGTTCAGACTGCACTTCACAAAATGCACGGCTCCCTCGGACAGGCCCGGGTAGCATCTCCCAAATTTGATCTTTCCTATCTTTATGTTCTTTTCTTTTTCACAGTCTATGTCTGAAGCGAAGGGCCAGTCTCCACTCAGCCTGCAAACAGAACATTTTATTTGACAGTTGTTTATTCTCAGCTGTGAACTTTTTTTTTAATAGAATTTATGGATTATTGACACTACTTGATAGCCCAATGATAACTAGATACAAAGACGGACATACTGTGTATAGGCAGAGATGAAAGTTTATGGCAAACTAAACTCTACACAGTAAATCCCATTTGATTGGTTGTCAACATTGTACCAACCAATCAGAATACTAGATAGTCATGTTTAGCCCACTTACAGCCAATAATATTAATGCCTCTATAGCACAATAAAGTCAATGACTGCACTGCAAAACTAGAAACTGCTTCATTTGTTGCAAAAGCAGAAGGCCTGGCCCACAATATGTTGACAGGATCTGTAATCCTGCACTAGGATGAACTGCTCATTTCAAACACGACGGCTTGCAATGCACTCACATGACAAAAGTTAAAACACCAATGCTCCAAATGTCTGTTTCTGGTCCAACTCCTTTCCCTTCCAGGATTTCTGGAGCTGAAAGAAACACAATATAGAAAACAAAACAAAACAAAAAACACTATAACATACTTTAACTACAGTCTGCAATATTAAAGTTAACCCAGTTACCTAAAGGGTAAACCAGTATTGCATCTACTAATATTATATTATTTTATTAAACAGTGTTATGCGTATATATTCTGTTGCATACCTAATAGTTGCCATAGCTATTTGGCATGTATTCTTAAAAATAACACTGCTGTTATTTCTTAAAATACATAGAGCTTGCAAAATACTTCCAGTAAATCTTACCTAATATGCCTTCACTTTGTAGGTCTCACATTTTCCTATATTAAACATGCACCCATTATGGTAAACTTGTATCCGATTTTTTTATATAAATCGATCTATTATTTTTAGAGTTTCTTTCACAATAAACCACTTCGATGCTCTTTATATAGATAAAAACATAACTGTATTTTTGTAAACAAAATCTGCACATTTGCCAGAATGAATGGATGTTGAAAAAATTGATTGGTGATTGAAGAGTTAGTTCTGGGAGTTTTACAAGAACTCAGACTCCCACAAGATACTTTGGTTAGCCTTCTCAGTACCGTACTTATCTGTTTTCAGCATATGTGCTTACCTTCATGTTACCTTTTGAAGTGGAAAGCGGGAATGTGGAGGAAGTGCAACATTGTGATGGCTTATATTTTTAAAATATATTAAACAGGCATACCATAAAAACTGATGTATAAGTCGCACCAGTGTGTAAGTTGTGTGTGTGTGTCCCCTTTTTGAGACAACAATTTCAAGAAAAAGCCTATAGGTCGCTCCCGACCTTTTTAGGACCTCCTAAAAATACCTAGCAAATAGACTTATACAAAGGTTTTTACAGTAGGTGAGGTGCATTGGAATTACTTAGTCATAGGAACTTTAATACATACCTTATCGTGGAACCATAAAAAGAAGTGGAATTAAAGATAAAGGGGTCGCACCTCTGTTTTCAGACTGTTCTTTAATCTTCTCTACTATCAGAGGCTTTCCCGCAGTGTACGCCTGCGCACAGCCGAAATCCACAATCTTCAGCACGTTGTTCTCATTGACAACCATGTTGTCAGACTTCAAGTCGAGGTGGAGGATGTGGTTTGAGTGGAGATACTGGACAGCACTGAGAATCTGCAGGAGAAACTCTCTCACCTCCAGCTCAGAGTATGAGTCTCTACATGGAGAAAAAAATATTTTAGGACAGGACCTAGCAACAGCAGGAACATGGGATATATCTGGAAAGATTTTACCATTTCTGGTAGTTTAACAAACAATCTTCATAAAAAAAACAAACAAAAGCGCTTAGTAATTTCAAATATCTGCTCATGACAAAAGTAAAAATTGTATATAATTTAAATTTACTGTATTCCTCTGAATTTAACCCTTTAGCAGTCCATTTATTCGGTGCCTGTCAGGCACGTCATCTATCTTGTTTTTTTATGTCCATGTTAGATCGGTGGTGCAGGGCCTCTGTGTATTGCTCAGGTCCGTCCCTTTTTTAAAATTATTATTTCAGCTAGAGACCTGTGCTTGACCTCTTTTTGATGACGTCAAGCACAGGTCTCTGGAAAATTGTAATGTTTCACCTGGTCCGACATAGGACCGCAAAGGGTTAAGACGCCCTCGAATTTAAGACATAGCCCAAATTTCCCACCCTCAATTTGAGAAAAAAATAAAACATCAAATAAATAAGCACTTACAAAGATATAATCTCAATTACGCATATGGAGGCAGTTTGCGGTCATCTGCTGTCACACAGAGCATTACAGCTATGTGCTGCATCTCATTTCCAGTCCTGATTACTCACATCAGTTTTACTCCCAATTTGTTATTGCTTGACGTGTCAAAAAATACAGGGATGTGATCAGCACTTCCGATCTGTCCAGGCTGGTACTGTTTGTTGGAAACGCTGAAATTGTAAAAGCTTCTCTCTGAATTCCTCAGGAAGCTAATGACGCTTCTTTGAAAATGGCTACCTGTATGTCATGGATGATTAGAGACCAGGCAGTGATGTCTTTGTTTGTCTTTTCTCAGCATTCAGTCACATTGCTGCTTGTGTATTCGAGCAGTGACGCCTGTGTTCGTCTTTTCTCAGCAGTCACTCACGTCTCTGGTATAATTGGACTAAAATATAACTTTTCCCTAAAAATCTATCTATTTTTATTATTTCTTTATTTGGCAGACACCTTTATCCAAGTATGTGGTTTTTCAAGCGTAATGCGAATTGACATAATTGTGGAGTTTATCTTAATATTTGAAAAAAAACAACAAAAAAAAAAATAACCTAGAAATGAAGATCTTTTTAGCAAGTTTTTTGTTGTACTGTTTCATTTTGTATTGTTAACATGGATTGTTTTTTTTTTTTTTTTTCAAAAGATATCCCAAAATGTCTCCTCCATCTCTGTCACAAAGAAAGCTGTGGTGCTCTTACCTCTCTGCTAGGTTGTGTAGCAGTTCCTGTCCTGCACACAGCTCCTCAATGAGGACCAGGTATTTGGGGGTGATGAAGGCTGCTTGCAGCTGGACCACATGGGTGTGCCGCAGCCTCTTTAATATATGATACTCTCTCAACACCAGGTGTCTCTTATCTGCATTATAGGGTGTAACTTTAGCAGCAAAAAGCTTTTGAGTGAACTCATCCCTGCATTGTTTTATAATGCTGAATCGACCTCTGAAATAAAAACACAAAAACAGTGAGTTATTAAGAGATATAAATAAAGCATCCTGTACAGAACAGAGCCTACTGAGTCATATTTAATACGTTTTGGTTAATCTTTTATTCAGTTTACACCACTAATGTTTTAAAACATAAAATTAACACAATACAGTCAGCGCTTGGATACCCGTTACACAGATATGTCAGTCGTGTTTTACCACTCTTGTATTAAAACTAAAATCAGTCCCCATTATTTATATGTAACAAATCAATGCACTTACCCGTCACATGCGATTCCCGACTCTGTCACCAGGTTTCTGATACAAAGCCCAACTCGTCACAGCCAACAGTTTTTTTTTGTTTGTTTTTTTTTTTAAATTCTCTCTAATGCCAAATCAGTCTGTCTTATATTGTGCAGTTACACAGCGCTTCCTCCAATTTCACATGACGAAAATGCAGCCAAAACAAAGCGAACGAGACAAGCTACAGTAATGTAACAGTTAACCATTAAACAGTTTTAGATACTGTGATGTATTTTTTTTTAGATATGTATTTTTGATATTGTCAGTTTTTCAGGGAACACAAAAAAGATACAAGGGTTGGAACGGGCCAAAATGAAATAATCAAATATGTGTCACATGCGTTTAACAATCATTGAAGTCAAGATTATATAGGGTTGGATATGTAAATGCTGACTATATGTTAATTTAAAGTTTAAATGCACCAATGTTATTTTATACTTGATACATAAAATCATGGAGTAAAGTATGGTATCAATCTGGTGTTTTATAAAACAGCTGCAAACTTAAATTAACTAAATTAACCTAAATTAACTGCCCCTTTAGAATTTATAGACAGCCAAGGACTCCAGCATGTCATTGACCTGTATACAATACCTATTTATCTCAGACAGAAAAGTGTAGCTTTCGTGCATGGGAAAGAGGGGTAATCGAGACTCTGGTTTGCTGTCTTCATCCTCAGCCCTTGACGGAATGGTGTGAATAAGGGGAATGTGCCATTCTGCAAGACAGGCAAAGACAAAAAACAATCAAGGACTATTTAAAGACATTTAAAGACAAAACATCCTCTTGCCCAACTAAATCTCAATGAAACCTACAGCATCCAAGTGCAAAAATCACCTGAAATCATCACTCAGCAATAATGATTATTGCTTATGAACCTAGTATTTAAATAACCAGTGCCAGCAGCAGGGTATTACCCCTTTAGCACATTCTGTTTCTCAAGAGGGTTCAACAGCTTGGAACAGTGGGAGCCCCTGGTCAGTTTCAAACATACTGCCCCAGTCAGCCTGACAGCATGGACACACCTGGAATAGACTCAGACTCAAGAGAGCCTTGGAAACAGAAGGTTCCTGGTATAAGGTTAAGGTTAGTGTCAGAAACAGATGATTTCACCATCGTTCACACTGTAAATGGTAATCTTTATATGTGATTTGATTAAAAGTTTGCTGGAATGTATCCATTATTTGTAAACAGCCCAGGGGCCTTTTGATTGAGGCATATTGCCAGATTAGTTTTTAACACAGGCTTGGGTTCTGATATTGCTGATCATTTTAGTGTAAGCTGAATATGATTGAGGGACATCTCAGCTTTGAAAGTTGTTTATGCAATAGAAGAGTCCCCTCAAATCACTCATTTACACATTAAGGGGAGATGGACCTCACCTTGTTCCTCTCCGATGGTTGTTTCTGCTGATTGCTCACTGTAGGGTCCCATCCCAGCCTTGTTCACACAGGCTACCCTGAACGAGTACACTGCTCCTACTGAGAG
Source organism: Polyodon spathula (assembly GCF_017654505.1). Taxonomy (NCBI): domain Eukaryota; kingdom Metazoa; phylum Chordata; class Actinopteri; order Acipenseriformes; family Polyodontidae; genus Polyodon; species Polyodon spathula. The sequence goes on from NC_054536.1 coordinate 21,281,152, forward strand.
CTTGCTGGCAGTGTAGCAACTGTCTGCTACTCCCTCAGCAAGTGTCCTCCATTCACCTCCTTAACAAGAAACAGAGTGAACTTTCAGACAGCAGGCCCCTCGTGAATATGGGATGGCTATTAATATGTACTATGATCTAAACACTGTATTTAATTAAACTTGTGGACAACTCCTAACAGATCACATTCAAGAAATACCTTACAATAATATATTTATTTGTTACAGTGTATTCTGAAAAATTAGGGCTTTCTTTCACCCATAATTTTACTGCTATCAAATGCACAATAGTTTACATATGTATTTGTACTAATGTTTTCAAAGCAATTTCCTTTCTTTAGCTTAATATATTTATATATGGCATGACTGGGGGAAAATATGTTAGCCTAAAGCTATAGAAAGCACTGTTACCAGGGTGTTCAGGTCATTGTCTATAATAAAAAAAAAAAAACGTTCCCCACAAGCCTTTGGGGTTAGGTAATAATTCATCTACAAATGTAGATAATGAGTTTGCCAGGTGTCCATTTAAGGGCATTAATTGTTAATTAATGGGTATATAAAAATTCCCCTTTGTCCTCAGTCTGTGAAGTTGTAGAATGCGGTGGGTGAGGAGGAGAATTTGAAAGAGTAAAATACATTACAGAAAGAAGAATTATTGACCATCAGGTAAATGGCTTAGCTGTCCTGACATTTCGTTTTTTGAGAGCCATGCCCTCTTCAGTCAGAAAGTGGGTGGACAAGGCGAACCCGAAACCCTGTACGACTTTGTGGCCCTGGTTGAGCGGCAGTTGGTCGCTGAGAAACTATCTTGTCGGTCCATCACTGAACCATGGAGCAACAGGTGACTCTCAGCCCGAAGGACTGGAGATACAGAAAATCTGGTATTACTGAAATGGAAAAAGGGGGCGCTGAAGAGCAGGTTTCAACTGTGAAGGGCTTGGGAATAAAGGGTTTGAAACAGGGAGTGATTCTGAGAGGTCAGGGGAGCAGTAGAAAACCTATAAATGTTTTAGGTGAATTGAGTTTGATCATATATTGTTTCATTGTCCTAACAGATGAAATGCAATGTGGGGAGCAATGAAGTCTTGTGTGGTGTAGTAAAAAGGGAAGCGCAAATCATTAATAAGAGACTGGGGGTTCAGCGAGCAAGCGAACACTGTTAACCAGCAGCCCCTGGTATTTCCCCTTTGTGTAGGTTCATAATGGTATAAAAACATGAAGTTCACACAGACAGATTTCTAGGTTGACGCGGCACAGTGTTTTCTTAATGTGTTTTTCCCGCATCCATAATAAATCATTTTCATTTTGGTCAATTAAGTGGTATTAACTTATTATGTTCTTTTTTTTTTTTTTTTTTTGCTATCAATAAGTCCTTCTGTCCTATCAGATATCTTCCTGTTTGACGGTAAGCAATTTTCGACTGAATTTACCAGGTGAATTTATTGACGTTTCTTGCAAACAGTGATGGCGTGTGCTGGGAACAAATGGAGATTAGAAGCAAAACACAGAATATTTAATCACACAGTGACTTTCTGATATGAAATAAGAAGCTCTAAAAGTATGATCATAACTTATATGATTATTATTTTACATTCCTTTTTATTTTCAGTAAACTCAAATTTAAATTACGTATTTTTCAAGAATGCAGTTTTAGAAATTGATTTCTACAGTGCTTAAAAAACTTAGAACATAGTTTAAAGAAATAAAGAGAAATAAGTATTGTTTACCATGCTGACATCATTTATTCCTTATAGAACTTAATGTAAAAGAGGAAAAATAAACCTGGTCTGTGATAGTTGCAGATGGGTTTGTGGGTATGTTTACTCTGCAATCTAACTCGCTTCCAATTTCTTATTCTTACTATGATTGGCTGCAGAGACAAAAGGGATAAACAATGATTGGATAATGGTTTTTTAGGTGGTTTTTATTGTGCACAGGTTTCCTAGTAACTGTAATATTATTTGTGTAATAGAAAATAAAAAAAGGACTTGTCCTTAATATCTTTGTATCACAGAGCCCAAATGTTCGAGTTTGAGTCTTTTGCGGCCGTGACTAGAGAGACCTATATATATATATATATATATATATATATATATATATATATATATATATATATATATATATATATATATATATATATATATATATATAATTCCTATGTTTTGCTCCCTTCTAGCATGGATGGCCTCATGTATCAAAATCATACTTTCTATTAATGAGACAGTCCCTTTACCTTCTGTCCTGTACTGGATGCTGTAGGTGACAGGCTCACTGGACTCTACAGGTTTCCAGAGCAGCAGAGCCCCATCACCGTCCACTTGGGTGACTTCAGGAACAGCGGGGCAGGTGGGGAGCTCTGGAAACAACACAGGAGAGAAGGCCAGGGTTAGAGGGTTAGTTCAGCAGGCAGTGTTGCCCTTTACATATTTTTAGACAGTGTGTCCAGTGTGTCTGCAACATAACTGTACTGAAGGTTCAGTGTTTATTAGCCAATCAGAGACCAGAATTCATGCAAACAAAACAAAACAAATCACTATTACAGAGATTCTAATCCCCTCAAGAATTTATGCTAATACATGTACCTACCAATGTTAATGTCAATATAAAAAAATTAAAAAAAACAGCTCACAACTCAATCTAAATATAATTGGTTTGTGATTTTGCACTTTTCCGTGCTTCATCATGCATGTCTGTGATTAACCTTTCTGCACTTTGGTATGCTTTTACCATAGTAAATTGCAGTCAACTTCTTAGAGATTTAATCTGTCTCCTTACCTACAGTGTGCTATCTTGTTCTTTCCTGCATACCTCTTTTTATTCTCCATAGGTTACAATTAATGTTTGTTCATTTTGCTAACACAGCCTCTCTCTCTTAATAAAATTGGAAGATCCTGGGACAGCAGTAAGGCTACAGGGCTCTGCTCATGTTAGGCATTCAAGCAGTCTTGGCACCAGCATTTGTTTCAGTCACCGCCTCCACTGCCTCCGCGATATGTAAGAGCACCCAAAATAACATATCATTACGTGACGTACTACTAGGAAACAGCCGACCCTGGTTCTCGACTTGCTCAGTCAATGATGGCTGATACTTAATCTCCTTGAGACAGAGAGCGAATGAATCCTAGTCAGCAATCTCCTTCCCGATTTGTGAGGGCACTGTTTAACAGGAACAGAGTGTGTTGTACTGCTTGGTCTGGCAGTTCATACCAGGGTCAGTCGGAAGCAAGCCAGCCAGGAAGGAGAGCGGAGTCACAATGCCCGAAGTAATCGCCCTAAAGCAGTATGCAATGTGTCAGTCGTGGATTGGAGGAGACATGACTGGACTAGCTATTGCAGAGGGCGTGATTAAGGGTATAATTGGGATTGTAATGATGCAATCTGTTCCTTTGATGTGGTTACTGCTAGGAAACAACCTGTTAGTACTTGTGAGTGAAGTGTTTTGTTGGTTTTGTAACTGTCTGTATTTGTCTTTTGTCAGATGACTAATACGAACCCGGGAGCTACCTCTTCAAACCAACTCTAAAACATAGACTGCACTGCAGCAGTACTTACAACACTACTGTTAAACCACGCACCTGCACCTAGAGCACTTACTACCTGGAGATGTGGCTGTATCTGTGTTGTGTGTCTGTGTTTTGCATTATTATTTTGGGCCTGAAACCCCTTGGTTTATACGCTGGCAATACCCATAGTTGGGTAGAGCCAGCATTATTAGTTCAACAGTCAAGCTGACCAAAAAGAAAATAAAAGAATTGTTTGAACTGTGAAATTTGTGACTGTAGTTGTCTGGAGCACTTACATCACCACTACACCTGTGCACTGCAAACCATTCGTTTACATTCCTTCATTTCTAACCAGCAATAAAACAGAACAAGGCGGCCCTCTACTAGAAACAACTTGCAAAACCTAACCTAGAGATAAAGTTTTATAAATAAATGCAATTATGGAAATTATGCAATTATATTTAGTAGTCGCCAATTATTTTTTAAATTTTTTCTCACAATTTAGAATGTCCAATTATTTTTAGGCTCAGCTCACCGCTACCACCCCTGCAGCGACTCGGAAGGGACGAGCATAAACACACGCTGTCCTTCGAAGCGCGTGCCATCATGCCACCCACTTCTTTTCACACGGCAGACTCACCATGCAGCCACCTCAGAGCTACAGCGTCAGAGGACAACAAAGCTCTGAGCATTTTACAGGCAAGCCCGCAGGCGCCCGGTCAGACCACTGGGGTTGCTGGTAAGTGGTGAGTCGAGGACACCCTGGCAGGCACTCCCCCACTGGGCTTCGCTCAGCCAATTGTGCGCCACCCCATGGTCGTCCTGGACTCAAAATGGCGACGTCACTATAGGGCACATCCTGTACTCCACACGGAGCGCCTTTACTGGAGGCGCCACTCAGGAGCCCTGAGAAGGATTTTAAAGGCAAAGTCTCATTCATACTTTGTAAGATTAATTATAAATATACAACATATGGGTTTGCAATCGCAAAAAAAAAAAAAAAAACCTCTTGCCTTTACTTGCCTATAGTTATTTTGTAACTGCTGGTTTCTGACATGTTGGGCATTTGGGTTCTCACGGTGCATGCAAAATGACGCTGCAGTATGACAGCAACCTGAATAGCTCCATTGAAAAATGGTCAAACAGGCTTGTTTTGTTTAGTTTAATATCACTCTTGCAAATCTGGATACAGATTGTATTATGTAATATGCACATATTTAGAGGTGAACTTGACCACACTGCAATGCTATTTTCCAGTAGAATTCTGGAAAGTAGAAGCACAGGGCTCTTACACATGGCAGTGAACAAGGACTCATTATGGGCAGTGCATAGGCTGACACAAGTAAAGAACGCAAGGGACATAAAAAATGTAAGGGATAAATTCAGTGTGTTCGCCTTAAGAACTAATTTTAACAAAAAGGGGAAGTCTATTCCAACTGTGTAATCTCTGGCTGATTGATAGCCAGTTAATTTACTGAAAGCTCAACCTCTAGCCAATCAGAATGTGATGTGACTAAGAAAGCAGACTGTTTAGCAGAGAGCAGAGAGAAGAGAGACAAGATGGAGGATTGAGTGACCATTATCAAAACATGTGCTACTTAATAAATTACAAGTTTGATTTCTTTTTAACAAAGGAAAGCCTGCTGCTGTTTCAGAAACTTATTTAAAGTGTTCTGTACGCTACACTGGAGTGTGTATTGCTGTTTTTGTATATTTTACTTTTAAGAAAAAGTTGCTGCAAGTCAAAAGTCATCGAGCAAATGTGAGCCAGAGCTGAGTAAACAAAAAGTAAATAAAAAGGACTGCAGATATACTTAAAGAGAAGACTGAGTTTCTCTGACCATAACTGTGAAAACTGAAGAGAAAGCCTAGGTCTCGGCAGCACAGTGAGTCAATGTTGTTTACGTAATACATCGAATTAGAAAAGATTAGTGCTATAAGATGCCAAGTGAAAAGTTAGTAAAGATTTATTGGACCCAGAACCTGAACTGGTTTTTAAAAGAAGAAAACAAAAGTTAAATTCTGGGCGCGGTTAATAATGTGTCTACTCTGATACATACAAGGAACATTGTGACGTATGTAGATAGAGAACACTAGACTTTGCCTGAGGGATAGAAAGGGGCTGCACCTGTCAAGAGTTGTGCCAGTCAGAAGGGTGGTTACAGCCGTCCAGTAGTTGCCATCTCCATGGAGAAAAAGCTAATTCTGTTGGGGTGGTTGTTAAAGAAGTTGCCGTGCATCACCAGACGTTTCATTGCCTTGCCAGTCCAGATCATGGTAACCGTTGATATTGAAGACGTCAGGATCGTAACTATACTGAACTTTTTTTATGTTTATATGTAGAAATACTGGTTTAACCTTTTTTTTTTATTAATACAGTGAAATGCTTAACTATAAAGTGAATGAGGGTTAAACTGAAGTTCTGAAAACTACAGTGTCAAGATCAATCATGACTGAGTTGATGATTTAAAGTAATGTTACTGAACAGTGTAAGAAATTCTCACTGCAAGTTTTACAGAAATACAGGAGTATTGGGCTCAAGTAAAATAAACTCAATAATCTGCCTAACCTTATTTTTAGTTACTGATGTCCATCTTAATTTAACCAGGACATTATTCTAATTATGTTGTTTGCTGCTGACTTACCAGACACAATGAGCGTGCAAGAGGTGGATGCTTCACCTCCTGGGTTGGTCGCAACACATCTATAACTGCCCAGGTCCTCCTCTTCCGCAGATACGATAGTTAATGTGTGGCATTCTTTGGGTATCGCTGACAACAAGATGCGACTGCTGCTCTGGAACTGACTGCCTTCTACAAGACAGCAATAACAACCACAATTCATGAAATATCCTGGTGTGATCTTAAAAATATTTTCTGGGTCACATAATCTCTCTTGGTGGCACACTTCATGTTATTGTATACAGGATTTCCAACACCAAAGGGGGCTTACTACTGTAGGTATCATGATATGCAATGTGACAATGTGACCGGTGTAGGACCTCATGCTGTGATTGTGCCCTTTAAGTGCTATGCAGCAGGAAAAAAAAAAACATTATATGACTAGTTAATTGCTTAAAATCATCAGCTTTCATATCCTTTGGATGTGTTACAAAGAAAATGTTATGAAAGAACAAGCTGTCACCTTTATACCAACGAATTTCAGGGGGTGGGTGGCCAGTAACTCTGCAGGACATTATTACTGACTGACCAAGAGAAACGGCCTGGTCCGGGAGTTCCTCGAAAAACGATGGCGCTGGTACAACAAGAAAAGAAAGACGGCCAGCTTGTAAGTCCAGCCATTGACATATAATTGGGAATATAGAACAGCATAGCAAGAGCACTCACACCTTGGCATGGTTAATGTCGAATATGTGAAAAATCAATACACTGTACATTTCTCCTAATTGGACTGCATTCCTGTCCCTTGCATAGTTGTAAATAAAGTTTATTGTTGAAAAAAAAAGATCAGACCTAGCTAGCTAAACTTGATTCCACTGTGGGTGTTCTCTGTCGAAGCTGAAATTCTATTCTATTTCATGAAGGTATACAATACTAGGTTATAAAATTTTTGGTACCCTAGCAACAGCTCTGCTAGAATTTGTGGCAGCATTCAAAGAAAACCCTCCGTCTCACTCCACATTCTTAAAAGCGGATCCAGTTCCCTTTTACAGAGACCATAAAGAGGTTCTTTAAACTTTATTGGTGGAGTCCACATCAGTGATCATCCAGTGATACAGGCATATGAATCAAAACTCATTTCAGCATTGAAGAGTATTAGCAATAGGATACTACTTCACCTTTATTCTTCTTGAAGGCAGGCAGTTTAAAAGAGAATAATCCAGATCTTCTCTTTAAGGAACATGAAGCACCCGCATAGAGCTTGTCCTGCTGCTCTAGACTCTGATCTGGTTCTAAAATTGGAGTTGCAGTGAAAAACAAATGTTTATTAACGTCACCATCAAAGAAGGCTCACATTTCTATGTATTCCATTGTCCATTATATGTACAAATCTTTCTTTTTTTGGTGTGTTTGTCTGTATAATGGAGAGTATGGAGTATTAATGCAAGCTGGTAATGATCTGGGTGTTTTTTTTATTATTATTTAATCTTTCAGCTGTTGATGTCCAATCGGGATATTTTTGGTAAAAATAAATTAAAGTTTAAAACTTTAAAAGAAAGGAATGGGACATACCATAATTGTTTTAACTGTGACAAATAAGCTGAATAATGACATTACATTGCTCACACTAATGTATTATACTATTAGACACGATGTAGAAAAAATAAAATAATGTATTCATTTATTATTTTCCCGGTACCGCCATTGTTGTTGCGGTTGGAAGGAAGTGGCAAATCATGTGCAGATCACACCTGAGTAGAACTGCAGCGTGTGGTTTTCAAAACTGGAATTATTTGATTTAGGTTTTGGTTCAGTTTTATCTTCTGTAGATTTTGTTTGGTTTGGAATTTTATGAAAATGTCAGTTTTGGTTTCTGCTTGGTGAAATCATAACTGTTGCATACCTAGTCTGAAGGGTATATTAAAGTACACAGTGTCTCCACACAAAGGTGTTGGATCACTACCGCCAGACTTTTATCTTTTGTATACAATACCACCTTATTGATAGCAAGACATCTCACCTCCCTTCCTGTCCTTTTCACATGCTTGCTTTCCCCAGACTGCCCTTGAAATACTAGAGACAGAAGCCTTGACCTTTTTTGTTATAGACAAATCTGAGGGTTTCTGTTGCTGTTGATGCAAAGATAAGGGAAAGCCACTTTCTGTATTTTTCTCCTCTTCAGTCTGTTTTGGAGAAACTTTCCCTGTCGACTTGGAAGGCTGTTCTGTTGTCTTACTCTTTCTGAACAATTGGAACAGGCCATGTCTTACTGGTTTAGTAGACTTGGGCTTTGATTTAAGGGTGGAGGAGGCTTGATGAGTTGGATCTGGTTGGTTCCTCTGTGCTTGCTTCACATTAACATCAGTCTGACATGTTGATTCCACTGGGAAAGAAATGTCTTCTTCTGGGATACTACTTGTCCTTCCAGATCTGGCTGTATCCAAAAGAGGATAAATACCATCATTACTGATGTCTTCCAAAAGGTTCAAAAGCTCTGTTTCCACTTCTGAATTTTCTTCCGCCTCTAAAGCATCCAATGACATTCCTGAAGCTGACATGCAATCATCAAACAGTGCATCTACGGGGCATTGTTTTTTAGATTCAAGAGGTACAGATAAAAGCTCTTGGGATACTTGTACACAGCTATCAGTCTCCACAGGAGCAGTAACAAAAATCATAGGTTCTATGGTAGAATGCTTTGAAGGAACTTCAAAATCAAAAGGTTCTACATTGGAATATTGAGAAGCTAAAGAACCAGAGGCTGAGACTTGAGATTGAAAACTGGGTTTCTCTTTCTTTGGAGATTCATCGCCTGGACTGAAGATTCCTGTTGCACTAGATTTCTTGATCCTTCCGTCTGAACTTGCTTTCAAAAAGTAGCTTCTGTTTTCTGCCTCCAATGTTTCTAAAGCTTTAAGTGACAGATAGAAACTCTTGGGTCTCTTAAATTGCGAGAATCCATACTGGGTGTTCAGTAAATCAGAGACTTCTTGCATTACATACATTGGTGTAGTTGATTCAACGAAAATAGGCCCTATTACTGACACTGCCTCAGACTCAGATATTGTATCTCTAGAAAGTGCCTGTGCATCTGGAGGTGATAACTTTACATTCAGCTCAGGAACAGGTCCGGATTCTAAAATGTTAATTTCTTCCGACAGACAAACCCTATCACTTACTATACACTGCAGCAAAGAAGATCCAGGGGTTATGTTGTCATCTGAGTTCACAGACTTATCATCACCAGTGATGTCACTGTTTGTTAAAGCAGAATGTTGTATACGCTCAATTGCTGATACTTCACTTGCTTCTGTATTCACGATTTGACTTGCTTTTTCTGCAGCCTTTTCTACAGGCTCGTGAAATTGTCCAGGATCCACATCAGATTGTACAACCTTGTTTTCATCCAGCAATGCTTGAGTCGTACTTGACACTTCATAGGTTTCTGCAGCTTTTCTGTCTTCTCTTGGTTCCAAATGTGTAGAGGCCTTTCCTTTGTATTCATTTAAGGACCTGCTTCTCCGGGATCTAGCCACATCGGAATGGGAGACTCTGTCTCCGTTATCAAAAGAGTTGGATTTAGCCATAGCCACTGGGGTATGCAGCAGGTGTCCTCCATTGCTGATGCCCATGGCCATCTGCCTGTTTTGGTCTGCATCAATATGTTCAAGAAGGGGTTCTCTAAGCCCACTAAAAGTTTTACTTGAGTAGCCCATCCTCATCAAGCACATACTCGCTCTGTCTTGCTTCTTGGCATATTTTTCATCTTGCAGTAATATGTGCCTGGCAGACATAGGGGAACCTTCCAATGTGGTGATGGAGAAAATATTTTTGATGAGGCTGTGTCTGGGTACTCTCATGGAAGTCTCTTTGCTGCTTCCTACTTCTGAGATTTGCAAGGACAGAGCACTGTCCTCTGAGGAGCCTCGCCTCAAATCAATGCATGGTTCTTTCAGCCTCACAGAGGGTTCTTCCACTTCTACAGTGGCTGCTTTACACACAGGCCGCATAAGGTCATAATGAACCTCACTGTGCTCTGACAAAATATTCTTCTGTGGTGTGTCACCCTGGGCTGATGATTCCTGTTGGTTACCACTTTTTAACCCATCAGAGAAGCTGGTCCTTGAAGATGCAAGAGTTTCAAGCTCAGTTGCTCGCAAGTGATCTTTGGAGGCCTCTTCTTCCTTTTTCAAATGTTCTTCAGAGAACTGCCTGCCAGACACAGGCAACTGAAGTTCAGGAGTTACTGGTGGATCTTTCTCCCTGCTGGTGGTGTCTTCATAATCGGAAGAGGAGCTGCTCTCTTCCAGCTGGTGCCGTGGGACTGCAAGAGAGGTGTCCTCTGACACCCCATCAAGAAGATCTGCAATGGACCTCATCACCAAAACAGACTTGTAGCACATGAGAGAGCGCTGTGGCAAAAGACACAAACTTTGTGTGAATGCCTTTTATTTATTTATTTATTTATTTTTGTGCACAGAATAAAAATAATGGCATAGTTTAGATTTATTTCATATTTTCTAAATGTGAATTTTGCAAAGACAAATGTAGTAAAAATTGCTCTGTTTGGAAATACAGCTAAATCTAGTTTTAAACTGAACTAATTTTATAGTAAAAGAAAAAGAGTTTATATCTGAGACACCCGTACAAACAAATAGTCTGGACATATATTGTACAAACCCACATAAAAAAATAGGATTTAAAAAAAAAAAGTTTGATACATTTTTTACTGCTCTTTACAAAATAGCAGAAATAAGTTAGACTTAAGGACCATGATAGTGGCCTTGATAATCACAAAATTGTTATTCAGAAGCTGATTGGCTCCATCCCAAGGTATGCCAATGGATTTAGAGTAGTTAATTTGCTATTCAAACATGCATTGAAACCAGAGGTAACAAACACATAACAAGTAATAATAATAATTAAAAAACCTTGCTACATCATTACCTGCCATTTGCTCCTTGACACAAAGAATTTCAGCCTTTTCATATTAATAACTTCAGATTCGAGATTTTTCTGGTTGCCCTGTAAGAATAAAGTATAAATAAATGATATACACAATAAAGTATATCATTGCTATCGCCAAGCCAGTGTCAAGAACACTGATACCACAAGGGGCTTAACAAAAACTAAAAATTACCTGAAACCACTGATGCCCAAGACAATCCGAGGCAGATGGGCGTTTCCTGAAAGGATGAAGCCAAACAACAAAATGTCACAATATCGCAGTATAAATCTTTAACTATTTTTATTTAAAGACAATTATGTATTGACATGCCATGATATTCTAGATCAGTGGTTCCCAGTGGACACAAAATATATACCAGTATTGGCATGTACCGGTACATAAAATATCGACAAATACTACATTTGTTTGTAACTTTAAGAAACTTTTGTTTTATACAAAAAGCCACTGCATTTGCAAATGGTACCATGTAATTTCATATTAGTAATGGAACATATTTAAAATCTTCAGAACTGATACATAACTAGAGATGGAAGTTTTTATGGAGAAAAGGAAATCATTTCCAGAGGTATTGTCAAAGGGAAATGCTGTGTCAGATTGATCGGTATGTAAAAAAACAAAAAAAAAAAACAATCTGTATCATTGATATTTAAATCAATGTGCTGTGAAATGGTTCATTTATTTTGCAGAGCGGCTTTTTTTGAATGTAAGAGAATCACAGAATACACAATGTACCAACTGTAAAGACACTGTCTAAAAGCAAATTGTCTGTATCATTAATATGGCCTGTGGTTAAATGGTTAATGTTCAGTGAACACCACCTGTAATGGAACTGTATGGAAATAATTGTTTAAGATCATTTTCTACTGTACAGATAAAAAGACACTTTGTCAAAACATGTGGTCGGTGGCATTAATATGGCCAGAGATTAAAACAATGTGGCAGTGAAAAGGAAATGTTTTACATCACAAAAACGGTAATGGAACTTAAAAAAAAATAACTAAAAAATTAGCAAATTCATACTGTGATGCTAAATAACAAACAGTAATAGATGTTGTTTGCTGATATGCTGTGCTATGTGCTGATTAGCGGATTAATGGTTTAGGAGTTGGTGCAGTTTGAAAATAAATCCTGTATACTACAATTTACTAACAGGTCGTGCTTCTGTCTATAACAACCAGCTGTGTTTGTGTCTGAACAGCTGAGCAAATTCTTCCAAGAGCAAAGCAACACTCCAAGGTGAAGTCTTTAGATTTTCTCAAAACATTTCAGTACTGTTTTTTCTTATAAAGATATTTGAAAAAAAAAAAAAAAAAAAAAAAAAAAAATTCTAAAAAAATTCACCTCCTCAATGCTGTTTAGAACTACAGTGCCAATAAGCATACATTCTGGTAAAGTTTGCGGTTTTGTCTTTTTTATTTTTTATTTTTGCACAAAATTAAGCCATGGCTTCATTTTGTAATCTGGTTATTTATTTTACAGCATTACTTTGTGAGATGTTTTGTTTGAAATAAAAAGTGCATTCTCAAAATAATATTTTCACTTGTCCCTGAAAACCATTGCTAACTAGGGACAGCACATGTTCAGTAGGGACAGAGCAAGGAGGAGGAGCAACGATAAAACTTAAAATTCTCCCAAGGCAAAACAGTAAATGTTACAAAATTACAAATAACAAGTAATAGAGATTTACACAAACAGCATCAGCAAGGCTTACTCAGGGGACACGTGTAAGACTCTTTTCATAAAATTTTGAGCTTCGGAGCTCCTTGATGTGATGTCAGGTTTGTCCCAGGAGACCCTTCCTTCCCGAACGCTTGTTAGCGTGGCACGGTCATTTTCTCCAGAGAACGGACAGCTGCATGTCAAACTTTGAAAGTAAACAAAATCAGTTTTGGTGAAAACAAAATGCATTATCAGTCCTGACCTGTGTTATGTATTTTACTTGTGTAGAATTGCAAAAACTAAGTAATATAAAAATGGCACTTTACAAATTTCAATTAATTTGAATAAGGTTTAAAATACGATTGCTCATATGCACTCTTAAGACCACGACCTAACATTAGCTTACCAAAAAATGAAATAAATAAGTAAGAAATTTAACTCACCATAAGTAAGCTAGGACTCCAATGGACCTGTTAAGAAAAACAAACTGTCAATTACCAGTAAAGATTGCTTCATGTGAGGAAAGTTTAAGTTGTCATAGGAGCCACAATTTACCAGATGTCAGTTGCCTTGGATACCGGTGACTGGCACACAATTTCAGGTGCCACAAACTCAGGGGTGCCAGATCTGCTATACTGTGGTTTTGTGAGGTCAAGTTGTTGGGCAAGACCGAAATCACAGATTTTAATTTCTTCCCTCCTTGGCGGCACCATGAGAATATTGGTAGGCTGGAATTACAAATAATATTGAAAAAAATGTTTTCGATCTAAAAATGGTATTACTCTTAATTGTGTGGTAAGAGCTTAGTTTACATTTCCATTTATCTGTATCGAAAGGTTACCTTGATATCCAGGTGGAGGATGTTCTTGTTATGAAGGTACTCAATACCTTCTAAAGCCTGATGAATAAATACCTTAACCTGAACAAAAAAAAAAAAAGTCATGTAGTTTAAGCAGAAAAGCTAAAAATAAAAGGTGCAGAATTTTCAATGAAAAAGAAAACTGAGGATTTTGACGCAATGTAAAATATATATCATCTTCGCTTGTGGAATATTTATAGCTTTCATCATTGTATTAAGTATCACTGCATTAACAATTTTACTGATATTGAGACCATATAACACTAACAGCTCATTTAGTGTAATTTAGTAATTCAGTGTGCTTACTTGAATCGTGTTAACAAAGGGGTTACATTGTTTGCTGTAACTAATGTCTACCAGCTGTTAAGGTGTACATGCTGCTTTTGTGATGTGGGTCCATCTGCTGGGAGCTAGCTAGGCTGAGACATCTAACCCATTTAACATTTAAATCCAGACACCTTCAAACATTGCCCTTCATTCAGAGATATATTAAAACTTTGCTTCTGTTCTCTGTAGAATCTGCTAGGCAGGTTGAAACATGTGTAACAGACAATGCCATGTTCCACACTTGTGTTATAGATAGATGACCCCTGCTGGTGGAATGAGGTACATATCGAATCCTCATATAAAGTGGGTGGGGCATGCAGATGTCACTGACACCTAAATAGACGATCACGTACCTCATTTTCTGTGACGGAACCTTTTGTCAGCAGATGGTCCAGGAGCTCCTGATTGGAACATCTAGTAAAATACGTTAGGAAAGAACTTGTGAAGGTCAGTGTTAGTGCTGAGTGCTTCAGATGTCCAGAACTATCTTACCTTCAGTATTATCTTTACACTTGTAGCCCTAATTTCAAGTTTCTAAGTCAAAAGTACATTAATAAATAACCTAATACAGTAATTACCTTATCAATGCTTGGTTTTGTCTGATAAATGCATTTCAGAGAAGAAAAAAAGCCTTTCACAGATGCATTGAAAATGTCAATTTGACATAATTTAATTCAAGCTAAATAATACATTGTAAAAGGATACATGTCCAGGATCAACACAAGGGTACGTCTGGTCTCAAAGACATCCAGCAGACAGGCGATCCTGGGATGGCTGACTCTGGACAGGATGTCTCGTTCCTGGTAGGCCTGTGCGCGAGTGCTGGTCCTGAGAGGGATGAACTTGGCAGCGCAGGCCACTCTATTCCCTTTGTGAATCACCCGTTTCACAAAACCAAAGGAACCCCTGTCAGGATCCGACACGGCAGAGAACACTCAGGGCTAGACTCTCAAAGCTATTTACTTCAAATTGTCATTAACACATTTTTTTTTCTGAATGGAACAAACACCAATTAAACATCTAAAACGAATAACAAACAACTTTATACTTCATTCAAGCCTAGTTGTTTATTTCTTGTTCGTGACTATTGGGTTTCTCCTTTCTGATTAAATTGTGCTAATGACGAATTGGAGTAAACAGCATTGATAATTCAGCCCTCAGTCTTTGTGATGTGGACACTGTCTATAAAAATCATTTACATTTACTACACCTGGTTTTTATTTTGTTTGTTTTTTTACCGTTTTGGAGTTTTGCAAGTATTTTGTTATATTGTCAACAATGTCACAATTATGCAAACACGTGTGATTATGAAAATATATTTGTAATTTAAAGCTGTAGTGTCAAACATGTTAATTTTACAGTAAAATATAAATCCTCTTTCTCTCATAGAATATCTGTATTTGTGCATTTTTAGAAAGCAGGCCTTGTTGACTGTTTCGAGTATGTTTACATTTTCCCAGAAGTAGTTTTGGCTGTAGGACCCCCTTCCCCTCTAAAATGTATGATCTACAAAGCAAAGGACATACCTTCCAATCTCCTCTTTGACTTCATAGAAGGATTGTAGTTTCCGTCTCTTAACCAATTCTTTAGAGGAATCACTTTGCTTCTCTTCCGATCCTGCTAAATATTGTATAACATCATATTCATGACCAGTGTATGGAACTTAGTAATCAGTAGTATAGTGAGTGAGTGACAATCGGAGAAATCTTTACAAATCTTTTTTTTGAACTTCATGTTTAAACAATAAAATGTAAAAACTATAAGGCTGATATTTTTATTTTCATAATATCATGTTTTTGCAGTCTTTGTGAGATTATAATTTCTGAATGAATTAAAGTAGTATTTTCTTTTGCATTCATTTTCAGTTCAATTATATTGTGTAGATGCATTAAATAACTTAATTTCCAAAGTGAACTTATCACCCAGAATAAGAAGTTTAATTTAAAAGATGTACAGATTTGCATTGCCATTTTATTTAAATGTACTTGTAATATAAACAAAACGTTTATGCTAAGGAGTACTGTGTTTATACCAATTATTTCCACACCACACACAATCCATACTATTTGGCAAATAAACATGGGTGGACATCCATTAGTTAATAAGTCATTAGTTACACAGTCATTCCAGTGTTTCCCATGAATTAGGAAGCAGATTTGTACCTTCATGCACACTGAGCTCTGCTTTACAGGACACCTCTCCAGAGGTGTTCTTGGCCACACAGGTATAGATGCCTCTGTCCTGACTGCTAACAGTCAGCAGAGTGAGGGAACACTCAGCATCCTTCTGATACAGATATACCCGGTCACTTGCAGACAGCAAGACACCACTCTAAAATAAGCGCAGGAAACGGTTTAGGTTGATAACCTTATTGTTGTGGTTAACAGCTCCACTATAATCCACCCACATCTCTTTTTCATTAGCACATAAAGACATTGATTAATTGAAAAGCTTCAAATGTACATTATATATACATATTAATAAAGCATTATGGTGATAGTCGTCAACTGTCAAAAACACACCTAATCAGGTGATATATAGCAATAATAAGAGCTGGTTTCATTCCCCAGATTAACGGTAATTTTAGTTTATCTAATGTTGCCTGAGGTAAAGAACAGTAATCCCAGATTGGTGCTGATCAGTTTTTGTGAAATCAGCCAAAAAGTAAACTATTACAATTATCTGACAAATGTCAATTGGAACACTTACAGTATAACAGTGAGTGTGTCTCTTTAGTGTAGGGAAAATGGAAGGAGGAACCTTTTTTTAATGATTTCAACAGTGGTATTTAAATATGTTCAGATGAACTGAGTATACCCCATAGTTAGAACTAAGACCTGGACTTGAATACAAAGGTTAGCCCACCTTATACCATGTAATTTCTGGTGTTGGGTTTCCTCCAATAACTGCTTCAAACTTGGCCTCATCTCCACTCTGCACTTTTAAGTCTTCTATAGTCACGTGTATGCAGGGTGGGGCTGAAATAAGCAATATATCAGTATGCTTTAAGTAATTGGCCTACTACTTCCAGAGCTGTCAAACAGAGTGAAAGATTAATAACGAGAAAGAATCTATATATATATATATATATAATATATATATATATAATATATATATATATATATATATATATATATATCTAGATATATATAGATATCAGTGCCACGAAAGACTCAGACTCGTCTCTAGTCACGGTCGCAAAAGACTCAGACTCGAACATTTGGGCTCTGTGACACAGAGCTATTAAGGACAAGTCCTTTTTTTATTTTCTATTACACAAATAATATTACAGTTACTAGGAAACCTGTGCACAATAAAAACCCACCTAAAAAAAACATTATCCAATCATTGTTTATCCCTTTTGTCTCTGCAGCCAATCATAGTAAGAATAAGAAATTGGAAGCGAGTTAGATTGCAGAGTAAACATACCCACAAACCCATCTGCAACTATCACAGACCAGGTTTTTTTTTTCTCTTTTACATTAAGTTCTATAAGGAATAAATTATGTCAGCATGATAAACAATACTTATTTCTCTTTATTTCTTTAAACTATGTTCTAAGTTTTTTAAGCACTGTAGAAATCAATTTCTAAAACTGCATTCTTAAAATACGTATATATTTGTTTTCGTAAATGTTTACAAAAGATAACAGATTTTTTTAAAAAGTCAAATATGTAATGCTGGGTTCTGAGTCTGATTTCAATTAAATCAGTGATTACAACAGAACACTTTTTTTAAAACTGTGTTGTGTAGTGTTATTGCAGAAAACATAAATACCAATAGAATTGAATGACAGAGAGATTCCTCTATAATTTTCAATCAAATGGGCCCTTCTCTAATTCACAAAACAGTACCTATCTTTTTTATGTTCCTGAAATCATTGTATAGACTAAACTGTGGTGTCACTGTCAAAGAGAACAGTCGCAGTGCTCAGGAGATGGAATGTTACCTGTTTTCTGATGCTGAGTTACAATAGCACAAGATTTTGTAGTGGTTTCAATGTAAACCTGACTCTGTGTCTCCCAGATTATGTCCACTCTGTCTCCTGTGAGGGGTCCCTGTGTGCTGGACTCAATCCTGAAAAAAAAAAAAAAAGAAACCCATAAAATTCAATTAATACTTGGAAGATAAATCTAAAAACAATGTTTTTAACTTCAGAAGTCCTGAATCTGGATCCTTTGATCTCTTCTGCTCTCTATCACTATCATAATGCGCCTCAAAATGTAAAACATTGCAGTATGTTACTATTAAAGGACTTACTGTGGAGGAGCACCTATGCCTTCAGTTTTGAAGCTCCTTTTACGAAAAGCAGTTGGGCTGAACTCTATTTCGTACCACTTCTTCATAGGGACAGTTCCCACATGTTCAAGTCCTTGACCTAAATAGAGAAAGTGTTCACACTGAAGTAAGTGAGTTCCACTGTGGCTGTGGCTGACTGTTACCCACATTTATAATTAAACAGGATTATCCATGGGTAGCCATGGCCTTGTCTGTCCATTGTTCATTTACCATCAATAGTTGTAGGTAATGGTTTGTCCATAAACTTGGTCATTGTTTGTCAATGGTCATAAAAGCAGGCAAATGACCAGTTAGTCAAGTAATACTTGACTAACTGGCCATCTTACATTTATGAACATTGACAGACTACCTGTTTCTGTTTTAAACTTTTGAATGAACTTCATTTGATAATGAGTGACAATATTGGAATGATTACCATTCACAGACAGCTATACAGTGCTGTGTAATGGAGCACTACACAGCACTGTGGAACAGCTTGATTAAGCCAAGGCCATGAATCTAGCAGAGTCATCATGGTATATCAATAGTACTGACCTATGAACAAGATGATCATGTAAGTAATTGCTACCAAAACATCCAGGACTATGTGGATAGGTGAATTACCACAACTGATTGTAAAATAAGGTATTTGAGTGCTCATTACAAGGTATTCATTGTACTGTGAAGAACTCATACCTAGAAGAGAAGGTGATCATATTTATCTATCAGGGTCAATAGAAGTAGTATAAGGGTAAAGGTAGGCTAGTCCATGCAAATAACAAAGGGGAATCATAGCTGGGTTCCAAAGCTGGATACTCATCTTTGGTTATTGATTTAAAGCAACTGGCTGAAAAGAGATAAACTAAAGTTTCAAAGAAGAATTGATCTCATACACAATCCTTCAACAAGTGTTGGGCAAGTATGAAAACAGGGCAAATGCTATCCCAATTATATGTCAATGTTGTAAGACAGTGTACCACGGCCTCTCTGGAAAATGTGAATTTCACCATAAAACAGAAAATTCAGCCAATTTATGAACCAATGTATTAATTTTAAAAGCATAATGACATTCCACCAGTAATGTACTGTAAATTCTAAAATAAAATTTTCTCCATGATAATTCACAACTCCTTAGTATTTTAAAGAACTCTCCTGATCCAGATGATTGTTTCTTGCTTCACTGAAGAGGCCTGGTTACTGCCTGGTTCAGAAATGCTGTTTTGTTGGGCTGGCATCAGCAACCTAAGATTTCAAACTGCCTGAGCAGGACTGTCAATTTGTTCCACAAAGTTTACATTTTCTATCTTATTCTTGTTTTTTTTTGTTTCTTTAGAGTCTGTTTCTGGTACATCTTTTTTTTTAAGAAGCCTTGTAAGTCAGCAATATGCCCAGGGGTGTCCTACAGGCACATAGCACTCACAACCAAGGGTGTATTTTATTGAATTTTGTCAAGTGGTAGATGAGATATTTTTGAATTTGTTCATTTCTAAAAGTATGGATTAGATGCTTCATATACAAGGGTTCTATTGAATGCAACTCTATGGGGTGATATCTAATTATTTTATCAGTGACTATCAAAACAATGGAACAGCAGCAATCTTGTTTAAATGACTAGCCCGACTAGTGAACATTTTGTGAACAATTCCTAAGTTTCAAAGAACCATCATAGCTGTGTATTTCACACTTGTACCAAGTTGTTCTTTAAACTACCACAAAGATGGTCTAGAATGTTCCCAATATAATACAGTAATGTATTATTTCTTTATCCATTTTGGATTTTTCTATATTATGTACAATGTGAAAAAATTCTGTTTTCAGCAACACCCATGCTGCAGATGCTTAAAAAACTTCCAAGGTTCTGAATAACTAACAAGGTTTGGACCCAGTACTCACAGCCAAAACGTGCACTCTCAATATATCTATTATGTGGTAATTTCAGCTGGGTCTGTATATAGTTGATAAGTGCTTGGGATGAATCCTTTGAATTGTATGTGTTGTCTGTGCCAAAATAATATTTAGAGTATAGAGAGAAACTAGCCATTCTGTAGTGTTTATGTCAAACACATTCCTTGACCTTTGATGTCCCCAGGGTTGTACACATCGCTGTTATAATTTTCTTTTAATTTTTCATTGCCACATTCTGGCATATCTTTGGCTGTTAGTCAGACGTCTTAATTGACATTGCAGCTGATTTGCTGGATCTCAGGAAAGTGACCCAGCTTCTGGAACTCTTTATTAATATGTCTTCAAGTTTAAGCCCCAGCTGATTTATGATCCAGGAATGATGAATCAAAACCAACTAATTCCTCTTGCAGAAAACCACTGGTTAAAGGTGACGACTTTCATTGCAAACCAAGGGTGGTTGTTTATGACGTGTTTAACTTTATGTTCAGTATTATGATTATGCGTTACACCAACATTCAGATGGAATTAGATTACTTATAAATTATTGCTTATTATGGAGTGATGTGTGAGGGTTTTCTGACAGGTGGTGATGCTGGGTGCCCTTAAATCTCAACGGTTCTGGTGCCAAATGAGCCTGGTACATCACCCCTGGAAATGGGGCTACATTATGTAAGGAATAGCTTTGCTAACATTAATTTTTTTTTTTAAAACCAGTGAGAGACTGTTAGCATGTTAAACTGGGAGAAATGTTAAAATTGTATGGACCGCTATAGCAGAATGCTTTCTCCATGTCCTTTTTGCATAGCCAGTTTTCAAAACAGTATCTGGTAGATTGGTAGGAATGTAAGGGTCCCTCTTTGGTTGTTATGGAAGCTTGCAGTCCTGATTACTAAAGTGTCCCACCTCAGATAGTCCAGTAAAGAGCGGCCTGATCAGAATGAATGAGCTATGAAGGTAGATTGAGGAAACTAAATCTATTCAGCCTTGAACAAAGAAGAATTAGTGGGGTTGTGAAGTCTTAAAAATCTTAAAAGAAGGTGACAAAGTTAACCCTACCCCTACTGCAGCACAGAGACAGGGAACACAAGACACTACTGGAAATTAAGTAGAGACAGAAAAGAACGAGGGTAGGAGACAAATCTTTACACAAAACATGGTGAGGGTATGGAATGAGTTACCTACCAATGTTATTGATGCTGAATCATTGGGATCCTTTAAGACCCAACCTCACAAAGGTTTGAGATCAACCTAATGCTAGGCTTTCTTTTGTTTAGTTTTCAGTCAGCTAAGTGTTCAGTCAGCTAAGACTACAGGGTCCTTATTATTTTCTACACCATTAAATCACGAAGATCTGGTGCTCAAAATGTGTAATAAAAGGAACAGAGGCATACAGCAGATATTAATACTGATGCAAGATATTTATTTCCTCTAGAATAAAACTTATTATCTGACACATTATAGTGAAACAAAAGCAGAAAAAAAGCATTACAAGTACTTCAAACAAAACTTGACATTGTTACACGTCACACAGAAAATCCCATGAGATTACAGTAACAATTAGTGTTTTCTATTTACTCCAGTGTATTCTATCTTTTGTGCATAAGTTTTTTTTTTTTGTTTTGTTTTTTTAAAGAAAACATCTATCAAGTATCTTCACACAAACCTTGCATCAGTTTTCGAACAGGCATTAATTCATGATTTGTCATATTAAACACTGGATATTTTTTAAACCCAACATCCATCACCCAACAGATCTGAGGATCAGCCATTTCCATCACTCGGCTGAAAAGTTGCCAATGTATGTTCCTGTACTTGTGGTTAATAGAATCAGATTCCATTAAATAGAAGAACTGGTGGCAAAACCTGTTTTCTTTCACTGTACAAGAAAGGAGTCACTGTAAACATCTGATCGAGAAGAACTTCCAGAGTATCAAGCAAACATTGTATAATACGTTTCTCTCAGTCAACAGATCAGCCAATCTAGTGTTGTTGTGCTTTTGTCAAAAAATGTTATTTCACATTCCTTACATATTGTGAGTCATTCAAAAGTCTCAAAGTATGACTTATTTAAAGTAAACAGAGACCACTGTATCTGATCACAGAATGTGTTTAGGACACCTGACTTCAGTATTTGAGTATGGTGTAGTGAGGATGAAGTCACAACAGTTACCACAGGCTATGGAGGTATCAGTGTGCAACACTAAAATGGTCTACTAAACACAAATTAAGAAGTCTTGAAATTATAACACCACCCTGCCTCTTCCTAACTCTATTAATGTGTGCAGTAATTATACTTTAATAGGCAGGGTAGAATCAGTTGCTGTATTTGAAGATATGGAGGTTGACATTTAAACCTTTTTATTTGTTAATTTTTGTCAATTCAATTATATTTAATTATTATTTACCTAGGTTCTATCTGGTGCTTCAGCTTTGGCATATGATACAAAATAACATACATATGTGTTTTATTATTTTGCCATTGTATTTTCCTTTCATTTTGCACACAATTTAAAATTACCATTTGTTATAATTCTCAAGAAACAAAAATGTTTCCCTGGTTCTTAAATGACCTCACCCTCAAAACAGTCTTACTGCAAATTACTGCAAAAGTAAACATGTTTGTCATTCCTTACAGTTATGCCATACTTAAAAAAACCAAACCAAACCAAACATTGTATATCAAAATGTGCGACTACTCACTCCCTCCATACATAAATACCCCGATTAGTTGTTTTCAAATGTATTAGATTGATTTGACTGAAGCAGGCCTATTCACTTATATATCTCATTTAACTTAAGTTTTTTTTGCAACTTCACCTGAGCAAAACTATTCAAATAAATCAATCTATTTGTCTTGTGCTCAGACAACAACAAGAAGGCATTGCAAATACCATACATTGTAAAGTTTCTCAGTTTAATTTCCTATTTGACTCTTAAGGTCACCAAGATAGACAGATAACCCTTGACAAATGCTTGCAAAATCTGTATAAGCAGATTAAAAGACTACATTTGATGTTAAAGCAATGTAGTTTAGACACAGTTATTTGATTTGTAGTCCAGTCCAAAACTTTAATTTTATTCACAAAGTAGGATAGCCCCTATCCATGTGTATTATTCAGCATCAGTGCATTGATATGGAATGATCTGCTGTCATTTACAATAATTGCAAGCATGTTTTTACATCTTTAAGTAAAGTTTACATAAATGTTCCCCATTTAAGACTAAAATGTCTCTTTAAGGTCTGCTTGTCATATGCTAAACTGAAATAGGTTCTTAATTCATTCCAATTGTGCAACTTGTTATTGATTTGGGGGCTCATGCTTGTCTTTCTTGCTGATGTGAAGCATGACTGGCTCTCTCACTGTTCCATAGCTGAAGGTTCGAGCAGAAACTTCTGTTTTGAAACTCTGTTGCTTGTTGTCCAGGGACCTCTGGACCTCTGTGCAATAAGACGGTTTTACCTCAAGAGTAGGTTGGCTCACTGGGGCAGCCGCTGCCAACGAATGAGTGATACCATCTGTGCGAGTTTCACTAACACGCATGGATATGCCTGGTTCCCCTGTGGACTGAATGTTGGCTGTCCGAGAGGCTGACATGAAAAGGCTACCAGTTAGGTGCTCTTTGAACCGGCTAAAGAAGCTCTGCCTGGGCTTAGGAACGAGTGGCCTTCCAACATTGAGTAGAACTGGTTTTCCGATAGTTGGTTCATTGATTTCTCTCTGGAGGACAGATATTTCACAGGGCTTGTCTCCAGCAGGTGGCTGATCATTATCTGCACATCCATAGGTTTCTCCTTCTTGCGGGACGTAATCCTCAAGATCCTCTAAAGTTAGTGCCTTTCCATCATGGGTCAGGATCTTGGCATCTCTGTTCCCAAGGTTATCGTCTTCTGCTTCTGGTTCTTCAACAATGACATTTTCTTCACTTGACCATTCTTTTTGATCTGGGGTCACTTCTGCATGCTCTGATACTTCGGTTAAAGCATCAGCTTCTGCTGAAGTGTCAGTTTCTAGTGAAATGTCACTCTGGTCGGTTTCAGATGTTTCAAAGCTGAAGACAAGAGTTTTACCAACTTCAGCAACCATGGGAGATGCAAATTCCTTTAGCCTGAAGCTGGTAGTTGTCTTAGTTGTGGGTTTAGAACTGCTATCTGCAGAATAACTGGTGTTTGGTTCACAGGGAGTACCTGGTTCTGAAGAGACACTGGGGCTCATGCACTCACTCTCTGCTAAAGAAGCGTTTTGTTCATCTCCCCAGGAAAGTGGCTGAATATTGACATCTGTGAGACTATCATCTGGAAGAGCGGACCCTGTCTGATCAACTAGTTTGTTGTTGGAGTTGTTACTATTTGGATCGTTTCTGGGAGACCACTTGGGCCTGGGAGCAGGCACAGAGAAGGACCTGATTTCCTGCTCTCTCTCAGGCTTAGCAGGAGAGGTTCCCCTTTTCCTCTGAAGCTTGGGGGATTTCTTCACTTTGTACTCAATGATCTCCTCAACTTCTATCCACCTTGATTTTTGTTCTTCAGCCTTTGTCAACGTGGCAACAGACCTTGCAGTTGCCCCTTGTTCCTCCTCAGGTTCTGTCACAAAAAGGGCAGGGATGACTGCTTTTTTTGCCGTTTCTTGTTGGGGTCTCACCCCAGGTTTCTTCTGCCTGGTGACCGGGAGTGGTTCTGGAGTTGATGTCTCAGACCTCAATATCCGGGAAGGGGATATTCCGGGAGATACACGACGTTTCACCTTTGGAGTCTTGACCACCGTGGTGATTGTCTCTTCTCTGATGATGAACAAAGTATAAATGTTGAGTAAAATGCATTTCCATGGGTCCACACTGCAGTATGTCATTCCATCTCCACACCAGGCAAGTTGGATGTTAGTTATGTGAACAAACCAAACTCATAAAGTAACATTAATCTTATTCTCATAGCTCTGTTCTAATACCATACAGTGCTCTCTGGCGATTTTGCCGAATGATTTACTTATACAAAATAGTGTGACCCGTGAATTAGTGAATGGTCAAGTACAAATTACTGCAACATGACCTAACCACCAATTTACGGAATTTGTGAACTATTGAATCATAAAATAATTAGGAAGCACTGTAGTCAATTCAAAGTAATCCCAACCTGTATACAGTGCCATTTATTACAAACCTTAAACACAAACCAACCAGCTGTTATGCACTAATCACTAAGATACACTATAGTTAAACTTTTGTGATTTGTCTAAAACGCCATACCCTAGTATTAGATGTGATGCAATCTAAAAGCAAGGTTTCTCATTTTTATAGTGTGCACTAGTAAAAATGAGGATGGTATTTTGAGTTTCCATGTTGAACTCTTTAACATTTAATATATAGTAAACACAAAATACATTTCGAGCAATTGCAAGACCTAAAATGATTTTACAGATTACAGATTACAGATTACAGAACCCCAGCACTGTTTACAAGAAACGCATTATTTGTCTTTGCTGTATTTGCTGTTGTCCATATCGCAGCACTTTTTTTTTTCCAACGTATTCCCGATAGTGTTAATATTTTTTTATTCACACATCCTAGGTAAATAAACAAGGGAATTACTTTTGTTTTAATATTTTTACTCGAGAATGTTCACAAGGAGAAAGAGATTTTTCTTCTAAAGAACCCAGTGCACCCAGTTCATCTTTCCTCCTGCAACAATGCTGGTGCTCTGACTGAAATGAGTGGTGTATTGTGGGAATACAAAACCAGCATTGTTGCAGGAGGGAGTGTGATTGGGATACACTGAAAAAAAAAATTCTCAGAGAAAACACTCATGAGTAAGTGTTTGACAAATATATTGCCCAGTTGATTTATCATCCAATTAAAAAAGAGTTGGCAATATGTTTAAAAATATATAACACTGTGATACAGACAGCACAGGACACAGGAAAGATAACGTAATGCGTTTCTTGTAAACCTTGCAAGGTATTCTGTAACATTTTAAGCCCGCCCTTATTTATTTATTCAGCCATTTAAAAGAAATATACAAAATAAATAGACTCACTGCGAAGCACGTTCAAAGATTCCACATTATTGGTATTTGGGAAGTGAAATCCTTTAAAAAAAATAGTTGTGCCACTAGAAATACGTCTTTCCATTCTGGCTCTTAATAGTCTCAGATAAAAAAGGAAGGGTTGAAACAAATATGAAACTGGGTTCTGGATGTAAAAAGGACACTGCATTTAAAATATGGCAATTGATATACCCAATCAAATCATAAATAAAGCAAACTTTAAGGTTTTAATTAACTGTATGTTTTATCCCCTTCTTAAATCCAAATTGCAGAATTTAGAATTCCAAAATTCCAGCTATTTTTTTTTTTTTTTTATCTATGTGGGACACAAAACACCATGAGGTATGGTTGTATGGGTATTGCAAAATATGCATGTTACACAGTATGTGTGTATGTGTTAGCAGGGCATGCAAGGGTAATGAAGCAAACACGACATGCACACAGCACTGGCCAACATTTTATAAAAGCAATTACACTTACATGATGATGGTTTTCTTTGGCACTTTAGTCTCTTGCTCAGTGACTACAAGGAAAGGATGAAAAGCATGGGGTTAGAGAAATGTAAAAGTTGAAATGACTGAGTTTGACACAATTTGATTAAAGTATTCTAAGTTATATAGGGACACTGTTCATTGATTGACTGCAATGTAAGGGTCATTACACTGGGCTCAGTTACAAAGCAGCTTGATATGAAATTAAAGTGAGCCCTTTTGAGTCCTCATGATGCAAAAGGACACAGACTCAAAAGTACTGAGGAGAATCTTTGTGTTTTCTCTTGAATTCATTCGAATCATCTGCCAGTGAGAAGACACACATTGAAGAGAAACAACATAAGGCAACCTTTTAGGCAACGTTTTGCTACAGGCCCCATGATGTACATATTTTGAAATTTGACCAACAGCAAGATGTTACAAGAAAAAGTTGTCTGAGAGATACTTAAGTTGTGTAGTTCTGAAGTACTTTTTTATAAATGTATTTTTGCAAAAAACATTTTGTTATATATTTTTAAAGTCTAATTAAATGCAGTTTCTTGCCTATTTGATGCCTAGTAAGTTATGGTGTATGTACAGCAGATTCTAAGTTAAATAAAGATTTATCCACAATTACACTCTCTTTACATGAAAATCTATTTAATTATTTACCTAAGGAGTACAAGGTACATCATACTAAAAATAAAAACACACAACTGGAATGTATCTAAATTCCCTTGATTTAAAACATATTGTGTATCATTTCAACTTTTTTTTTTTTTTTTTTAGCAATGTATTAGCAATGCCAAGAGGTAGTATGGGTACGTCTATATGAAAATTAATATGACTAACAAGCACATTAACAGCTTCAAGCACTGGACAACAGAGTGGGAGTGGGATTGCTTGATAAGATATGGCTTTCATACAGATGAGGGATGACAATGGAGATGTAGCCGATGATGAGGAGCAGAACTGGTACTACAGTGTAGGCTCACTCTTCCAGCTACACCCATGCTTCCTGTGGGTCTTTAATTACCTTACAGTAGTGTAATAATGAACACTGAAACCAAGTTTTGTCAAGACTCTAGAATTTTGCTATATAGATCTTGTGCTGTACTTGGGTTGGCAGTCATTCCATATCAACAGCTAACTGAATATGGACAGAGGATCCTATTTTAAAGCACACATGCAAAAGTAAATGCATTTTGTTTTCTCATAAAGCAATTGTACAGGTATACAACTATCAATTCATGGAACAGGTGCAAGGGCTGCATGAAGGAATTATGTGCTTCTGACTTAAAGCTCGTGGAAAGCCACTTTAGCAGAAGTGAGACCAAATCGATCAGCCTCCAAGGCTGGGAACTAAGCGTTACTTCCCCCAACAGTAAATGAAGAGAAGGATAGTAGATACATCAAAGAAAAGTCTAGAAGACTCCCTGGCTTACAAGAGTTGCCTACGCTTTTGGAGGCTGGTGTGACCAGACTTGAAAAAGCTGAAAAAGAGAAAGAAATAAACATGCAAAGAAGGGGGTCTTTAGAGAGGAAGACTGGCACAGATGAAAGCAGATAATTAGAAAAAACTACAGGGCTTCTCCTTGGAGACCCTTCCTGGCAGAGAACGAAGCCAGCGTGGCTAGGTTGGGAAGTGAGCTTCACGCCCCCAGAGGGCCTCCAGGGTTGGGAAGCAAGCATTACTTCCAGCAAGGGGAAATGAAAAGAAGGATAGTGGAAAAATCAAAGAGAAGTCTAAGTCTCCCCAGCTTACAAGGGTCGTCTACACTTAGGGAGGTTGGCACGGCCAGACCGAGGCTGAGCCACGCGGGGAGACTGGAATACTAAAAAAGATAAAGAAATAATCATGCAAACAAGAGGTCTCCAGAGAGAGAGATTGGCACAGATGAAAGCAGGTAGTTAGTAAAGAGCATAGGGTTTTACCCTTGGCGTGCGAACAGCCACCCTCACTGAGGTGATAGAGAAACAAAACAAAAGAGTAACAGGATAGTTTTGGCAGGGCTCCCCACAATTGCCCCACCAATGTAAAGAAGGGTTAGAAAATAGAAGTAAATTAGTGGCAATTAATAATAATAATAATAATAATAATAATAATAATAATAATAATAATAATAATAATAATAATAATAATAATAATAATCATTATTCTTATTATTATTATTATTTAAGGACTAATCTCACTGCTCAGCAGAGAGGAACTGCCTATTGGAGGAAACCTTTGGTGGTCCTAGCAGAGAGATGGCCCCGCACTCCAGGGATACTAGCAATATTCTGATGGGCTGAGTTTTTTAATGCAGTGTACAGAGCGAGGAGACAAGACATGAAGGTCCTTCCTTGAGGAACAATACAAATGGTGAAATATAACTGCCCCTGGAGCGATTAAATTCACATTTTGAAATGGTTCGGTTGATTTGGAAGGATTGAGTGAGTGAGCACGTATATTCCAGTTTATCATGGGTAGAAGCAATAAGGAGGGATGATTGTCATTTAGAGTAAAGCAGGCATATGGAATGGAAATGGGCGTCACTGTAATAGCTGCACATATGAAGAAAAACAGCACTGTTTGTTTGATGACGAAGTGCTGGTTGACGTTAATTCTGGCTGATTTAATAATATTGCGTCTAATCTGAGGAGAGGAGAGTGTCGGATGAACCATTAGAACAAGAGGTTTAGAAAAGCATATTAAAACAAACCATGGCAAACTAACCCTTACAAAAGTTTCACACAGTAAAAGCATAAAAAGTGTAACAAGGGAAAGAAAAGACCCTAGTGGATGAAACTGGCAACTAATTAAGCCTCCTATTGCTCCTAATTCTGGCAGGCTTCATGCTCTCCCGATTCCGTTGCCTCTCCTACTCCTCAAGCATAAAATTTTCTGCCATCTGTATTATAACCCTTTCACTTGCGTAATCACATCTAGGCCAGGCTAGATAGCATGCCACGGATAGTTTAAAACAAAGGATTATACCATTGCTGTTTTATAATTATTTATTTACAGGTTAAATTAAAATAGATTTGACTTTTGCGGCCACTAAAACCACTCAACTACATTATTTATTGCAGCCTGGATTATTAAATGATTACCTGGCCACTCTGTCACTTCCACCTTTATCCACACCCGCCCTGCTGCAGAGTTGGCCATCTTCACACTCACTGCTTTTCGTTTTGGTTTACAACGCTTCCCTACGTTTTGCCAAGATTTTGTTTAGCCTTTGTGACCTATCTGAACCTGTTCGCTGTTCAGCACTCTGGCTTGCCACCCTTAAAGGAATTTCACCAAAACAGGCAGGGAGGTTCATGCAACTTTTGTATTCCTGACAAATAAACAAGACTGTGGTTGGAACAGGCAACTCCATAAATCAGTATTCTATATCTCCTTCTACGCAGCAGCAAGCATACAACTAAAGCTGTGAAGCAAGCTACGATCTCACTGTTGCAAATCAATTAGTTGCCAGTTTCACCCAGTAGGGGTGAGTAGCCATTTTATAACTAAATTGATCATCTTCCAGAACAAAAAGTAGGGGAAATGAAAATAGGGGATAAAAGTTTCCCATAGTAAAAGCACAACAAAGCTCTTATAAAGTTTAAAGAATGGCGAAGCATAGGCAAGAATTGTAAAGCCGAGAGAGGCATGGCAAAGTATATCAAAAACAAACCATGGCAAGCCAAACCCATAGAAAAGTTTCCTGAAGCAAAAGCACAAGAAATGTGTAACACGGCGAATCTAAAGCCTGGTAAAGCATAGGGAAACACAAACAGCAGAAAACGGAAACAAGCTGCCTGACAATACACAAGCGAAGAAGCAAGACAAAGAATAAGGGTGCATTCCAGGGTTTAACATGGAGTAGCCCTAGCTCCTGCCACCTGAACCACATATATAAGTTACAAAAAACAACTTAGTTAAATGGTGCATCAGCCTAATTAACTATTACACAGCCAGTATGCAGTATTTCAACCAACAGTCTTTCAAGTAGGTGCGTTATTCAACCAACTGTGCTGTTCCTACATTAACACATTAAAACACAAGCTGTGTCAGCTGTACAGGATCATGGCCAACATGCATGCGTATCTGACTTTCCGTAGCAGCTCTTTCCAGTTAGGGAGGTGGCAATGGTGCACAACATTATGGAGGGACATGCAGATAGTCATAAATACAAGTGAGTGGCTGCACTGGATACAAATCCAGGATTGATCACTGCATGTCTTCTCCACACCATGGTCACCAGTGATTTTTAAATTGACAAAAATATACTCCAAAACACATGTTACATTAACAACATATCCAAGCAAGCACACGTGCACACAGACACGTTTCTACCCATACGCCCACATTACACTGCCGTTTTGTAATTACAGATGCTACAACCACAGTGTCTCCACTAGTATCTGTATAAGCGTTTCTATAATAACATACAAATGTGTATAATTTGTGTTATATAACCTCATTTCTTACCGTTCCTTCCTCATAAATCTGTTTTTTTCTGGTTTTACAGATTTCCTTAAATTCCTGGATGTACTAATATCATGAGCAAAACATAGTAAATTGAACATGGGCATTTAGTCTAGTAGTCAAAAGTTTCAGGACTGCTTGACTTCAAAATATATGAGATGATTAAAAAAGTATCCAGAGAAAAGCTGGTAAATGTTGACACGCTGATGTGAAACCAGTTACCCTTTTGCAAGATGAGGATTCTACATGCTACAGTAAGACACTACACAGGTAACTTTCATTCACATGGAACTGGTCATCAGTTGTTTTACTAGTATATATATATATTTTTTTTTTCCTATGGCATTTTACAAGACAGTCACCTCAGTGATACATTCACGGTATGTTCTAACTAACAATAATACTACAAAAAAAAACACATGATCTAGGCTGTAAGATGTTCTCTTTAGGTAGGGAATTCCACAATTGGTGTGTGTACAGGCTGAAGGATCTCGTTATGACTGGTGAACAACAAAGAGTCGGACAACCAAGTTTTATTAACCATAATATTTGTGTAATCCCCATCTAGAGAAACAAGAAACACAAGAACAAGAGCACCTACCTTCTATGGTGATAGCTTGCTCCCCTCTCCTTTCTGGAGTCAACAGTGCTGGAGATTGTAGGTACAGCTCAGCAGTGCAGCTCGCAGATCCCAGTCTGTTCTTGAGCTGCAGAATCAAACAGCACACTGATATTTTTAAAAAAATCACCTTCTTTATGATTTAACAAATGTAACACAGCTTTCAAAGCCATGTCACCATCAACGTTATTTTTTAGAGTAACAGACAGTTAAAGCCAATTAAAAACTTCAGGAAGTCATTTCCAAGCTAATAATTTTCAATCCTAATCTGAAACCCCTAGCTCATTACACAATCTCTCTGTTCACTCTGTTTCCTGTTTAATGTAACAGTTAAACACGTGACTTTCTGTTGAGTACCTTGCACTCGTATTGTCCAAGGTCTCCCTCTCCGGGCTCCTTGATGACCAGGACCAGGACTCCACTGCGAGCCTCACTGAATGTCTGGTATTTGCTCTTGTCTGTCAGCAGTTTACCATCTTTGTACCATCTGCAATGGAAGCAACAGCAAAATTCTAGGCAAAATAATGTTCTGCAGGTGCCCTCTATAACTCTATACTAACTAAGGTATGTGATAATGTAGACATATCATCCCTCCTTTACTAGTCATCGATGATTATTATACACCCAATGGATTACCTTAGCCAATCAGCATGTGAGTGGTCTTTACCCTATGGCAGATAACCTCTAAAAGCTAATGCAAATCTTGAAACTCCCTTTACGCAGTGGTCATACCTGTTCCAGTATCTCAGAAGATGTTCACCTATTGTTGTCAATATTCCATTTACATTCTGTAATAAATAAATATATAATGTATGGGGAAAAACCAATAGAAATTAGGTTTTGTTTCTTTGGTGCCAGTGTACCTGTTCTCTGGGTTTGGAGCTCCTTGAATTGTACAGGTGAACTGGGCATCCTCTCCTTCAATTAGTGGGGTGTTCCTCAGCTTGTTAACAAACCTTGGAGGCACTGGGATATGAATTATTATTATTATTATTATTATTATTATTATTATTATTATTATTATTATTATTATTATTAGAATAATATAATAATAAATAAAATAAATAAAATAAAATTTCCATTTTTAGTTTAACTAACTATCTTTCTAACATTTACATTGTTCATTTAATGTTAATAATAAGTTTATTTATTTATAAACTAATAACAAATATATAATCATATACAAACCTGACCTAACTAGCCAAACATAACTACAACATCTTTAAAAGTGATGCTAAACAGTTTTAACCATATTCCAATTATATGATCTACTTGAAGCTGACCACCTCTGAGGGAACTAGAGATCTGGGTAGTTCATAGATTGGTTATTATATATTTGCAACCCATTATCATAAAATGTAAATGTGTTAATATGTTAGGAAGCTAGTTGTTAACAGTTAAAAAGTTCCCTAAGACCAGTTCAACAGACATATCTTTCTAGACAGTGCAACAAGCTCTCACTAATTTTAGCACTAATGACACATATACAGTAAATACCAGTAAATATTTTAACCTTTCTATTAATTGTCACAATAAAATTGTCGAATAAGTGGTTGACATGCATGTTATTAAGTAAAACAAGCTTTGTTAGTATGTGAATATTAACAACTAATTATTTCAATCAACATAAGTTTAGCATGTGGAATAATGTCTTGTAACATAACTTTATTTAAATGTGGACAAGTAGTTTTGCATAAATAGCTTTGATTAGCAAAAACATTCAACACAGGCTAAATAAACAGATATATCATAAGATATCAAATTTGACTTACTTTTTACGATGATCCTCCCCAAAGTGCTGGCATTCCCAGCAGTGCTGGCAGCGAAGCACATGTACTGTCCCGAGTCATCAGCCGTGAGGTTGTCAAGGATCAGGGTGCAGGAACCGTCAAGGTCCTCAATGATGATGTGATGGGGGTCCACTTCCACTGCTCTACCATCTTGCACAGATTAAAACAGGTTCTAATACCATTCGAAGCAACAAGGCTTTCCAGGGTTTGAGACAGTGCTCATTAAAGGTGAGGGATAATGGCACGGTCAGGCAAGGCAAGTGTCGTGAGAGGTCTGACCTGTGTGACACCGGCCACTCTACCCTGAGCCTGTCAATTGTGCCAAAATATGATATTTTTTATGTGAATAAAGGTTCACTGTGAGCTATACTTGTCTATGAAACATTATGTTACATACAGTATGTATGTATGTATATTAACAAACATAAACAATATCTTCAGAGTTTGTTCTCTTTGTGCATATTATACACTGCAGTATCTGTAATGTACTATAAGTGCTTCAGTTGTATTATATCTGCAACCAATATAGTTGAGTGTAGCCAAGGAACAGCATCTCACATCGTGGGCAGTGTTTGTATGGGTAACCTGCACAGCCATGCATTTCTTACCTTTGTACCATGTGATGACTGGCTTGGGAGTCCCTGAGACCTTACATGCTAGTTTGACAGTTTCTCCCAGCTCAGCTGTACAGTTATCCAGCACCTCCTCAAAATCTGGGGGACCTTTTAAAACAAATCAAGATTGGAAGGATTCATTTGTGTATAAGTTTGTCATTCAACCTGAAGAGTCAGCTGAGAACTGTACTTTCTCTCCAACAGTGTGCTGTGCAAGATGACAGTGAGTTACAGAAACTCCAAAAGTAACTAAATGGCAGCTTTAAGGCAACTGCTGACTGAACTATTCGGTTTTAAAAAGTTTTATGGAAATATTTGTTATGTTTATTAAACCAGAACTATTTTTAATGATACAATGTTGATTTGACTTCAAATGAAGCCATTTGCTTGAAAGAATTTATGAATGCTGTCTTTAGTTTCAAGGGCATATTCAAGCAATTCTTAAACCTCCTGCTTACTGGGAATTTTTGGCTTTTAAGAGCAGGTAACCAGTTCAGTATACAGGTTTTAAGGCATGGGATATTGTGTACTATAAGCATTATGCCACATGAGGCATGACCAAATAATTTTCTGAGGGAAGTTATAAAAAATCATTCATGTTTCTATGACATATTCTTTATTGATGTTTCAGACCATGAACAATAACTGTGACACAAGTTCCCGTCCTGTTCCAATGATAACTATAAAACACTCAATGTGTTGAATTTAGAAATACTAAAGAAAATGTGTATATTTAATGACAAATGTTTTTTTTTTTCTCAAGACACCTTTACTCAAAACATCTGTAAGTGTTAGTTTCTAAATGTTAGTTATACTTTTTCCTTACTTGAGTTGGTCACTAGATTGTGCTTCTTCATTGAGCACTTGGCACAATAAATACATGCCTTAAATGCCAATAGTACAGTTTAGTTTAATACTGACAGTCTAAATATATGTGGAAGACCTAAACTCAACTCACTCCAGGCAGGCAGGCTGTAGCGCTGCTGAAGGTCACAGATGTCCTTCACCCATGAGTTCTTGATGATAACGGTGCGGGCCTGCAAGGTGTACTTCCTCACAGAGTCCTCACGCTCATGCCAGACCTCAAATGCGCGGTCATCCCCTTCCACCATGTCATTCAAGTCAATGTTTGTGAGCTGCAGAAGAGAGCATTACATAAGACAAACACACATATAGTATATAATGATCACTGAAAAGGCAGACAGATACAGGTACCTTCATCATGTTCTTGAAGATATAGGCCTGGGTCTCTGTGTTGGTGTCTCGCTTTGGTTTGCAGATCAGGACGTAGTTCTTGAAGAGGAACACGTGACGGTGGTGTCCGCGGAAGGATGCTCTTGCCCCAGGTGCCCCTTCCCACACAGTGAACGGTCCCTGCAAGAAACATCACGACAGGGGCTTCAACACATCTCACCCTCAAGTAACAAGCAATTGCTGTTTCTCCTATGAGGTGATTACGCAATTTTCCCTGGATTCCTGCAACCAGGACATTTTGATACACAGCATGATAATCTGATAACAGTATCTCACACTTTATGAAGTTGTTGATTTTTTAAAATATACTATGGTTTGAGGGAATGGCTTTTCTGCATTGGCATTGGGCATCTTTTTTATATTTGAATATGTAAATGAATGGCACTAGCAATGTTACCTGTCGGATGGGCTCCCCAAGGGCCTCCAGATTGGCCGGGTAGTTTTCAATCAAGGAGACGTGGTGGGTGTTCTCAGACCGGCGAGGCAAGGAGGACACAATGGCAAAGGCCTCTTCCAGCAGGGCGCAGTTCTGGCCACTTCTGGCTTTGTTGCGGATCATCTCCTAAACCAACATATAACAGAAGTACAATTCAGGCTCTATACCAAAAGGCAGTAAACATGATCAAGATGTCATAAAAGCAGGTATACTACCGCCTTTTCATTTTTGAGGGCATCTTCTAGGTAATGAACTAAAAATCATTATATATATATATATATATATATATATATATATATATATATATATATATATATATATATATATATATTATATATATTATTATATATACCCATATATATATATTATAAGATATAGATAATGGTCACTATATAATGGTCTATTTATAATACCCTATAGAAGTTAGTGTGGTCCCATTCCTCACCTTGAGCACTGCCTTGTATTTCTGGATCCTACCAAGTGGTCTCTCCAGGTAGTCAGGCACTGACAGGACAGGGAGCTGAGATGGATCTTTGATGGCAAGTTCGGTTTCAGTGTATTTCTGTTAATATTAGAACACAAAAGCAAATGAATACAGCAACTGTTGTGCCATGGGACCTATTCATGAAAGTCATGAGTTAGTTAAAGAAAATTTTAAAATCTGTTTTGATGTGTTGGTTTTTTTAACAATCAACCCTGTGATAGTATCTGAGGTGTTTCAGCCCATGAACAATAACTATGACACAAATTCCCAGCTGGCTCTATGCTCCTGTTATAACCGTGCCAAAGTGTGCAACACGTCCATAGCTATAAAACACTCAGGCCCAAATTTATAAAGGGGAAAAACCGACCGCAAAAAGCGACGTAATGTTTTTGTTCAGTTGTGCCGCACTCAGCTTCAAAATAACAACCTATTTTATAAGATTAATTAGATAAAGCAGGCGATTCCACAATCAACCAATTTAAATACCCCTCACTGCAATTAGCGGTGGAGAATTACACACTTCTCACAATAAATAGCAGGTTTGGGTCAACCCTGCGTATGTAGGCTACACATTTCAAAAGAAAATGAATGGCACACAAAAACCTTAGCCTGCTACTAGCTATGGTGATGAGGATACTCAAAAGTGAAAACTGAAATCTACCAATATGGAATTGGAGATTTTGGTACAAACAGTACTTGTAGCACAAAAAGATTGTTACAAGCTCAGAATACATCACCAGGACAAATGAAAAAAATACGGAATGTGCGTGGATTCTTAATAAACAAATGTACCTCTTCAGAGTTTGTAGTCTAGGTTGCTTATACATTGCGACACATCATCCAGTTACTGTGCTTCGCATATTAGTTGAACTTCTTATTTCGTATAGAATAATTCCAGGCATATAGACTTTTCAAACTTCAGAAACAATCAGCTTTATTTACTTACATCCATGGCAGTCAAACGGGTGGATAATCCTTCCATTGTTGTACAGGAAAATGTTCAGCAACAATACAGCTGCATATGAACAGTCTTCAGTTTAACTACTACTTATATCTTCTTAAAGTCTTATGCAGTTACAACTAACTCTCTTATTTCTTACTCTATGTATGTTTTTAAAGCATATCTGTATGGTATATAGTCGAAAAACTGTACTTGTTCTAGCTACAAACTAACTGCGTCATATGTCCTTCTGTACTTTCCAACTTTTCAAATTTAACAATACTGCCTGAACTAGTGTTGTTAAATACCAGAATGCCATATTACAAATAAAACATTCTATAGGCATTATTAAAATAACAGCGGCGGATGAACCCTCATTTTATATGAGACTTTTTCTTTCATGCGACTCGGAATACTATTCTTTTAAGAATGCCTACACTCTAAGAAGTAAAGGCTCTCGTTAGAACCTTGCTTTGCCACTGTGGCGATTCTAACTTCTCTATTTGCAGACTTTCTGTTTTGTCATCCAAGCTATGAAGCAAATTGGAGTTTGCAAAACAATACGGTACCAGTATTATAAACCATAATTTACAAACTGACTTGATCGGAAGGGTTAAAAAATGAGCTCTTTGCAAAGTGTTATTAAATGTTCTTTGTCCTTGAAAAACGATGTCTCCTTCTTGCTGCAGACAAGTGTCCCACCTCACAGTGCCTTTTATATAGCCTACTGTCTGACTGCCACAAATTAACGCACGCAAATACGAGGCACGCAATTACTGGCAGATTTATTAAATTAGACAAAATATTTAATAGACTTCATTTGCAAAATCCCCTCCCAATTTTACTGGTTTCGTTCAGAAACGCCCCAGAATTACCTATGCATCAAGGGCTAAAGTGCACAAAGACATTGCTCCCCACAAATCACGTATTAATTGCGTGTTTATGCCATTGCTTGTATTTTATAAACCCCATCCAAGAATTCATAACCCTCAGTGCCTGTTTTACATGTCATAAAGCATGCGCAATCCTTTTATAAACCTGGGCCGCGATGTGTTAAACTTAAAAAATTTTCCTGAATTTCCATAATTTCTTTTAGTCTTTCTGAAGTGTGCAGTAGCATTTGGTGTTGTTCTTATTTTACCTTGAAGAAGTCTTGGACTGCTCTACTATGCACAACAGACTCAGCCTGTGATCTTCCCACCAGGAACTGGATGTACTTCTCAAAGCCGTCCAAGTTTTTAATGAAGCGCATGGCAACATCATCATCTGTGTCGCACTGACTCAGGCCAGGGAGGAGGGTGCTGAAAAACAAGAGCACATGCTCAAAATGTTCAGACTGGTGGAGGAAATAACCTACATTGATGCTAACCGCTAGGTATTTATAACATTCAAGGCAGTTTTGGTGTATCAGAGAATGAAAAGTCATGCATTTATTATGCAGCAAAGGCTAAAATCCAGCCTAACCATGTACACACCCTACACTATACAGTTATACTGCTGTATGTGTAATCATAGCCCTGTGGTTATTCCTACAACGCAGGCACAGCAGTGAATTAGTCCAAAGATTCCCAGTTCTGGTTGTGGAGGGCCATTCTACTCAAAGGTCAAATTAAACAGCTAACTAACTAAAATATGGATTTTAGTTCAACTGGTTCATGAAGGAGCAAAGACTTGGCAGGGACACCTTTGCTTGTTCCTACGTTATAGATAAGGCAATACCAGGTCCTATTTACAATACTAATGCTAAATAACAGAAAAATGGTATACACTCAAGCAATTGTGACCTTTTATTGTTCTCTTGTGATTGCCACTCACCTGCTATGGAAGATACTGAGCTCATCAATGTTCCTGAAGATGGTTGCCTTTTGGCTGGCAATGACTGGTGGGATGTCAGGGCTTGTGTCCATGTGCTGCAGGTGATGAGACACAAAGAAGTCCAGATCCCTCACAAACTCTTCTTCAGTGTTTATTAACTCCTCGATAAGATGGCTATTAAAGAAAAAAAAGGATAAATTAAGTGTTGCACATGTATAAACACGTAGCATTGAAAGAAAACTAAACTTTTCCCATACAATGTAATATTAAAGGATAATGCAAACCCTCCTTATTATCCATTGACCCTTTAACATTTTAGTCTACTGCCAGTGTAAAAAAATACAGTTTTGCTTTTAAGCCTGCTCATTCTAATATACAATAAGTGTATATGTTCGGTTGCTGTGTAGTGCACTGGTTATGACCGTGTAAGAACCAATAGAAACTGTATTAAGTCTTGTTAGATCATGTGGAAAGTCGGTATTGTTAGATCAGGGCGTTTAAAGGCAGGACCCTGTTGAGGTTCACCTGCTGACTCACCAGAGCTTTCTCTTGTACTCCTCTTCAGACACCTCCTCTCCAGGGAACTCAGGGGCCTCTCCTGCAGGGGTATCCGGAGATAACTGCAACAGGAGATACAGGTTAGCACCTTTCTTACTTTATGAGAGACTATTGTAATTTGAAAATTATACATTGCATTATTGCATAAACTTACATCAGACACTGAATAGTAACTGAATAAATAATTCAGAAAGGGGACAACCACAAATGGAATGAAATTAATGGTTTAATGAATTGACAAATAAACATGCCCGTAAATGAGTGTTATTTGAATTTGGCTCATGGTCTTGCCCATATGCTGGCATAACTATGATGAATGAAATATATGAATTAGATCAGAACTAATGCCAAAGGGCAGGACAAGTGGCACTTGAGGCCACCACCCCCTAGACAAGGCACGCTGCAAGGTGGAGGCAGGGGAGAGGGGGGTCAAACAAATGATCAATAAAGTGCGTAGATGAAAGAAGTGTGTGTGTATATATATATATATATATATATATATATATATACACACACACACACACACACACACACACACACACACACAGTATAGTTTGATTATGCATTTGATTAAGGGGTGAAATCTCTTTTCAGAAATACATAAGTTACCTTCAGTTTTTTGTCGAGGTAAGCCGGCGAGACCCATCCCTGGCGGGACGGTGTTGATTTGGTGGGCTTGGTTCGGACAAGCCATTTGAGCGGGTGTGCTGAATCGAGGACCTCCACGTACTGCCCTTCCTTCAGAGTGATGGATTCTTTATCAAGACCAACGGGAGAGTAGTCCGCTGTAGCCACGTAGATATCAAACATCTGCAGAAAATAAATAGGTTAGAAAAACCCAATATGAAACATCTTGTTTCCATGGGTGAAAAGGGGAGAAACAAAATTCTTTCCATTAAAAAATCAATTTGTTTTTTAATAGGAACATGCACAGATCGGTGACTAAACTACTGTACCAACAGATTGTGAGAGAACACAGTCAACCTTGTTTTTATTTTTGAAATGTTATTATTGGAGAATTTTATTCACATCATGCTTTGGATTAATGATAAAATAGGGCATTTCTACCAAACTTGTTGTGACTCCTACCTCTCCTCTGGCCTCTCCTTCATCCGATTCAGAAGAAGAATCTATGATGACGGAGGAAGGTCTGGATCGTCCGTGGTGGGGTGAAGGGGAGGGAGTCTTTGACTCGTCATCGCTGTCCATCCCAGGGACACGCAAAGACGCTGGAACAAAGGAGAGCGATGTCCAAGATGTTTTTAAATTCTCTACCCTTAAATAGCTTTTGTACTCTACCCAACCCACTGAGCAGTTGAGCTTCTCACTTTAACCCTAAATTGCATTCTGAAAAACAAAGCACTGATCAGAATTGTTCAAACACAAAATACATTCTTTCTAGATATGTTTTTGCTCAAAAACAATTAAATATGAACATTTTAAAAACTTCTAAAATAACTAAAGTTTGGACCACTTAATTTATTGCAATACTCAAGGGCTTTTAAGATACTACCCAATAAAACAGCAGTCTCCTCCTTAATGATGGTGAGGTAGTTTAGTGCCCTACATTGTGGGAGGCTTGTGTTCAAAAACAGCTAAAGTGACAAGGAATTTTTTCTGTTTTTGTACTGGACTCAAGTCAGGCCTTACTGTCAAAATATCTAAACACAATTTATTACAATGCATGTCTCACTTTCTCAGGCTCTCTATGTTGTATCTTTTTAAAACAGGATTCATTTTTTACCCCTTTTTTCACTTGTACAACTAACCTTATAGACCAGGGACAAGGTGACACAGTTCATTCTCCCTTTTTGCTTTTTACCTCTGGTGGCCTTGGACAAAATCTTTCTGAGACCATAAGTGAAATGAGTTTTGAGTATTCGGTCATTCAAAATGTTCTTAATTAACACTTTATTTAGAATAACTAATATTATTTATTTTAGTTTCATTGTATGCATATTGTCCTAATATTCTGTCTTATATAAAAAAAATGTTGATAATTTAACAGACGTTTGTGACTGTAGGTGGTGGCCTTAATATTGAATACAGAGGTGAACTTTACATTGAGAGTGACTTTACATTGATGTTAATAGGGGCAAATCAGGGATGTAAGAATGTGGTCTTAGTTTTGAGGTGGCCTTCAAGCAAGGTTTTACTGTACTTTCTGCCTTAATATTTACAGTAGATACATACTGTATATGTTGGGGCATGACCTCATCCACTGGAGCACTGGGTGTCGCCTCCTTATGCTATCTGAATAACAAACGAATTAATGAATGAATCACTGAA
Organism: Polyodon spathula; assembly: GCF_017654505.1. NCBI lineage: Eukaryota > Metazoa > Chordata > Actinopteri > Acipenseriformes > Polyodontidae > Polyodon > Polyodon spathula. The sequence goes on from NC_054536.1 coordinate 21,323,038, forward strand.
TGAATAGATAGATAGATGGATGATTGGATGCCAACAGACAGGACAAGGGGGCTGACAGCCACCTTGCCCCAAGGATGAGTCAATTGACTACTCTACAGCTATACTTATCTGTGTGAAATGTAAAATCTTTACAGAAAGATTTTACATTTCATGCCTTCTAACAATTTTTTTATTTGCAAGTAAAATATCACATTTAAAAACTATATATACTGCCTCTTTTTTGTCCAATGAGAGCTGCATTCATACAAAGACCTACAGTGGATTATATTATTTATTTATTACTCACATGCAACCCGATAGAACTTTACAATATGCTATACAACAACCACACAATGCATACAAGTCAGAAAACAGACCATTCATGTGTTCTTTCTCTATCTAGGTCCTATCTGTTTTGCTCAGATGGGTTTCACAATAATAATAAAAATGCAAATACAATAAACAGACTGAAATCATTGCTTCTGATTGCATTTTAACATTACAATTGGTCTGCAGATATAGATATAGCAGGATTTTTTTTTTACCTCCTCATATAACAGTATTCAGTTTAACCACTACAGTTTTGAATACATATTTGTAATTCAACAAAATGTGACATTATTGGTAAGGGTGAATACCTCTGCAAACCACTGTATATTTTCTGCTATACCTACATGTGTGGTAGTCATAGAGGTTGCTGCCAATGCTAGTGGAATGTAATTAATATCCACTAAACATGATTTTGTTTTGAAACTACAATAACCATAACAATGCAAGGAAGTCATATGTTAGTTATGAGTTTAACACAAAACAATGGAACCTCTTTATCAAAGCCCTTAACAAGTGTGGCAAGAATAATAAAACCCGTTCATTTTGGAACACTTAAGTCCACGTAAGTTCTTACTTTGTATCATTTTAACTGCGTTTGAAACAATCACAATCTTGAGTCCATAGCTTTCATACCTAACAGACAATGTTATTAAGTGAAATTGTATATGTCACCAGTATTGTTGGAATGGAACTTTGGGGTTCTTACTTACCTTGTGTGATCTTGGCAGAGACCATCTCTGTGATCTGAGAAGTCAGTTTCTGCAGGAACTCCTCTGTGCCGACCTCTCCGAGGAACTGTGAGGAGGCCTTGCTCATCTCTCCTTCCATCTGCAGACCTGGGGAGGTATATAAATCCACTTACTGCAATGGTCACTTTGGTGATGTATTGCTGCGTGTGCTTGAAGAATCTCAATTCCTGCAGTTATCAGTCTAGCACAATGCAGTCCAGTGGCATATGATAGTGACATGGGTAAGTTACCTATTTTAATTTATGTATTTATTTATTTTATTTAGTGTGCCCAATTATGTTACCCTATTTTTCTCCCCAATTTAGGATGTCCAATATTTTTTCCAATCCCACAACAAATCCAGCTTCCTCTTTTACACCCAAGAACTCGACAGCAGATGTCATCAAGCTACTGACCTCTAGAGGACCAAGGCCAGCACTGCAGGTGTCTGCTTTTGAGCTCACAGGGTGCCTGGCCAATAGGGTTCGCTGTGGCACGATGAGGAGAAACAGTCCCTTCCGGTTTTGCCTGCCTAGCCCATGGGAACGCCTCAGCCAATCTGACAACCCCTTCAGAATCCCCAGAGAAGACTGGCGACTCCGCACAGCCAAGACACGAACCTGTTTGACTCACCCTGCACACCACCTGGCTGCACTTTTACTAGCTGAGCCACTCGAGGGCGCCTTTGTGCCTTACCTAGTTAACCTGGAGCAGTGGCATGTTTGCCTGCTCAAAGTATTGTAAGGTATTTACAGGTGAAATGAGGAAAGATATGCTGTATAATTTTAACCTTACTACTGAATAAATACAGGCTCGATTTGCAGTCTCCAAATTATATTGCGTTGCTAAGAGGATGCAAAACTTGATCTTGAACTTGGTCTTACTTGCCTTTGTAATGAATGAAGCAATGAGAGTTATAGTACAGTTATGTAAGTATGGCCCTTCTATAGTTAATAACAATCTCCTACCCTTTTTAGATCCTCCTAGACCATCAAAGATGTGACCAGGCTCAGGGGGGTGCACAGAGATGCCCAGGACGCTGAAACAGACAGGAACAGAATCAAGCTGTACATGTTAGCAAACTGCTGTCATGTGTGGTCTTTTGTGAATAATGCTGTTCCAGAAATACCCAGGAGACATTTATGGTCCATGCAGACTGTGTTGAGAAATGAATTGATTACACAGGCACCAACCATCATCCTTCTACGTTTCCATGGTTGTTGCAGAATAGTCTCACATGTTATATAGGTCTAGTGCATCACATGACACATCATGTGGTCACACATATTTGCATATATTGCTGACTAGGATATTTTATAATTCTACTTAAATTCTCTAATTATATCTGTCAGCTCCATGAAGAAGAGAAAAAACTCACCATGACCTTCATCCACTGTGTGCACATAAAAATATTACAGAAGTACAGACAGACAAATAAACAAACAGGTCTCATCTTTTCCCAGATTATAATACACAACAACCTGAGAAAAACAATGGCATAACCAAGTTTTATCACAACTGAATAAGCGTTTCTCTAGATATAAGTAAAACTGGGAGTTTGGAAAGCTGTTTACATGGAATTAAAGAGAGACAGACAAGTATCTCTATATACCAACAGTAACTCTCTAAATGTTAAAAAGTGTGAAATGCAGGCAATTTTAAGACAGTAGGTAAATCTTAATAAAACAATCCTTCAACTTATATCTTGTCAGCAGTAAACATTATTTTAGGACTTACCCTTTGACTTGCTCTCTTACTTCTCTTAATGTTTCTTCTTCAATCCTTTGAAACACAGATTGTTGTTTTTTTTTTTTTTTTTAATTACATAAACATTGTATCATGATCATCATCATCAATCCTTAAACATGACTCATAAAACATATATGTTATGTTGCTGTAGTTCTACCAGGTTTTACAGGATACTTTTACTGTACAATGCTGTATTGAGAAAATGGTAATATTAAACTGACAAAACTTATGTATAAAACGTGGGAAAACTGAACAGATAAAGTTACAGTAAAACATGCATACTCAGAAGCACTATAATACTTATTATTTACAGATAATTAACATTTTCTTACTCATCTATGGTCTAATTGGAAAGGCCTATCCTTCACGGAGTGATCAGTTTGACCTTATTATCACTGGCCCTGCTTTTCTTCTGTTGAATATCTTTTTTATACTCTAATGCAAGAGATGAAACGTTGCTCTCACTTCCTGGTATTTAATCATTTACAGCACTGCAGTTCAAACTCAATCCTATGGTCTAGCTAAAATCAGGCCATGTAACCTACAGTACAGCAAGCTGTAATCTGTCACTCCATCCATGTTTCTGATCCCCAGAATTGAAAATTAACACTTACTCATGGGTAAACATGTGATTGAAAATGAACACTTACTCATGGGTAAACATGTGATTGAAAATGAACACTTACTCATGGGTAAACATGTGATTGAAAATGAACACTTACTCATGGGTAAAAGTGTGGGTTTCCTTTGTGGTCTTGTCTTTTTCTACATGGTCCACTTCTGTCACTAAAACACAAACACAAGCTGGCAATGAATCTGAGAGCAAATCAGTTACGGTTCTTGGTCCTGCTTTGTTTTAAGGGTCACTCTTTGTATATTAGCTGATGACAATTAGCTTACTAAGAAATTAACAAATATTGTTCGTTTTCTGTTAACATTAAGTTATGAATGGGTAGGGTTTAATTTGTCAACAAAAAGGTAATGCAAATATGTAATGCAATGCATTATAATTTATATTTGTGTGTGGTTGAAATCATCCTTAAGAAACATTTACTTTATGCTTAAAAAAAATCGTTCCTATCATACTTTAAGTAAGCAATAAGACCCTCCAGGGTGGGCAGTATTGGGCAATACCAGAGTGCCCAAGGGCCTTTGAAAGGTCCGGTATTTCCCAATACTATGACCCTTACCAACCTTATTGTGCTTAGAAAATGGGGAACTGTTACAAAAAAAAGACAGAAACAAGTTTTGTGGTTTAAATTAGGTTGCTCGAGGATATCTGTCTAGGTGAAAAGGCAGTTATGCTGGTACTTTTTATTTCCTGGTCAACTATTGTACCCCATGCCAAGGGTACTAGCCAATGAGATGCCGTGAAAGGCAGGTATATAAGAAAGCGGAAATGTTTTTTTCAGGGCAGTCTCCAGCCTGTGGGAAGATAGAGGCTGTCGTTTGTGAAGTGACCTGTGTAGTTCCTAAATGGTAGAATGTAAAATATTTTTGCTTGTGTTTGTAAAAGTATTTTGTGTTAATCAGTAAATGGCTTAGCTGTCTGATTTTAGGTAGAACTGAGAAAAATTTTAGTTAGCGCTCCAAAATTGGGGTTAGGGTTTTGATTTGTTTCAGTTTTCTTTTATTTTCTGTAAATGATAAAAACGGCACAAAAGTGCTTCAAAATTCAATTTTTTGTGTCTGGTTCTGTTTAAAATGGACTAAAGAACTCAAAAATAGTGAAATCTCTCACACTATATATACATTTTTGCCACCCAATCCATGGAACAGGAAAATGCTTTTTTTTTTTCATTGTACATGTTATGTATATAGAGTTCTTTTTTTTTTTCTTTTTTTCTTTTTCATATGATTCATCATTTGAAAACTTTGTCATACAAAAAGGTACCGGATCCAGGATAAAGTGCGATCTGGCACAAATAAACCCCTGTAAATGGGTACGCCACCATGTGTGTGGCTAAACCTATGTTGTTGGTGTGGTAATTAGACTATCCAGATACATGTGGGAGTGGCTGGTGTGTCCTAGTGTTTAAAGTGAGTTTGTTGAAGGTCCTCTCTTACCCTCCACCACATCGAGGTGTGCTGTGCAGATCGACTGGCCCGCCATGTTGGTGGCGATGCAGGTGTAGATGCCACTGTATTCTGAGTCCACGTCCAGCAGGATCAGGCTGTGTTGCATGTTGGAGCTTGCCACTTTATAGCCAGGCGTCGTAGGCTTGATCCAGAGCACATCCTCCGCAGACTCCTCCTTCAGCCAGGTGATCATAGGCACTGGCGAGCCTGAGGAAAGTACATTAAGCTCATATCTCACAGATACAGAAGATACTGAAGAGGGATAGGGAGATTGATCTCACCTATCAAAATATACTCAATAGATGGGAAAAACAGAGGTGCAGAAAAAAACAGTTGAAATAATAGAGCACTATTCAGCGGATCTCCTTTGAAAATAGCCCCTACATATGTTTATGCATTTTGTAGCCGAACTAAGGCATATTTTAATTGAATATTTTATCTGTTGTTCAAATGCATTTTCAAAACAATTTTAGTCTGTGATAACCAGTTCGTAAGCCAGTAAACCAGTTTCTATGAGCTTTATTTGGGAAAGTCTGCGTACTGGTGAGCATTAATTCAATGCGTCTTAAATATAGTATTATTTTATATACAACACAGTGTATTTTTTTTTATATTTGGGATATTCTGCTTTGGTACATTTGTTAAAGTACCCTAATACCCTAATGTTATTTTACAAATGTGGCACATAGCCGTTAAACCCTGAAAAAAGAATAATAATAATTTGCAGCTTGCTGCTTTCGCCTGCACTGTTGAATGTTAATTCCCTTCCGCTGGTAATAACAAGCATGTGGGTTTGATTTACTGAACTTTTGTCCCAAGTATTGCAATTTTGAGAAGAAAGTTATTTAATTAGATGATAATTAATAACTACCATATGCATCGAAAAAAACTCTGAAAGAAAGAAACAAGTGCTATAGACTAAACAAATGCAAAAAAAAAAAAAACATCATCTCTAAAACTGATAAATAGGGCTCTAAATGTGTAAATAACAGAAACGTGAACATTCCCAGCTGTCCCTAGAACCTTACCTTCTACTTTCACAGACAGGGTGATGCTGGAGCCTTTCTTCACCCTCCTGTTGGAGAATCTCTCCAGGAAGCGTGGAGGAACCAGCATCTGCTTAGCACCTACAGAGCACAGAATTAAACAGCATGCTGTAGGAACCCACTTTGTTCCCAGTGAAAAAGAAACCCAGTGCTAACCTACACTATACACATATACACAATATACAGAAGACTCTCGCTAATCCAAACCCTGGTAGTCCGAAGTGACCTGGAATCCGAACCATGCTATATACTACCATAAAGAAATGCATGCTGATAGCAGCTGTAGAAACCAAACTTCAGTATCATAATGCATAGTACAGCAGTTTCTAATTGTTTGTATTGAGGGTTATTACTGATTTTTGCAGATAAGTATATGTAAAATGAAGAGAAGTCATTTTTAGTATGGTACAAATTACCATTAGTACTGTGTGTATAACATTATAAAGCCACATAAATGACTAAGTCATTAACTGTAAAGAAACAAAATGCTAGTACTAATAATTCTAATCATAGTTGTTCAAAGCATTCGAAGTGTAATTAAGAATATAAGAAAAAAATGAGAGACCATTCCAGTAGTTGATTGATCTCAGAACTTTGTCAAGTTGGGTCTTAAAGGATTTAAGCGATCCTGTCTCAACAACATTACTAGGTAGCCCATTCCACTGGCTTCTCATAATGACAATGACAATCATGACATTTACCCTTTGCTTTCCCTGCTTCTGGTTTGCCTACTTCAGCACTCCGCTCTCCAGGACCTTTAAAGAAATGTTTTTGGATAAAACAGATTAATATTATAGTAGCATCCACGTACGTTATCACTGGTCAGGAAATCATAACATATTGTAAATCCAATTGCATATAATAGGGGAGAGGGTATATTCTTGTATAATGTAGTAAACTGCTGTTTCGAGCCAGACTTTATTATTTATTTTTACGGCTGAACAGGACAGACAAATAGGTCACCTAGATTCTCATACTTTGTATAACGTGCCAAAGAAATGCCCTTATCATGTTTAATCAAAATTGGATAAGCGGTTCTCTTTACTTATGTAAAAATGTAAGTGTAACATCAGAGACAGACAGACAGCCATACGGACTATGATTTACAGTGGCTTGCGAAAGTATTCACCCCCCTTGGCATTTTTCCTATTTTGTTGCCTTACAACCTGGAATTAAAATGGATTTTTTGGGGGGGTTTGTGTCATTTGATTTACACAACATGACTACCACTTTGAAGATGCAAAATATTTTTTATTGTGAAACAAACAAGAAATAAGACAAAAAAACAGAAAACTTGAGCATGCATAAGTATTCACCCCCCCCAAAGTTAATACTTTGTAGAGCCACCTTTTGCAGCAATTACAGCTGCAAGTCTCTTGGGGTATGTATCTATAAGCTTGGCACATCTAGCCACTGGGATTTTTGTCCATTCTTCAAGGCAAAACTGCTCCAGCCCCTTCAAGTTGGATTGGTTCTGCTGGTGTACAGCAATCTTTAAGTCATACCACAGATTCTCAGTTGGATTGAGGTCTGGGCTTTGACTAGGCCATTCCAAGACATTTAAATGTTTCCCCTTGTGAGGCGAGAGTGTATTAAATGGAATGTCCAGACAGTAATTTATGTGTACAGAAATAAAATAATTTATTTTTATTTTCTATACACAACAAAAGGATTAAATAACAAACGAAAAACAAAATGGTGTGAGGGAAGGAGTGCAGGGGTGGAATCCAAAACAAACTGATGACTCGTCTTTAATTTGTCTTCGTGGTGACCATACATAAACAAAAAAAAGACAAAAGAAATGTTAGTATTTTAAAAAATCCCGCTGCACAAAACCAGTCTCTCCCTTCACCTGTTACTCCTCCTACTTTACTTTCGGACCAACCCCGAACACAGTAGTACGTTCCCTTTAGTATGTAATGTCCCGCCTCTGTAGTCAGTGGAACACCAATCCCCAACCGACACGTGTCCTTCTCCTTCACTTGACTCCAGTGGCTGGAAGTTACATACTCGTACTTCCGCCCCTCACCAAGGTGCCGCCCCTCAAAAGATGACTTTTGCCATGGTCACGAGATCTTGGTAAGGGAAGTCCCGAGTTGGTTTGATGCCATCTACTGTCGGGAGGCTGAATCACAGACCGAAACCCCTTTGACTCATCACACCCCTTAAACCACTGTTGCTTAAACATATGAGTGTTGCTTTAGCAGTATGCTTAGGGTCATTGTCCTGCTGGAAGGTGAACCTCCGTCCCAGTCTCAAATCTCTGGAAACTCTGAAACAGGTTTCCCTCAAGAATTTCCCTGTATTTAGTGCCATCCATCATTCTTTCAATTCTGACCAGTTTCCCAGTCCCTGCTGATGAAAAACATCCCCACAGCATGATGCTGCCACCATCATGCTTCACTGTGGGGATGGTGTTCTCGGGGTGATGAGAGGTGTTGGGTTTGTGCCAGACATAGCGTTTTCCTTGATGGCCAAAAAGCTCAATTTTAGTCTCATCTGACCAGAGTACCTTCTTCCATATGTTTGGGGAGTCTCCCATATGCCTTTTGGTGAACACCAAACGTGTTTGCTTATTTTTTTCTTTAAGCAATGGCTTTTTTCTGGCCACTCTTCTGTAAAGCCCAGCTCTGTGGAGTGTATGGCTTAAAGTGGTCCTATGGACAGATACTCCAGTCTCCGCTGTGGAGCTTTGCCTCTCCTTCAGGGTTATCTTTGGTCTCTTTGTTGCCTCTCTGATTAATACCCTCCTTGTCTGGTCCATGAGTTTTGGTGGGCGGCCTTCTCTTGCCAGGTTTGTTGTGGTGCCATATTCTTTCCATTTTTTAATAATGGCTTTAATGGTGCTCCATGGGATGTTCAAAGTTTCAGATATTTTTTTATAACCCAACCCTGATCTGTACTTCTCCACAACTTTGTCCCTGACCTGTTCGGAGAGCTCCTTGGTCTTCATGGTGCCGCTTGCTTGGTGGTGCCCCTTGCTTAGTGGTGTTGCAGACTCTGGGGCCTTTCAGAATAGGTGTATATATACTGAGATCATGTGACAGATCATGTGACACTTAGATTGCACACAGGTGGACTTTATTTAACTAATTATGTGACTTCTGAAGGCAATTGTTTGCACCAGATCTTATTTAGAGGCTTAATAGCAAGGGGGGTGAATACATATGCATGCACCACTTTTCCGTTATTTATTTTTTATAATTTTTTTAAACAAGTTATTTTTTTCATTTCACTTCACCAATTTGGACTATTTTGTGTATGTCCATTACATGAAATCCAAATAAAAATCCATCTTAATTCCAGGTTGTAAGGCAACAAAATAGGAAAAATGCCAAGGGGGGTCAATACTTTCGCAGGCCACTGTATTAGTAATTTGTGGAAAACCTTACACGTTTCATAACATTTAAATAAGCAGTTTGTTAAACTCTACAGTGTGACTGACATGCATATGCTTGTCCCCACTGTATCCTTGTTGATGGCTATATTCATCCACATAAATTAAAGTAACAGATTATCTTAAGTTCAGAAAAAACATAAAGCCACTTTATCCCCTGTTTACGTACTCTTTACAACCAGCCTGGCAGAAGAGTATGCTGATCCAGCTGAGTTGCTGATGTAGCTGGAATACTCTCCAGCATCCTCTCTGGAGACTTCCAGGATCTCCAGGGAGTGCAGCCCTTTCTCTGCAGACATCAGCACCCTGTCCGAGGGCCGTAGGGGCTGCCCATCTTTGAACCAGTACACGCGTGGTGAAGGGCAACCTGCAGAGTGGAAGAGACTGGGTTACGAAAGGGGACAATGGACTCTTTAATCAAGTCTTTTTCTCTGCTCTCTAAACTCTAATGTAGCAGAAACTGTATGAGGAAACAGGCACACTTACACATCAATTAATTGTAGTAGCTGGCATTTCAGTATGCATGTACATTTGGATCAGGTCTTTTTAAATGACAAAAAGTAAAACAGAAATTTTAAAAAGTAAATCGTCTTTTCCAGAATATGTTTTCATTTTCTTCAAAGTCAGCCTGTCTGGCTTTCTTCTCACAAGCTCACCAAAAAGCATGTATACAATAAAAAAATACATTATTGAACCTTGTTGCTGTTTACCTTTTACTTGGACATGCATTTTAGCGATGGGGGCTCCAGGGCTCACAAGAACATCATGAAGCTCTTCCAAAACCTGGGGAAGCTGCTCCTCTTCAGCCATAGACTCCACTCCCTCCTGCTCTCTGGACACCGAGACAAAGAAAAAGGATTCAAAATACATTCTTGTTTAATACAGTGCACTCCGTTTATAAGAATCACTGGTATAAGAATCAACTGCATACAGTGATCAAAACCACTGGGACAAAATCATTCCTATACTAACCAATATTAAATGATCTGCTTGTAAGAATCAAGCAATCCGCTTATGAGAATAATTTCAGGGCAAACTGAGTACATGTATGTGATGGAGACCAAATGATTCTTGGTGATAAATCTCCCTCCCGACCTGTGAGGGTGCTGTATAAAGAGAACAGAGTGTTCTGGACTGTATGGCCAGACAATTCGTTCTCAGGGTTAGGTGGAAGTTGGCTAACACGATCCGGAGCTGTCGTTACAGGCCAGCACAAAACCCAGGCAACACTGCACTTGTTCCCTTTTCACCACGAGCACTACAGCACTCACTTTGGACTTGTGACCATGTTTGTATTAACTGTATGTGTTTAAATACCATATTTATTGTTTCGGGACTGAACCAGTGGATTTAATTGAGCAATACACATTGTTGTTTGTTGCCAGTTCTCATTATTCTTTACTGTTGTCATCAGACTTTAGATTATAAAAAAAACATAATTTCACCAGTACTTTGTTGTTTGTCATTGTCTTGACCACTGCATCACCTCTACACCTGCGCACTGCAAACCACTTTGCCACAATGTAATACGGTACTTGATCAAGTGAATGACGTGTACAGCCAATAAAGCTGTTTTTGAATATTAATTTGATCACATATTGCGTAACTAGACATGTACACAGCGTGGATTGCACAATAATGAAGGAAACACTGCATTGTTTGCAATCAAACAGTGACTGCACCACTGCATTGTACAGGTATGTTTTTTTTTGAGTTCTCTGTTAGTAAAACTGTGTTTCAATAAAGTGAATTCACATTCATTGAATACATACTGAGTACAGCAGTGTTATTGTTTGATATGCATGGAGAGCGAGTGGGATTGCAACACAGCGCGGTGAGGAGGAGGAGGAGGAGGAGGAGGAAAGGGGGATTGCAGAGCTTTGCATCTCCGCTTAGTTAAAAACTGTGAGATTTGCATTGCAACAGAAAATAAGTAAGCCACAGATGCTTAAATGCAGTGGTAGTCCTGACAGTAAAATACTGTACTGTAATGTCATTAAATTTCAAAGGCCATTACACATAACACCACACGGCAGTTAAACTAGGCACCCTCACGAGACTATCGTTTCTCAAGTATACTTTAGTAAAATAGGATTCTGCAGCCTTGAGTAAACATAATTGTGATCATATAATAAGGTACTTAACCACGAGGACTTGTTTTGATATGTTGTCCTCAGTAACTGAGCACCATTGACATTTGTATACTGTACTTAAACTGCTGATGCGCGGAGGTGCTTTTGCTAATTGTATTGTGACGGTTATAGTTTAAAACCGGTGTTGGTTTTATTTTTCTTACAGTGCGGTGGGGAAACAACTGCTAATAAAGCAAACAAACAAAATTAACCTAGCTTTCAGTTGGAGCACTAACTAAAGAATACTTCATGTGGTCCCTGTGCACACATGCGGGAACTC